>NC_073693.1:7071040-7671040 GCF_029784155.1 Uranotaenia lowii | reverse complement strand
TTTCATTTTGTTTAATTTATAAGGAAAGCATATTCAGATAGGTGAACCCTAGCAAAAGCTCTCCTGAAACATAAACAAAGCTTTCGGCCAATCGTCGCTCTCTCACTCTCGGTGCAAAAGTGCATCATATCGATGCAGTTTTTGAAAGCTCTATTTTCAATAAGTGAGAGGTAAGTTTATTTTCTCGTGGGAAAATGGAAAATGAGAATGAGAGAGAGAGCCGCCACCGACAATCCCCCACAAAAGTTGGGTGAATTTATGCTACACTCTGTTGCTCCGTTTTTCCCTACTGATAAACCACCCCGAACAAGATTTATGCTCCCCATTTGATTTGAAGGAGCTCCACTATCTACTATGTTACTATGTAAGGGTATCAACTTATGCTAGAAAGCTCCCTCGTTTCTTTCTCTCGCTCGAAACGCGGTTGTGGTGGCAGATTCTGCTCATAGTCTGGCTGGTCTGGTAGGTCCAATCCAAAGGCCGTCACGTCACAGTCTCCGTCGATTCGCCGTGTTGAAATGATGTGGCCCAACAGTGGAAGCACCCGCCCGAACTCTGTCACCACTTTTGACCGTCTAGTAGCCGCCGTTAGTCCTTTTTTCTTCCTTTGAACTTTGTGTGGAGGATTGCTGAAAATTTTCTCCCTAGGTGATCCGCTTTTTTGCGTTGTCCGTCGCGGTTGATGTCGAATTTTTTTTTCGTGTTTCGTGAAATTTTGATGTGATTACCGGAATTTTATAAGGACTTCAGCCCCCGAGTCTGGGTGTATACCGATGATGGGTCGTTTTTCCAAATTGATCCAGCTGTGAGCAAAATCGGCTACGCTGGCCGATCGGAAGGAGGAAATTTCTTCTAGAAGGATACATGAAAACAGGTGGATAGTTGTGGTACTCGGTGTCGTTTGAAAATGCGCAATTTTCCAGGTGAACAGGTGACCGAAACGTGATTAAGCTGGCCAAGGTGTCCTCCAAAGGATTCTGAGTTCAAAGGTGAATTTTCAGCTGTATCGATTTATTGTTTTTTTGTTGCATCCCTGGTCCCTCCTGTATCGTTTCAAAAGTTTGACATCTCTCTGTGTGTGGTGAGCCTGAGCACATCCCTCCCGCTATCTCTGCGGATATGCGGTGCAAAAAAGCTGTGCTTGCTAGCTGTCAGTGGGAAATGTCAGTGTTACGAGTGTAGTGTGAAAGGTCCCAAAATGTTCAACCACCAAAAACGGCGCTGTGAGAGAATCCTACGCGAGAGATGATGATGATGTTCAAGTAGTGTCGCCGCCGCCAAGTTCAAACAATGATGAAGCTGTAGAAGCTCCCCCAGCATTCCCAAAATTCTCTGGGAGGCTCCTCCTATCTGTGTGTTTGCGTTGGAAAAGTTCGTGGCCGATGTGCAACTGTCAAAGGAAGCATAAACTCGAGTTAGTGCACTCTCCTTTCAAGAGAGATAAAGAGACTCGAATCCTAAAGCTCTCTCTCTCACTTCCCAAAAAGAGGAGAGCGCCCGAAAGCTTTTCAACCGAAGTGAGCGGATGTGATTTTCACGAGAAAATCCTTTGCCGATCGTAGGTGTTGTCGTCGGTCGAATATCAAATAAAGGAATAGTAGGCACTGTGAATTCACACCTGCTTGCTCTCACCGCCGTCTTCCGCGAAATAGTAGTGGTATTAGTGCGGCCAGCAAACTTGTTGTAAGGACCTTTCCCAATTTTCCTGCCTCAACAACGAACGATAGGTGGGTACGTGCGCTCGCTTTTGATGGGATGTGGGCATAAATCTGGCTGAAAACGCTCGCTCCCGGCTTCCAGAGTTTTGTCAGCCCGCCCACCAATCAGCCAATCGAATCAATTGGGGATGATTTAGTGGAAAATAAAATATCGGAAAATATCAGTCAGTAGTGTGGAATCGAAGCACGTTCCGGGTACGTGTGCGGTGGAAAGAGTCCCCGAATTTCGACGAAGCCACCGGAAAAGGAAATCTCCGTTCAGGTAACGTGAATCCCAGGTTTTTTTCAAATTTCAAACGTAGATTTGAAGGGAAAATTTAATATTTTACAAATTTTACTAGGGGGCCTGTTAAACAATAGTTCGTCTGTTTGTGTGTATGAGTGCGTGGGGAAACTCTGTCTGAGTTAAGTTTATCGATCGATGTCCACGGTCCGCCCGTCTGGTAGGTTACGTGTGGACAAATTAGTTTTTTTTTTTAATATTGAAAAAGCTGTAATTGTAAAGCATGTAACATTTCAACAAAATTTTCTTTGACACACTTATCTCGGGGTTAATCCGGACATGTGCATAACAATTTCATGAAACTTTTATGAACGTAGAAAATAATGTAAAACGGAAGAAAAATCATTTTTAAGTTTATCTCAGAAGATATGCGCTTTCAGTTTCAGACTGATAGCTCTGAATTTGACAGAAATATTACAGAAATAGTACGAAAACTGTCTCAGAATTGATTATTTTATTGAATAGTGGAAAATTGTTGGTAGATTACAAATTCTTAATCTTGTTTCAAGTATGATTTCTACATTTATTTTCTGATCTTTGTTTTTTATTAAATTGTTATACTGAATACCAAATTTTTATCCAAATATCGATTCTTGATTGAGGATCTTGTTCGAATTTCTGAAATTAAGCTGTGAAATAAAGTTTCGAATCATGATGCTGGTTTTCAATTCTGCATTTCTTAATTTTTAACACGTCGTTTCCATTTTCTATTTATGTCTCTAATGTTATAATTTACATCTGTTTAGCATCATTTTTGACGTGGTGTTATGACCTCAACTCACTTTTATATATTTTTTTAAAATTATTCTGCTTTCCAATTTTTTGGTCGTTTTTGGGTCTGAATTCTAAGTTTGTGTTTGGAATAAGATATTTTGAACTTCATTTAAATTCTGAGGTAAGAACATGAAAAGGGATCACTGCATAGTAGAACAGAGTAGGAGTGTATTTTTCCTGTTCTGATTACTAAAATACTTTGTCTTACATGTTTTCATAGGAATTATCAAATATTCTAAGGCTGGCTTTTAAATTTTCAATTGGGAATCAGAATTTACTTCATTTATCTGTTTTCAAATAATAGATGATATCGTAGTTCGTATCGTAGAGAATGATTTTTAACACAAATAAAATACCGGGCCGCTAATCGAAAAATGTCGGACCAGCAGAGCCGAAATGATATTTATTAGGAGAGAAAAGGGCATAACGAGCACCTTAAGGAAAACGCTTGTTTAACCATACAGAACACTTTTACAGAGTGTATTTGGAAAACAATTGCAACACTTTTTTTGTGAATATTTAGCTTTTGAACGTACCGAAAGAAGTTCATGAAATTTTCAGAGAAGCTGCCTAGTAATGTGTTATTTGTGCTATTTTTTTTTGTAAAATTCTATTCAGTAGTTTCAGTAGTAGTTTTACTATGAACTACCCTTTTTTCAAATCAGGGCTGATAACGGTATTTCAAAATTTTTAATTTGTCGAAGTTATGACAAATATAGCCAATTGTCCTCGTTCTGCTAAAAAACAACACATTTAACTTTTAAGCACTCCAATACAATTTTCGCTTAATGGAACGATTTCAGATCCAACCGAAACGGAGTATAAACTTTGTGGGACCTATTGAAGTGCTATGTAGGGAAAACGATCGCATTTGGAGGCAGTTTTCTTTGTATATTTTGCCATTCATCGTGTCAATCGATATGGAACATGGAACACTGACTGATTTTCTGCCTCCACAGATCGTCAGTCTCCTCAAGTACTGACATTAAAATTTTTCAATTTTTTCTCCTTGTTTACCTTCGGAAATACGAGACATGTCAACGAGAAGTTTTTGGCTGTAAACCTGCCAGGTGCCCGCTGAAGAGTTCGTTTTGAAATGTCTTCTCACTAGTAATCGAAATGTTTTGCGCGTGATTTGACCACCGTATTTTGTTTTGTTTTTTTTTCTTTTGGTGGACAGCTTTTTTACCTTGAAGAAATGAAGTCTAGCCTGTTTATTAGTCAGCTAGACAAAGCAGTCAAAAAAGTTTATCTTTTTTTTCACTTCCCCTATTGAAATTTTTGGACTATGCTTTATAAAACCTTCACAATCTTTATCTTTATGGAATCAATCATCTTTATTTTTATTCCAATTTCAGCTCACTGTTGGATACCTTAGGACTGCTTAAACGACTTACCACATAAATTTTGGTCGAATAGTAGATTTCCAGCTGTTTTCGGGTCTCCCACTGGGACTTACCTCGATTTTTCTCGATACTGCCCAAAAAAAGGTCAATTATCTTGTGTATGGGACGTCATCTCAAAATCTTTAATCATCAGCCAAAGTTCGCATTTTTTCTCGAGCATCACTCATAAGCAGTTCTGGGTGTTCATTGTTTCCGATATGACGTATGGGCTAGATATTTTACCGCACTCGCAAATTACCTGCCACACCGTACCCTTTTTGCCAATTTTGTCGGTGAAAATGGCCTTCTTGTCCTTGTGTACAGTGAAGTATTGTGGCCCAGGAAGGATTTTTAGTCCGATTTCACATATTTACGTTTCATCGTTCATGAAATGAACCCTAAAAGCTAAAACGCTCTTTAGCACGCATCACGTTAGACGTCGAGGTCCCAATCTTTCTCGCCGCATCCCGAAGGGAAGCCGATGGTTTCTGTTGGTAGGCATCTCTGATTTTTTTGTCGATAGCTGGACTCACAGAACCTGATTTTCGACCACTCCTCGGCTCATCTTCAAATCAAGGTTGCCGAATTTTTCAATTTTGAATCGATTTCCAAAAAAAAATTTTCGCCCAAAATAAAATTAAGATTTCTTTCTTTGAATTAGAAAAGTATGATAACATTGGTAATGGTTAAATTGGGTTTTTCCAACTAAAATGTTAACTCAAGACCCAATTTATTCTGAATTTTCAATAAAATTAAAGGAAAAGCATCACAGAAAACCATCACAGAATTTTGAGGTAAAATCACTAAGAGTCAAATTTTTTTTTTCTCTCAAAAACACAGATTTTTTTTCGGCAACCTCACTTCAAATGTACAATGTTCATCATATTTTTTTATAGCTGTCCGTACTGCTCACATGCTCTTCTTTGCCAAATTTTTGCAATGAGATTTAACTCACAGTAAAGTCTGCTTCATTTAATATTGGAACACAAACAATTGCGTGTAGTTCAGTCATTTATTAACGAATTCATAATTTGTTATTCATACAAATGTAGCATTTTCTTTACTCTTTCATGAAAAAAAAATTAAAAAAATTATTCATTGCTGTTTCGAAGAAATTCTCGTACTTTTCCCATAATACGGCACATTAGGCGGCGCACACCCTTTTCGTCCACCGTTTTGGCGATTTGATTCCACCAGTTCTTCATTTGAGTCATGTTCCTAACAAGTTTTCCCTTAAGCCTCCGCTTCGTGATTGCCCAGTATTTCTCTATCGGCCGGAACTGGGGGCAGTTTGGGGGGTTGAGGTCCTTCGGTATTACGCTGACCCCGTTCGTTGCGTACCATTCCATAACCGTTTTGCTGTAATGGCAGCTTGCGAGGTCCGGCCAAAACATTACTGGACAGTCGTGGGCACGAATAAACGGCAGAATCCGTTTCTGTAGGCACTCTTTTTTGTAGACTTCTAATGTCAGTGAGAAAGACTTTGGTTTTCTGTCCACAACTGCATATCCCCTGCCAAATCATGTACTTGCGGGCGAATTTATCCGCAAACACGAACTTAAATTTTGCAGGTACATCCCCCCGAGCCTTCGCCAAATAAAATTTTTGACCTGGGGTTTGCCCAAAGTCCGCCTTCACGTAGGTCTCATCGTCCATCAGAATACATCCGTCGAACTTGGTCAGCACTTGGTCGTACAGCTTTCGAGCACGGATTCTGGCCACATTGTTCAGCGTCCGATTTGGCTGTTTGCTGGCTCGGAATGACCTTATTCCTTCCCGGAGACGAATTCGTCGCACCGTACTGTGAGCGGCCTGGAACTTATTGGCCAAATCGCGGTCTGAAAGATTGGGATTCCTCTTGACGGCCTTGATGACTTTCCCACGCAGTTTCCGGTCGACAGTTCCACTCCGACGCTTCGAATGCGGCTTCCGAGCCGTCGTCAATGTTTCCTTGTACTGCTTGATAACACGCCATACAGTATTTCTGGGCATTTTAAGCTGTTTAGCTAGCTTCGATGCCGACAACAATGGATTTTCAAGAAAACTGTGCACAATTTGATCTCTCCGTTCGGCTTCCATGGCGGTTGTCAGTGTTCGGCATCGCTAACTGAAAAGTTAGCGGCGCTAATAAGATCGCTAACTCGATCAAAGTTAGCGATCGCTAATTAAAACCGCTAAATGTTGCGTAAAAGTTATCGATCTATAATAAAGCGCTAATCGCTAATCGATAGTAGAAAGTTTTGAAAAAGATAAGCAAAACACAAATTTTGCAGCCATTTTTATTCAATATTGACTAGGAAAGTTGTTAAAGGTTATCTATAGGGGCAGTTTTCGAACTTATTTTGTAATAGTCCATATCAGTTGCGTCAGTACACTTTAACTTTTAGTTCGCATATTTGGTTTAAAGTAAAAGGAAAAACTTTTGAATCAAATTTTTCAAAATATTCACACGTTTATCATTTTTTTTACATCAGTTAATGCAAAGATTCTCTTTAGTCAGATGTTTTGTTTTGTCTGAATTTTTTTTTCATATTTTTTGACATTAATACTCAAAAGATTTAATGATTTATTGACTTATTTTGTTCTGAAAATTTCATTTTTCACAACTTTTTCATCTCTTTTATATCCAAAGAAGGCTTAGGGTAACGGATTTATTTTGAACCAGAGAACCAATTTTTGACCACGTTGTCTAGCTCTCTTATAAATCAAATAATCATGAATTTTTTTAGCAAATATTGTTGAAGCCCGGGCACTTAATGAAATGTACCAATTTTTTTCATTATTAGTTGCTTTATAAGAGAGCTAGACAAGGTGGTCCAAAATTGGTCCTCTGGTCCAAAATAAGTCCGTTACCCTATGCTTCAGACATAAATTCAAGTGAAAACAATTCAAAATGTCGCTTATTCCTATGATTCTAGTCAAAATCGAGATCGAATAGCTTCTGAAATCAATCTTAAACGAAAATTTAAATACATGATCAATGAGTTTCAAAATTTTGAATCTGAATGATACCGAATTTATGATCTATAAGTGTATGACCTAATAACACTTCAAAGAGGTAGCGTTCTTCAGTTAGCGGAACTAAAAATTAGCGGAACTTTCTTATCCGCTAGCTGAAGAAAAGTTTAGCGAGAAAATGAATTCGCTAACCGAAAGTTAGCGGACTAATTAGCGATTAGCGGATTAGCGTTTTTGTGCCGGACACTGGCGGTTGTTTACAAAATGCTATCGTTTGGTGTTATGAAATAAATACATGGTGAAAGGTAATGAATTTCCCGACACGTGGGTGAAAAAAGTTTCCAAATCCGTCCACTAGGAGCGCCACAATGAGCAAAAGAATTTGTTCCAATATTAAATGAAGCAGACTTTAAACCACTTGTGCACGATACTTTTTCTCTTCTCCGGAAAAAGACCACGCATTTTGAAATGCCTAATCACAAACTAAATGTTTTCTTGATGTTATCACGTGCAGAAATGTGCAAACAAAAGGGCGTAGCTTGTAGAAATCGAAAAAAATCGATTTAAAATGACCGTTAACATTAGGTGTGCTTTAGACTGCCCCAAATTTGTATGGGAAATTCAAAACCTGTAAAATGTTATGTTATGTTAAGCCTAAACCATGAAAAATATTTCATACGAAGACTGCATTTCGATTAGAGTTAAGATAAAAACAGTTATTAGGCTTCAAAAATGGGCTAACTTTTTTTAAGGTGGTATTCATCGCTGTAAATGAGACGTCAATACACAGCAAAAATTATTTACTGTAGAATTACAGCAAATATCCTGTAACAAAAAGGAGCAGGACATTTACCGCAATTTTACAGGTCGTAAAAAAAATACACGACATTTATTATTACGTGTGCATATTTTTTACAGGTTGCTTTAAAATTACATGTCGGTAATTTAAAGCCGTGTACACTGTACAGGGTTGTAGTTTCTTCCTTAATCTCAAATATATTAGGTATAATATTAATGAATGAAATGAAATGAGACATGATAAATACCAAAACGCAAATATTTTCAATGCTATGCAAAAGTATTTTATTATTCAATAATCAAAAAATGCTATTCCTCTGTCTAAAAACAGCTGGTTATACTATCGTTTTCAATACGACTGGTGTTGCTTAAACAGTCCGGAACTAAACCCGAGGAGGCAATTCCATCCGGCGAATATAGTGGTGGATTTCCGTGAGAATATTCTCCAGGGAATAAACCTTTATTGGATTTCAGCTCTTGTATTTCTTAAACTTAAGCTTGGAAAATTTAGAATCTTCACAGAAACTTTGAAAATGATGGCCATAAACTTTCGAAACTTTCCCGAAAATGTTCAACATTCAGCAACCAATTAACGATGTCGCTTTTCGGCTGGTGGCCCTCGGTTGTCCTTGGTTACAGCTTTGGATGCCATCCAGATACTTGCAAACACGTTCAGAACCTTATAAGGGTTTTCTTTTTCAGAAATTTCAAACTGAAATATAAACTTCGTTTAAGAAAAATATATTTTATTTAAAAACATATCAACACGTTCGTTGCCAAGCGTCACCCAATATGTCCAACTTCGTTAAGCAAGAAGATCATCTGAAGACATCGTTTTGGCTTCATATTTCGGCTGGAGGGCATAGGGAAATTTGGTAATAATTTGAAATAATCTTAAATAAAATCGATAACTCCGAATTGATGGTTTGACTACTTAAAGTAAGACGTCTTTGGTGTGTGTGACGCTTGACGACGTACGTGTTCAATCACTCACTTTAACGACATACTTCAGCCGGGGAAGAATCTGTGCTGCTGCCAGCGGTGCAAACCTGCACCGGGTTCAGCGTGACTGCACAGCCGGTATAATCTTGCTCAGTTATTCCCAGATGATACAGAACCTCATATAGTCGGTATGCTTTCGATGGTCCTCATATAGTCGGTATTCTTTCGAGGTCCGAGGCCGAGGAATTGAGTTCCAGTACCATCTGGTTGAATGATTGGGGCTTGTAGACCTGCCAGGCACATACCATAATGGTATTAGTTTTACCAGTAACAGCAGTATTGGTCTCCTGTTCGTCCTGTTGGAGTTTAAAAAAACAATTAATGTGCATCATGAAAAAGATTTTGAAGTCTACCTCTCACAAAATATCAATAAATTACCTTATCTGAATCTTTTTTCTTGAAGCCATTGATAGGTGACTTAAGTAAGGTTTAAACTATCCTTTCCCGGTGGCCTCTTTTGAGGAGCTACTGTCCGGTTGCCTGAATTCGAAAAGAATAATATTTAGTGCCTTGTAAACTTTTTTAAGTTTCAATAGCCCTATGAAGTTTTGGTTTTTTAAATCTTTGAGTTATCTAGAAAATCTACAAATCTGATTTGAAAGATTGAAATGAGGTGAACCAACCTTTTACAAAACTAATGAACATATTCAATAAACGAAAGAACAATCTTATGGTTAAACGAATGATGAATGAATGGAAATCCGCTTTGATATGCTTGTTACCTTTTACGGTTCCTTCCGGGAAATCTCCAGCTCCTGGTTGGGTCGGAGTTCTTCTCTGAATTTGCTCCATATAAGTCGTGGTACTAGAATTTAAAAAAAAAATTTTAATAGCGAAACAAAACATTTTCGTTTCACTAAAAGGGCTTACCTGTGGTGCGGATCCCTCTTCCGTGAGCGAAAAGGTCACAGTGAATCCAGGTACCGTATCATTTCGCGAGTGAAAATCATCGGGGATTGTTTCTGGATTCCAATATTCTCGACCAGGGATTTTTTGATTCTGCATCGCAAATTTCTGGTGTTATGTTATTCAGCTAGCATTATAGGGGACACAGTAACTACTTAATTGATATGGCTACCAAGCAAAACACTCCGGTCATTGTGGTCGGATTTGTTTCCAATTTTGGCTCCTATTTTCGTGTGATTGTGCCCAAATCAGCAATAGGCACGCAAATGATGATATAATAACTGTAACAATTCATGAAAAATTTAACACTTTCATTTTCATTTGCTAAAAAATTAACTTACCTTTATCTGTTAGACTGGTATTGCAGGATGTTTCGGGATTATATTTTCTTCTGGTTTCATTCGGATTCTCCGTGACGGACCACTAAGATGTTTTATTTCTTTCTGTTGCTAGTGTTTCCATTTTTTCCCAGCGGAACAGAGGAATGAGAATTCCGTGGCACTCGGCGACGTTTCACCATTAGATCTGTAAGTGGTAACCAAATAAGCGGTGGTACCGAGCAAAACGGATCCGGTCGGATCTGTTTCTTTGTTTCAATTTTGACTCTTACCTTCGGGGTGATTTTGAAGTGCCGCTGTGCCCATATTCACATCCGGGTCGACGTTCACACGGAATTCACGGAACGTATGCGTATGCTTCATTGAGTGAGAGAAAACACATCAAAATACCGATAATAAAAAGGCCGACCAACGATCTCGTTGCACTCGATTGAAAATGAAGATAAACAAGCACTGCAAGTCAGCTGTTAGATTTTCTTATAAGGATTATTACCTGCGTACACCTACACGTTCGTGAAAAAGTAATCAAAAATAATTCTTTCCTCCAGTTGGACTTTACATGGAACTCATGAGTATGTTAGAAAGTTTTGTGAAGTAATGCTTCACAACTACAAAACACATGTAAAATGGATCACATGCAGAATGATCTTAGTCAACGTGAAATTTCCCGTAAAAGGAATGTCTAAAACTGGTCGAGTTATGAACTTAAAATCAAAATTAGGTTCAGTGAGGATCAAACCAAAATTTTCACGGCAGATGATGCATCTGGATGTCCCCGTTCGAATCCACCCGGTGCTAGTAGTCGGTACTGTTGTAGCATCTTCCTGACCGGGAGAGTTACCTCAGCTCGCCAACAAAGCCATTGATCACTGCAATTTTCATAAAAGAGGTTTAGTTTTGATTTCATCAACAATGTGTGAACTGTACCAAATGATATGCATATTCCGCACAACGAACATTATATTTAAACGTTTAAACTGCATTCACAAACACTAGCTACAATCGACCGAATTTTACAGTCCTTAAATTCAAAACCAGCCTGTGAATAATGCTCTCACTTAAAAATAAATGCTACGACCTGTAAAACTACAGTTCATGTCCTGCTCCTTTTTGTTACAGCACATTTGCTGTAATATTATATGATTTAACTTTTTTTATTCAACCTATCAATTGAAAATAAAGTGATTTCGAAATTACAGGATGTATTATTTTAAAGGTGACCATTTTCAATGACACGTAATAGTCCAAATTTTTTTCTGTGTATGTTCGACCGCCCGACTCATTAACAGTGATAAATATCATCCTTAAAACAGTTAGCCCATTTTTGAAGCCTAATAACTTTTTTATCTCAACTCTTATTGACATGCAGTCTTGGGATGAAATATTTTTCATAATCTAGGCTTTAAGAAAAACCATTTTCAAAAGAAATCGGCCGACGGAAACCAAAGTTATTGATGAAAAACTGGTTTTTCATGTTTCTCCCGAACAAAATGTCGCAAAATCCTATACAAACTTCAGGCTCGTTGAGCGACCCCTTCCCGTGATCCGATCTGGCCCAAATTTGGCATGAGATCTTGTACTAGGTCTAGGATCAATTTTAGCCTGCAGCGCATAACTTTTTCAAAAGTCGGGTCATTTGGGGCACTCTAGTGTGCTTATAATTTCTGGAACAGTCTATAAGAAAGCTATACAAGGTGGTCCAAAATAAGTCCGTTACCCTACAATGCGATTCACCGTTGCAGGCCTTCCATACTCATGCGTTATTGGAATGAATGTTTGTGTTCTTGATTGTGATTTGAGAAAAAAACAAAAATATTCGAATTTCATTCATCCTTTATTTTGTTAATATTCATTTCTACTTATCTGTCCGCAAATATCCTTAAAATTACAGTGCCTCGAAGTTTTCTTTGGGGCTGAGATAAATTATCCAAAAGGATAAAAATACACAAAAAAAAAATTAAAAAAAATCCTTAGTTTGAAATTTCAGAGTTCACACGAGATATTTTTTTAAAACCATTAGTTTATGTCAAAAGAACATGACTTTAATTTAATTCAGTTCTCAGGGCCAAACAAAAAAGAAACAAACAATTTACAAATGACGAATTACAAAACCTTGGCTCAATCATCGAATGGTTGCAGCATTAACAACAATCAATTCAGCACACCTAATAATGATAGTGATTGGAATACAAATCCATTTCAGCTCGTCTCGTCTCTGATTCAATCTTCAACAATCGTGTGAATCAATCAATGGAAATGATATATAGGTAGATAGCCCAAAATAAGAAATGGTTTTCGATTTGGAGTCGTTCATGTTCATGTTTGGTGAAGGTAAGCTCTTTAGGTTTCAAATGTCGCAATCCAACAATTTTGAACTTCGTTACGAACGTCATTTCGAATTGTCAATTGAAAGATCTTGGAGAGCAAAAAGGCAAAAAGACAAAAAGACAAGAAGTTACTATTTTACAACGTGCTCAAGTTGGATGGGTTCCACTTGCACAATAGTTTCAAAAAGTTTCAAAAAAATTGTAATGTGTCCATATAATATAAAAATTTTAGGTAGAAATTTAACGGATAAGGCAAAAGAGTAAGAGTCTTTCAATCAGGATTTTCAGGTCGAAACTTCGCGAGGACAATTAAAAAAGCTCAGATTTCGAATGGTGTCTGTCGGAATCAGACTGTATCGTTCAGAGGCCACTACTCAGTCATGTTACCAGATACCTCACAGCGTAGAGATAAAATTACTCAACTCACATGGCGTCACCCCAGAAGCCGTTCCAACAAACACCCCGCTTTATCGGCGAAGAAAATCGCTACTCAATCGTTGACATTTCTTTTCCCGATCCCAGAGATGTTTTCCTTCCTTGGTGGATGCCGTTCAAAGATGAAAACGAAAACAAGTGCTACATCAAACTTGTGCAACTAAGTTTTAGGAACCAGCCGGTGCCCATTCATAGAAAAGGCAACGCCAACAAACTTGGAGGAAGCGCGGTGCAATTTTACCCAGCCGCCCGGAAAAAAGTGAAAACGTGACCCGGGACAAGTCGGTCACATGGTTCCACACACGGCTCGAGAGGAACTAACTTGCTCTTCGCCGCCCGACATTATTTATTCGAAATGTGTGGCTGCTGCGGCTTGAAATTTGACTAGCTACCGGTTGTCTATTGTTACGGAAAGTGAAAAACAAGCCCAGAGTGACATGGCTGCTAGTTGGATGGTGGAAGACGATTTGTGGAGATGTTTACCCGATACCAGAGCAAAAGCGGAGGCACTGAGTGAGTTTTTCCATTCGAAAGCACACGTCAACTTCAGGCACTTTGGTCGGAACCATATGGAGGATTTATGTTGTGACGGTTTCCATCGCCTGGCAGAAAACAAGTTGAATTGATTTAAATCAGCTTCAATGTGTTTTATGGAAAATTATCCGGGAGCGTTTGTTCTTCTTCAAAATATACTTTTACTTGAGAAATTATATGCAATAATAAACTATTTTAATCCTAAATGCAATCGGTTTTTGACGACCAACAAATATGGCTATCAATTGGATCAAATAATTTAAAAAAAGAATTAGTTCTCGTATTGTGGGTTATAAACAACATTTTTAAAGTGGAATAGATACAATAGAAGCCGCGATTGCTCATAACTTAGGTAAATCGCATCCCAGCTGGCACCATGGGGAGGTTGTGATAGAAATTGTGAATAACAGGTGATATGACCCAAGGCCGTGCTAACGGGGGATGGTTTAGGGGTTTAACCCTCCCCCATGTTGATTTTTCCAAGTAAAATTTTCAGTACAAGAATTGAATTTACCGGGAAATTACTTGATTCCAAAAGGTTTTAAACACCTAAGTATTGACATGTCAGAAATCCTTCGGCCTCCGAAATCCTTCCAGCCTCCGGCGGAATTTCCTCATAAAGACATTTCATTTTACGGCTCTATATGACGTTCACGAATTGAAGCCAATCCATTGTAGCTTTTGATTTGCACTTCAGTTAATACCTTTTGTATTGAAACTCAATTCTTGACACACAAAACCCTTAGCTCGTGTTCAAAATGGGTTTTCACTAAGAAGTGTAATTAAACAAGTTCAAAATTTGAAACCAATCATTTGAACCTCGAAATTCATTCATAGAATACTAATTTTACACATCACAAGTTGGTAGCCACTTACGATAGTCAACAGATTTAGCTAAATAAAAATCCTAGTATCGATGACTTTATAACTAAAGTCTGCTTCATTTAATATTGGAACAAATTCTTTTGCTCATTGTGGCGCTCCTAGTGGACGGATTTGGAAACTTTTTTCACCCACGTGTCGGGAAATTCATTACCTTTCACCATGTATTTATGTCATAACACCAAACGATAGCATTTTATAAACAACCGCCATGGAAGCCGAACGGAGAGATCAAATTGTGCACAGTTTTCTTACGAGTACGAGTACGAGAATTTCTTCGAAACAGCAATGAATATTTTTTTAAATTTTTTTTTATGAAAGAGTAAAGAAAATGCTACATTCGTATGAAAAACAAATTATGAATTCGTTAATAAATGACTGAACTACACGCAATTGTTTGTGTTCCAATATTAAATGAAGCAGACTTTACATCCGTCGAACTTGGTCAGCACTTGGTCGTACAGCTTTCGAGCACGGATTCTGGCCACATTGTTCTGCTTCAGCGTCCGATTTGGCTGTTTGCTGGCTCGGAATGACCTTATTCCTTCCCGGAGACGAATTCGTCGCACCGTACTGTGAGCGGCCTGGAACTTATTGGCCAAATCGCGGTCTGAAAGATTGGGATTCCTCTTGACGGCCTTGATGACTTTCCCACGTAGTTTCTGGTCGACAGTTCCACTCCGACGCTTCAAATGCGGCTTCCGAGCCGTCGTCAATGTTTCCTTGTACTGCTTGATAACACGCCATACGGTATTTCTGGGCATTTTAAGCTGTTTAGCTAGCTTCGATGCCGACCACAATGGATTTTCAAGAAAACTGTGCACAATTTGATCTCTCCGTTCGGCTTCCATGGCGGTTGTTTACAAAATGCTATCGTTTGGTGTTATGACATAAATACATGGTGAAAGGTAATGAATTTCCCGACACGTGGGTGAAAAAAGTTTCCAAATCCGTCCACTAGGAGCGCCACAATGAGCAAAAGAATTTGTTCCAATATTAAATGAAGCAGACTTTAGCGACTATGATTGTAAAAAAGGGTAAATGTCATTCCAAATTTTATGCTGAAATATTCCTCAAGAAACTAATTTCAGCCTCAATTGGTTTTTGTGTTTTTCATTCTTTTGAATCTTAAACTCCATATAAAACATTTTTTACAAATTTTTTAAACCTCAAATTTCACATTTTACCTAGGTGCAAAAAATTTAAGAGAAGATTTTGAATAATTTGGATGCCCAAAATCAAATTTGCACTTAGGTTTTTGTCTAAGAGCTTTGTTTTTAAATCATTTTATAAAATAGGTGAAAATTGTTTAAGAATTTTTTTTTTTACTTTTTTGACAAAACTTTAAAAGATTTAAAAAAGGCTTCAAATCAATTATCCACTTTCCACTAGATCGCAACTAAATTTGGTCAGCAAAAAATGTTATAGCAGTCTTCTTCTTGTTCACTTTACTCCATTTAAATAAAATTTAATTTCGAATGTTTTTAAGCGAAAATAAAATGCAGGTTTCAACAAATTGGTAAAATAAAATAATATCATTTCTATTTTAAAATTCTTCACTATCAGGTATCAGAATGGGGGTAGGCTTAATAGCGGCACGTTATCCAAACATACGGGAAAATTGTGCCTAGCCTTTTTTTTTATCCAAGATTTCATCATTTACCTGAGAAACCTGAAAAACCTATAAAAGGAAGAAATAAATTCAATCTATTTAAGATGGCATAAAGCCTTTCCACTAGGGATTATTAGCATTAAAGCTCTTTTCTACATTCGGTAAGGAATGTGTAAGTATTAAAACCTACCACCCCACCGGCGTTACAGGGACTCCCTTTATTAGGCCTCAGGGCGGCTCGCTTACCAAAGGAAATCGCAGGGAGTTCGAACTTTGACCTCAGGAAAACCCCAAAAATGCACTTCTTGAACTTTTATTAACAATTGCCACAACAATTCTACCTTATACGCGCAAACTAGAATGACCAGATGGTTACGGTACCTTTTAGGGCTACGCCCTGGTTGTCGCTACTGAAGATGGCGGAGCTGCGACGATGGTGACGCTACGGCTGACCCACTCCTCTATCGGTACGATTTCGGCCGGAAACCGGGACTTTCCTTCCAGGAATCTCGGCTATGCTGACCAATGAATGGGTTGGGGAACTGGTTGGTCGATCCGAGTGTTGTTGTTCGGAATCGACCACAACCTTCAACCAATGATCACCCGGATGGTGACGGCTATCCGGGGCGATCGGGGTCCAATCCAGGCTGATTCAGGGACCAGAGCTCAGGGACAAAGGTTTGTTTCTGTCCCGCCAAATGGGTTCTTTTGGCCAAAACTTAGGGGTCCTGCATAATAACTCGGCGTTAGTGTTCCGTCTTTCAGCGGGAACAAAATGGCGGTTAGGCGTCTGATGGCTTACCTGGTGTCTGGCTTTTAACACTTAGCTGGCTTTATGTGCTGGATGTGTTGTGCACTTTGTACTTCGCAGTTTAGTGGTACTATTGGAAGTGAGCCAGCACCAGGTAGTCGCCTTTGACCGTCCTTGAACCGCGAGTACAGGTCGTTGCTCTCCCATTATGGCGGACACGATCGCTTCGCCTTCGTCAACTCGTCGGGCGTCGCTACCGATCGGATGGTTACCAAGCAGCGCGGGTTACCATGAATGGCCCTCTGGTTGTCAGGTGTTGAAGCTTCGTGGCTGCATACTGGTGGCTTGTGGCGCTGTCGTCGGCTTTGAAGACTACATTATTTGGGGAAAACCATCACCCATCATTTTCCCTCACTGCGATATTTAAAAACTACAATTACCCGCGACAAATCACTACAACCTCGATGGAAGTGTTATCTGACGCTTACACTCTCCCCCGGACCGGGAAAAAATATTTCTCATGCAATACCGAAGTATTACTAGAAATATTTTTCGCCTACCTGCGTATTCGCAGCGAACCAAACCAATAACACACGCCATCTGAACCTGACTTCACAATTCAAGATTCACTCGGCCAATTTAACAGGTATTTACGGTAACTTTTGAGATATTCACCTACAATACAAAAGTTTAGACACCCAAATTCGACTGAACAACGCATGAATAAGGCTTGGTATTGTCATTGAGTATCGGGGTCATAAGGCATCAGCATCGTAATCGACTCCGCTCTGTTTAAAGAAATTCTTTACTGGCCATCAACGTTCCTTGAACTCCGGCCTCCAGCGATTAAGTTCCACAAGGGAAGCCTCCGACAGATACCGCTTATTCATTTAGAAAGCTTAAAAAGTTTAAATTTACTGTACAAACAAAAAAGTGACCTAAATTTAAATTCCAAGTGCAAACAAAAAAATTTATTAATGTTAAAAAATTATTCTAAATCACAGTTTATTTTGGAGCGTGTTTACTATTTTTCATGGTCAATATTGCACAAGTTTAATTTTCCGTGTTTTATTCTTTGTCGGAGTTGCCATCTAGTACAACAATAATCATTAAAATTTCATTTGTGTATGTGAGAGATTTTCGGGTTAGATTTCGAACTGTCAAATGCTGTCAATGATTGGAGACGATCGAGATGATCTCCATGGCACGTGGGAAAAATGTGGTTGCTCTGGATGCTGGTGCTGGACGTGATGGACGGTAAGTGGCATGAATTTTGAGTGTGCCGGCAAGCGAAATCGCGCTTTTCTTGTTTGTGAGGATCTATTGGCCTTATAGATCCTTCGAATAAGAGTGGTGTAATGATTTCAGCGAATTTGTGCACTTGAAATTTTTGCCCTTGCCCCATCACGAGGATTGTTATTTGTAAGTATTGATTTAAATTTATGAATTTAACCAAATAAAAGCATGATTTTCTCAAACTTTGAACTATTGCTTGCCTAATTGCATGAAAATTTTTAATTAATTTAGTTATTTTCAAATCATAAAATCTTGACCTAGGACAACTTTACTAAGTGCATGACCTTGAACTTGAAAGTATGGATTTAAATTTATTGATTTAATTAAATGAAAGTCACTTTTTCTGATACTATGGACTATGGTTTACCGTATTGCATGAAATTTTTTTACTTATTTAATATTTTGCAAATCATAAAATTTCAAACTTCGAAAAAATTTACTAAGTGCATGACCTTGAGCTTGACCCCTACTCCACCTTCCATGATGTGATCATAGGGTTACCATTGAAGCACCTCTATCTTATTTTGTTTAAAGTGATTAATTAACGATTCTTAGCCTAATTTAATATATTTTTGTGAGGACAAGAACTACGAATAAGAAAAACACTGAAATTTCAACTTTTTTTTTAACACTAATTACCTAATACTTTTTTGTTGTTTTTTTTTAATTTTTTTTTTTTTTTTAACTTAACTTATTCTAACTTAAAGATATCACTAATGCCTATCCTAATTCAAGCTTAAATGTTAAAAATGTAAAACTAACGAATTTTTCATATTTATATTTACAGGTGCTGCTGGATGATTGTGCTCTCTATGATGTTTCTGCTGGTCGATGAGAATCCTAGCTGAAATTATGGATGTTTTTATGCTTTTCAGGAATCATAGATCGCGCGAAACCTTGCCATGTTGTGATGACTGACTGTGTGAAGGTAATTGGTCTGCTTCTGATTGTTCCAGCATACCCAAGCATATTTTATCACTTGCTTATATTTTTTCTTGGCATGCTAAACCTAATCAATCCTTTTGAGATTTTTAAAGCATGAAGACCTGCTCGTAGATTATGTTTAAAGCTTTTTAGGCACACAAGTGTGACATAGTTAAATCCACTTTTGAGTTGCTACTTTTTTTAACTGTTTTTTTTTTTTTTCTATTTTTACGCTTTTAGATCAGCCGCGGAAAATATGCCAAGGGATTTCCCTTTTTCATCTGCGACCTCGAAACAATTTGTGCCCCTTTTGGCGATGATGACGCAGGGAACAAATTGTGGGCCAATCTTGGCGTTGAAATGGTTACCCGCCGAGGATTGTCGGAAGCTCCTTTTGAAGACACGCTGGCCTACCGTAAAAGAGGGTAAGTTTCTATTCCTTAGATTATAGCGCCTCATGTTGTCTTCGTGTGATTTTTTTAAATGACTACGCACATGTTCACCTACTTTTTTACTAAGGCCTCTCCATCTTTCGATTCTCTCCTCTTCCGATTCCTCCACCCCCTGCTCCAATGTATGGTCCGAGCCTTTTGACACGATGTCGTGTCCAAAAACTATTCGATGAGGAGAGAATTTAGTCGAGGCATGAACTGTGTTGTTTATTACAAATTCAATTTCTGACACTCTTGTGTCCCAAAGTTTTTGATCGGATTTTACGTACGAACGGATCATACTGTTAATGGTTCGATTTAGCCTTTCTGCGGGGTTGGCTTGACTTCGATGTCGAGCATTGGCCCAATGTTGAATGTCGTACCTATCCAGTAACGCTCGATACTCCTTTGAGAGGAAGGTACTAGCATTATCAGACATTACAATCTGTGGGGTTGCAAATCGCCTGAACCACGACTCTTCCAGTATTTTGCAGAGACTAACACTCGAAATCTTTTTCACTGGAGTAAGTAGGCAGTACTTAGAGAAGAGGTCCATTACAACTAATAAGTGTGCATTTCCCTGCTTACTCCGTGGTAAAGATTGAATGTAGTCCATGCAAATTATCTGGAAGGGTCGGGCTGCAATTCTCTGCTTGCCCATTATTGGTGAACTAGAGACGGTGGAGTGCTTGTTTATTTTGCAGTTTTCGCATTTTGCAATGTATTTTCGAATATCTGCACTCATGCGTGGCCAGTAATAACGGCGTTTTATTTTCTCCACACACTTATCAAACCCGATGTGGAGATTTTGATCGTGCTCTTCTTTGAGGACCTGTGTGCGCATCGAAGTCGGAACACAATGCTTCCACTCAAAACGGTAGTCCATTGTGTCTTCCTTCGATGCCACGAACTTGAGCAGTTTTCCGTCAACAATTTTAAAATCGACATAGCTCTCAGGGTCGGACTCAACTGCGGAAAGTAATTTTCGATACCACCCGTCCTCGGGCTCTGCATCCAGAGTCTCGATGGATCGGGACAACGCATCTGGTACAATATTGTCCTTCCCTTTGCGATGCCGGATGTCCATATCGTACTGCTGCAAAAGGATACTCCAGCGGCTCAATCGAGAGGATGACCGCCACTTTGCTCGCATAATGAAAGTCAGAGCGGCCGAATCTGTCACTAAAGTAAATTTAGTTCCTTCAATGTACCCTCTAAATTTCTCGATACTGCGAAGGGCAGCCAATCCTTCCTTTTCAGCCGCGTGGTATCTCAATTCAGCTCCTTTCAATTTCTCTGAGAAGTACGCAATGACCTTCTCCTCACCGTCATGCTCTTGTGTTAGGACACCGGCAATCGCGTTATCGCTAGCGTCAGTTTGGACCACGAAGGGCAGCGAAAAGTTTGGGTTGGCCATTACAGGAGCGGCGATAAGCTGCTCCTTAATGGTCTGGAAGGCTAATTCTGCTGTCGCACTCCATTGCACTCTCTTGGGCTTGTTTTTAAGCAAGTCCGTGAGAGGTGCAACGGTGCTGCTAAAATTTGCGATGAACCTGCGGTAGTAATTAACCATACCGAGGAATCGTCTTAGCTGTCGTACCGATTTAGGGGCCTGGTATCCGATGATCGCTTGAATTCGATCAGGATTAGGCCTCAATCCATCTTGGGATAGGACGTATCCAAGGTACGGCAATTCGCGGCAACAGAATTTAGACTTCTGCATGTTTATGCAGAGATTAGCTTCCCCCAAACGTTTCGCTAGCTCCTTCAGTTTGGCCAGGTGGTCTTCAAACGTCAGCGTAGCCACTACAATATCGTCTAAATAAACGAAAATTGCAGGTTCTAAAGCTCCAAAACCGAGTACGCGATCCATGCACTTACTCAAAGTAGCAGGACTCCCGACCAGACCCATTGGACAAGATTTGTATTGAAACAAACCTCGTCCTGGTACTGAGAAAGCCGTGAATTTCCGGGAAGCGGAATTCAACGGAATCTGTAGAAAGGCCTGTGACAGGTCGATGGTCGTGAGAAATTTAACAGGACCCAAATGACTGAGAATGCGGTCCTGGTGCGGCAAGGGATACGCATCTCTTTTAGTCCTCTCATTCAGCTTTCTGGCATCTAGGCACAACCGTACTTCTGCACTATCCCGTTTAGCCACCGGGATGATAGGAAGAGCCCAATCGGATTCCGATGGTTCAACAATATCATCCCGCAGTAGGTTGTCCAGAGCTTGTTGTACTTTCGCATGAATGTGAGGACTCCAGGGGTATGGGTTTTTGCGTACAGGTTCTAAATTTTTACATTCATCCTTGATTTGGATGGAATGTTCAATCACGTGGGTCTTCGTGAACTTCCCTGGACCAGCCACTATAAAGAGTTTCTTTACTTCCTCCAGGTGATGCTTTTGTTCATCGGATAGCTCTTCTTCCTGGTCTTCAAGAATTCCATCATCCAAAACGTCTACTGGCTGTTCTTGAATGCTGGGGGAGATCCCGAACTTCAACCAGAAATCATACCCCAGAACACACCTGCGTTTGAGATTTGGTGCGAATAGAACTGGTAAAATTTTCGTGCAACCGTTGAAGGTAATCGGAACTTCCGCACATCCTTCAACTTCTAATTTATCACCCGACGCCGTCTGCAAGTTAACAGACGCCGGAAGCAGTTTCAAATTCAGCGATTTCCTGATCCTATTCGCCCCAACTCCCAAAACTGTTCTAGCTGCTCCGCTATCTAGTAAACCGATCAGCTCAATTCCCATCAGTTGGACCCTCGCAAAAGGTCTGGCGTCTCCACTGAGCTTAACAAGCAACGTGGCTATCTCGTCAGCTTCTGGAGGCGCTTCCAATTGCGAGTATCCCAACTGTCGAAGAATTGTAGCTGGATCGGAATCAGATTTAGCTTGAGGGCTTTTGGGATTTTTCTGTTGACTACCCCGCCTCACTGGGTAGTCCCTTTCGAGTTTTTTAACTCGCAAAAAGGACACTCAGATGTGGCGAACCCTGGGAACCCACAGGACCAACAGAAAAGGTTTCTGTTCTGTCTACAGTCCTGAAAACTGTGCCCATCCTCATGGCAATTGAAACAAATTCCCTTTTTAACAGGAATGTAAGCACGGACTATCCGTTCTAAGGCGTTAGTCCCACTGGGTCCCGGCCTTTGTCCGCTCTGTCTGTTATGGGAAACCCATTCAGATTGTTGCTTCGGCTTCGTACCAGTATTTTGGCCTCCACCTACTCTTTGATTTTTCTTACTTTGCTTGGCAAAGTTTTGTGAAAATCCGCGGTTAAAATTCTGATTCGAATCCGGGTCGTGATAGTCAACCTGAGACCTGAACTGTCTCTCACTATTTCCGGGCCAATTGTATTGCTCAATCTCGTCGATTGAATCCGTTGATCTATTGGAAAAACGATTCTCTTTCCTAGCATAAACTTGCCAATTAATCGCATCAAATTTTTTTCCAAACTCCCTCATTTTAGCGATCGTATTGACGTTAGCAGCCAACATCGCAATTTTGCAATCCTCGCGCGTGTTCCGGAAGAGGACGTCGAATTTCCGGCCTTCATCCCACGGATACGACATGTTCCGGAAAATTCGAACCATATCGAGATAATAGTCCTGGAACTTTTCTCGAGGACCTTGCCTACGAGAGTTCAATAGGCGTTCATATTGGAAGTCGATGTCTACAGGTAAAAATTCGTTTTTTAATTCGCGTACTAAATTCTCCCATGTTTCGAGCTCGTTATTACCGTTTACCTCAATAAACCACGAACGCGCTTTACGCGTAAACAAATAATGCGCGCAAGTAAATAGTTCGGTATTTGAATAACCCTCCGATCTCGCGTTAAACTCAACCTCCTTCAAAAATTCGTTTAATTTCCTTCCGTTATCCAACCCATCGTAACGCACTGACCATTTGTGGATTGGTAGACGATGATCTCGTTTAGATCGACCGTCGACTTCCTCCCCCACTCGGTTTGCGCTTACGTGGGTGGATACCGGACGGAATTTCTCTCCGTGGCTTCCTAGAGAACTGCATCTTCCCTTTAACCAATCACAAAAGTCCTGCTCAATAGGTGCAGTCTTGGCCTCCATTTGAGGTGGAGCGATTTCGTTCACACGTGTGCTATTCGAAATTTTAACTGGCACCTGTTTCGTTGGATGCTCGTTTACACGTGAGGTTTCAAGTACCTCTATGCGTTGAAGCAGCTGACTTACAACCACTTTTAGTCGCTCGTTTTCGGCGGCTAGTCGAATCATTGATTCGTCCCTAGATTCTCTCAAATCTGCGTTTTGAATTTGAAATTGTATTTCTGACCTATTCTCCTCTTCTTCTTTTTCCGCTAGCTCTTCTACGCTTCCTCTTCTTTCAAGATCATGCATTTGATTTATAACTTGTTTATCAATGAAATTTCCTTCCCCTATATTTCTATCTATTTCTATTGCGAGTTCATTCTGGAAGCTTTCATTAATGATACTCAGCTCGGTTTCTCTAACTTCTGCAATCGGTGAAACAATTGAGAAATATTTTACCAACAGTCTCATACATTCGACAGCTATCATAGTTAAACAGTTCAAACTTTCTTCTCCCTCAACATATGCTTTTAATCGTTCCATGCGAAAGAAAATGTGTACTAGTTGTGTTTTATAAATTTGATCTGGCACTTTCTTTGCTTTAGGGCTTTCAAGTACTTTTTGGATACCTTTCAGCTTCTCACCACACCACTTTAATTCGTCCAGAACAGAGTCCCAGCCAATAAAATAATCAATATTTGTTCTCTCTTTTTCAGCTTTCAAGATTCCCCGTAGGGTGCGTTCGCGTTTAGAACGGGAATCCTCAGGCGCAAAGGCCTTGCGTATGCGTAACTCATGGCTGAGTTCTTCCTCTGAAAGGTGAGCAGTGTTTAGCGAAGCATACAAAGTTTTTAGATGAGTAAGATCCATTGTACAGCTTAGGAAATTAAAATGAAATACTATTTGAAACAAACTTTAAAATGGCCAGATAACGAACAAACAATTTAAAAATTATACTATAAGGAACCTAAAAATATTAAAAAACAAAAGACAGTCTATATCACAGTTGAAAATGGAAGAAATAAAATGATTTGTTTTGCTGTTGTTTATGTTTTCTCCCGATATCACACTTCACAAATGAAATTTTGCTCCAATCAATTTAAAATCTAAATCTTAAAACAACTTCACTCCGATAATACTTTTTAAACAATCGTGTTGAACAGTGCCCTTCGGACATCAGAACCCCTATATGGCAAATGAATAATTTCAAGGTTGTGCAAATAACCGTTAAATTTTCCAATTACAGCAAAAATTAATTTGAGAAGCCATGGGCGTTTTCCCAGAGATGCATGCAAGATATTGGTTGAGCCTCGCTGCGAAATCCGTGGTAAGTCTACGGAAAGTTGGGCGCCAAATATGTAAGTATTAAAACCTACCACCCCACCGGCGTTACAGGGACTCCCTTTATTAGGCCTCAGGGCGGCTCGCTTACCAAAGGAAATCGCAGGGAGTTCGAACTTTGACCTCAGGAAAACCCCAAAAATGCACTTCTTGAACTTTTATTAACAATTGCCACAACAATTCTACCTTATACGCGCAAACTAGAATGACCAGATGGTTACGGTACCTTTTAGGGCTACGCCCTGGTTGTCGCTACTGAAGATGGCGGAGCTGCGACGATGGTGACGCTACGGCTGACCCACTCCTCTATCGGTACGATTTCGGCCGGAAACCGGGACTTTCCTTCCAGGAATCTCGGCTATGCTGACCAATGAATGGGTTGGGGAACTGGTTGGTCGATCCGAGTGTTGTTGTTCGGAATCGACCACAACCTTCAACCAATGATCACCCGGATGGTGACGGCTATCCGGGGCGATCGGGGTCCAATCCAGGCTGATTCAGGGACCAGAGCTCAGGGACAAAGGTTTGTTTCTGTCCCGCCAAATGGGTTCTTTTGGCCAAAACTTAGGGGTCCTGCATAATAACTCGGCGTTAGTGTTCCGTCTTTCAGCGGGAACAAAATGGCGGTTAGGCGTCTGATGGCTTACCTGGTGTCTGGCTTTTAACACTTAGCTGGCTTTATGTGCTGGATGTGTTGTGCACTTTGTACTTCGCAGTTTAGTGGTACTATTGGAAGTGAGCCAGCACCAGGTAGTCGCCTTTGACCGTCCTTGAACCGCGAGTACAGGTCGTTGCTCTCCCATTATGGCGGACACGATCGCTTCGCCTTCGTCAACTCGTCGGGCGTCGCTACCGATCGGATGGTTACCAAGCAGCGCGGGTTACCATGAATGGCCCTCTGGTTGTCAGGTGTTGAAGCTTCGTGGCTGCATACTGGTGGCTTGTGGCGCTGTCGTCGGCTTTGAAGACTACATTATTTGGGGAAAACCATCACCCATCATTTTCCCTCACTGCGATATTTAAAAACTACAATTACCCGCGACAAATCACTACAACCTCGATGGAAGTGTTATCTGACGCTTACAAATGATAGAATGTTTTTTAAGTTTAATTTCTTAAACTCAGATTCGCTTAAAGCGTAAGATCCCAGAGTACGAAAACGTAGGTAGTCTGGCAAATGAGAGACAGTTACATATAAGATGGAAGGGATCTTCCACATCTGATTCACAACTACCACATACTGGAGATTCAGCACGCTGAATGTTGTGCATGTGATAGTTGAGTTTACAATGACCGGAGAGTGCTCTGATCAAGATGCTGCAATGAGATTTATTTAAAGTTAATAAGTAACTCGATATGATTGGAGATGGTTTTTCTAAAAATAATTTAGTTTGACGACAAGTGTCCAACTCTTCCCAGTATCGTTCATGCTGGTTAGAGGACCAAGTTTGAATTTGGTTTCTGAACCAACATGGTGATATTGGGACAGCCGGCTCTGGTCCGTAAAATTCCTTTTCCGACCCAGCTCTAGCGAGTTCGTCGGCGCATTCGTTTCCAAAAATTCCCTTATGTCCGGGTACCCATAGAAGGTTTAATCCATTGCCTTCAGCAAGTTCTTCGATTGCTTTCCGGCATGCGATTACCAGTTTTGATCTAGAACTGGAAGCACTGAGTGATTTGATAGCTGCTTGGCTATCTGAACAGAAATAAATTGTTCTGAACATAATCTTCTTTTGAAGTGCAATTTGCACTCCATGCATCATCATCACCATCATCATTATTATTCCTAAATAAATTAAATTATAATTAACAAATAAGGAATCAGTTTTTTTCAATTTCATGGAGATTTGTTAGAGCATCAGTTATCTATGATTGATTCCATTTAAAACTTAAATTAAAACTCCATTAAAAAAAAATCATTTTTAAACTTATAAACTCCATATCATCAATACTAGAAACGTACCTTTTTGAATGTCTTAATTTGTTTTAATAATCAAGAACAGTAACCGAATTTTATAGTTTTTTATTTTTAATTTTCACATGAATTTACAAGATTTTTATAGTCAAACATTTTTAATTCTTCTAAAATAATTTTAAAAAATTTGAATAGTTTCTATCTTCTGTTCTTTCCAGAAATCAGTATTTCAATCAACGGCTACAAAGTATTCAGAGCTCGAAATTTTCAACTATAAAACTTGCACTTGAAAATTTGTTATGGTTTTACTTATTTTCGTTCCTTTGAATAATCTTTTCTTTATATTTGATTTTTAAATTTATGCAAAGATTCGAAATTATTCGAAGTAGAAACTTTAAAGCAAAATTTTAATGCACAACATTTATTAAATAAGTATTTGCTTTGTGCTTTCCATAATAACAACAAAACTTTAAATTCACCCATTTCTTAACCTGTACTTTGGCAATAGAAGTTTTCAATGATGAACTGACCATGTTGTTTTATCAATATATGAAGTAATTATTGCGAGCTTCAGAAATGAACTATTTCAGTCTTTTAGGTTGATAACTGGACGAAATAAAAAATGATTTTATCTCTGATTTTTATCACTGGTACTTTTGAAGTAAAATTGATATTCTACTTTTTATCAAAATTGATTTGATCATCAAGTAGTCAATTCCAAATCATGATTATTTTCTTCCCTGGTTTGAAATTTATTTTAAAATTGGAAAGAGCAATGATTCAAAACTTTGAAAATCTTGATTTTGAATTTTGAATTCTGAAAACCCACCCCATGAGCGCGTACTTCGCACGGGCCTGATATGACCACTATAGAGGCTGGGTCATTCGGCCGAAAGCCATCAGACCGAAAGCCATTCGGCCGAAGGTCATTCAGCCGGTGAACGTTAGGACGAATGGGCTATCTAGCCGAACAGGCCACTAGGCCGAATGGGTTATTCGGCCGACGGTTATCCAGCCGAATGCTGTTAGGCCGAATGGTCATTAGGCCGAATGGTTACTAGGCCGAATGGTCACTAGGCCGAATGGTCGTTAGGCCGAAAGGTCACTAAGCCGAATGGTCATTAAGCCGAATGGTCATTTGACCGAACGGTCATTAGGCCGAATGGTCGCGAGGCCGAATGGTCGTAAGGCCGAAAGGTCGTTAGGCAGAAAACTCGTAAGGCCGAATGGTTATAAGGGCGAATGGATGCTAGGCTGAAAGGTCGTAAGGCCGAATGGTCGTTGGACCGAATGGCCATAAGGCTGAATGATCGTCATGAATGATCGTCATGAATGGTTGCTAGGTCAATAGGAAATCTTCTACACTTGTCTGCATGCTAGGTCGAAAGGTCGTTTGGCCGAATGACTGTTAGGCCGAATGGCCGTTTGGTCGAATGGCTGTTAGGCCGATTGTTCATAAGGCCGAATGGTCATTCGGTCGAATGGTTACAAGGCCGAATGGTTATTAGACAGAATGGACAAATCCGGCTTTGCATCCATTAAGCCTGATGACCATTCGACTTGATAACTATTCGGCCTAACGACCATTCGGCCTAACTACTGATCGGCCTAACATGCAAGAAAGCGATAATATGTCTTATAGGCCTAGCATAAATTAGGCCCAACGACCATTCAGCCTAACAACCAACCGCCTAGTGGCTATTCGGCCTAACGACCTTCTAGCATCCATTCGGCCCAACGACCTTTCGGACTAGCATCCATTCGCCCTTACAACCGTTTGGCCCGACGACTATTCGGCCTAATGACCATTCGGCCTAACGATCTTTCGGCCTAGCATCCATTCGGCCTTACGAACATTCGGCCTTATGACATTTCGACCCGCGACCATTCGGCCTAACGATCATTCGGCCTAGTGACCATTCGGCCTATCGTCCATTCGGCCTGATGACCATTCGGCCAAATGACCATTCGGCCAAATGACCATTCGGCCTAACATCCATCCGGCCAAATAATATTCGGCCAAATAACCTTCGGCCTAATGTCGCATTCGGCCTATTGTCCTATTCGGCCGAACATCCATCGGCATTTTAACCCATTCGGCCTAGCGACCTTTGGCCTAACATCTTTCGGCCTATCGGCCTTCGGCCGAATGTCTGGCCCCTCTCGTGTTGCACATTATCCACCATTTGGCAGCTTATCCACAAACCAAAGCGTTGCATTTTTTTTAGTGCACTGCTTGCTCCCAAAGAAGAGGTTGCAAAATTTCAATGCCACTAGGCGCTAAATCTATGCCAAAAATGCGCCTAACAGTATACTGCAGCAAAGATAATATGATTGGAAAAGAACTACTGGCATAAAGAGTAGAGCTCCCAAGAAAAATGGTTCAAGCAAAATTTAAGCGAAACAAAAAAAGCGTTTTATGTGATTTTCATCCTATTGCATAATTTAACCAAAAATAAAAATAGTGAGAATCGAACCTAACGCAACATTCTTATTTAAACTTGCCAGTCCGATAACTTACACAGTGAACCAACTGAGTCAGTTAGTAAACAAAGATTTATTTTCATAGTCTTTTGTCATGCCCGATCACCAAAAAAAGTACTGTTTTGGCCGTCTGTCATTTGGCCGGTGGTTTTTGTTTCATCCTTCTTTTTTTTTGAAGATGGGAATGAGATGGGAATGAGAATGGGAATGAGAATAGGATGGGAATAGAATGGGAATGGGATGGGAATGGGATGGGATGGGAATGAGAATGTGATAAAAATGGGATGGGAATGGGATGGGAATGGTTTGTTACTAAAGGCTTCATTATATGAATCTACCATTTTAAAGATTTTTTGACGTTTTTTTTAAAGTTTTGAGTGATAAAATGTAAAAAAAACTAGAAATTATTAATCAAATAGTACTTTAATTTTTTTTTAATTTTTGATTCATGCATTATTTAAGAAAAAATATTAAAGAAAAAAATCAGTCACCAAATTTCCTTTAAAGAATTTATAAATTGACACAAAAACCATTAGCAAGCTCGGTTCCACAGAAAAAAAAAATATGTTGATTTTTCAGTACAACATCTTCAATTTTCCAATACAAACCCAAAAGTTCACATTTAATCATGTAGACAATAATTGAAAATTATGCAAAAAAACATGAATGAGTTTTGAAACAATTAAAAAATGATCTTAAATCGACTCAGTCTACAGATTAAAATGTTACTATCGTGGAATGGCAAATGAAAATCCAACTAACCCAAACACATTCTGAAGCGTAGGTATTGAATTCAGTGGAATAAATCCTATTAGAAGTATAAGAACACCTGCTTATATTTTCCTGACAGGCCCTCTAATTCCTGTTCAAGGAATGCACTTGACATCCTATCGCAACTTCTAAGCTAGAAATAGAAACCACCTTCGTTTACTTCCCTTTCTACAGTTCTGATTCTATCGTAACTATAGGAAAAATTACGAATCCCCCCCTTTAGTGGGTGCTTAAAATTATGGCGTCAGAAAATGGAATGTGTCCATTCCAAGCGGAAAAAGGAATTAGAACTTTCCCTTAAAACACCGTTCAACAGTCCGATAACAGGTCGATTTGTGTGGTTCGATAACAGCCTACGGCTGCCTTGGCTTCTCTTCACTATAATCGCTTTAAAAAGGTTAAAGGTGACTGTCCGTTCATAACATTTCTAACGTGTAACGCTCTTGAGCAATATTCGTACTTGTCGACGTTTTTGTATTGTTTGAAAACTGAATCCAATTTAGTTTGATAGTTTTTCTAAGAGACCACAACTCATCAACATAGTTTTGATGTTGTAGCATTTTTACATTTTTTTTCAAATTTCGATAGGTATTTTTGGCAAGGTTGCTGAAATCACAGAAAAATCTTAAAATTTTACATAACTTTGAGCCAATTTTCATCACAGAATCTATGTCACAGGACACAGAATTTTAGAAATATTCACAGATATTACAGAATTTTGAAATTTTGGACGTTATTTTCAAAATTCAATTTTTTATGTCAATATAAGTTTTGGATTTTTATCTTTGAATTGGAAAAATATTATAAAATTTGTAATGTTAATTAACTTTTGCTAAGTAAAATGTAAAAAAGACGCAGTTTGACACAGTGATGTCAACGGTTTTTCAGAAATGTCTGGAAGATTTTGGAAAATTGTCTGGAAATGTGTGGAAAAGTCTAGGGCGAACTTTATAGGTGTTTGTCTTTTTTTTTTGGTCGCCAGATCGCAATATTGCAGTCTAAGGAATAACACTTATTACTTCATCATAATCATACATTCTATACACTATCAATGCCTCAGATTATTGTGTTGATGTCGGCGGTACTACATTTTATGCTTTACTTCCTGTTTTACTATTATCTTCGTGGCATTCCTCACTCTTTAATTACTAATTCGAATCATTTCCTGCCATTTTGCAACGAAAATTTTGAATTTTAGTTGTTTTGTCAGAAAATTCATGTCGAAACTCAAAAGTCTGGAAATGTCTGGAAGAAATGACAAAAGTCTGGAAGTCTGGAAACCTAAAAAAATGTCTAGCAAAAGACCAAAAAGTCAGGAAGATCCAAAAAAATCTGGAAGGTTAACATCTCTGGTTTAATACGACTTTTGAAAAAAATTAATAAAAAAAAGCTTCACAGGAAACCGTCACAATTTTTTTGGTTAAAATCGCAGAAAGTCAGAATTTTTTTTTCGTCAAAACAAAGAATTTTTTTTGCAACCTTGATTCGAGATTCGAGAAAAAACCTCTTAGTTTCATAATAATGTATTCCTTTTTTTTTCTTGGTAATGTTGTTACACAATTCAAGTTGATGCCGGCTCAATTTATCTCATTGCTATGGGTGGCTGTGTGCGGATTTTTTTTTCGTTCTTCCTTCACTTTGAACGACCTCATTTCACGACCGTCTGGAGCAGCCTAGAAAACTAGTTCAAGGATAACAGTTAGGGTGGGCTTGAATTTCATTTTTTTTTTTCAAATATTTGTGATAAAATTTGAACTAAGGTTGCAAGCTTTTGGATAAAAAGTTGACCGATTTATAAAATGAAAATGTATTTTAGTCCTTTTTATTTTTTTGATCTTTTAACAAAACGACAGTTGAAACAGACACCCTATAGTAGGTACATGTTTCGTTTGCTGTTTCTCGTCAAAAGGAAAAGCCCGGTTTCATTTAGGGAAAACATGTCTACAGTTCTTTTTATGCTTCCGATGTGACACACAGGATCATAGCTTCGTGTCCTTTTTGTGTGCAAGTGTATGTAGAAGAACGGGGTTTTTTTCCTTAGAGTGCTATCATCTGGATTTTGGTCTGATGCCATGCAGTTTTGCATAATTGTCCCATCGTTCTAGATTAAAATTTTTGTTTGCTCAAGCTGTGTTTTTCGCAGGGAAAAATTCTTTTCAAACAGTTGAAGGTTGGGTTTAGTCAAGGTTTTATGGTAAAACTTCGTTCAGCGGTCACATCTGATTAAAAGGACCTGGTAGTGCCTTAATTTTCGGCCATTAAAAAGCAATTCTCTACTATACTTGTTTCCCAGAACAACAGAACCGTTCGATCGAGGGAGAGGTCATCAGCTGTTATTTATTCTCTGCCCAAGCGGAACATTTTTATGAACGACCGATAAGGGGAGTGATTGATGCATTTTATGAATTCAACGAGTCATGTGTTCCGATCCGATCGGATCGGAAGCGGGAAAAAACTTTCATCTCCTCCTCCAGAGACCGACAAAAAACACAAACACAACACAGTACATAACGTGCAACACAAATCCTGGAGTGCTGACACATAAATTTTTGTGTGCGACACTTTGGTTTGGCACAGCACTTCAATTGTGTTGTGTTGCATCAAATCAACACGACACAGTTCCCAGTTGTGTCGTGTCGAGGATAACACAGCACGCAGCACAGTGTTGTTACGAGCAAGGCTTTTTTTTCACCCGTCGCACTTGACTGGACAGTATTTCTCCGTATTTTCAATGGCGAAGCTCTTCACTTACATTGTGTTGAGCAAAAGCAAAAGAAAAAAAATTATCCAGTTCGGCTGCTAGCAAGTAGGCGACGAATTGAAAAAAAAAGCTGAACAATGATAATCGTATCGGGACCGGCACACGAACACACTGTGTCGTCAACTGTGTCGCATACTGTGCTGTGTTGCGGCCGACACGCAACAAATTTAGATTGACACAGACACAGCACAGTTTCGTTTCGGAAGTGCTGTGTCATCAAATTGTGTTGCACTTACTGTGTTCGTGCTGTTTTCGGTCCCTGTGTGAGTACCGACCATTGCTCAGTTACGTTAAGATTAGAGCTCTCTGCGCCGGGAAAAGTGGCGATGAATAATTAGCGGTTAATTATCATTGACCAATTATCTAATCGCTAGGCTGCACACCAGTTGAGCTGAGAACAGCTTCACTTTTCTTGAATGAAGCAAAAAATAGCTAAACGCTACTCATACGGACAATCTAGTAGCAACTACTAAAGACCCTTAGTGACCGACGGGATCGCATGTTCGAACTCTTTTTGTAGCTTTACATTTTATGTTAGGAGGGGAGCAACTCTTCATGTCGGAAAACCTATTAGCCACTGCTGCTGGCCACTTCCATAAGAAGCTAGAGGGCTAGTGGCGGCGTAGCAAGGAAGGGATTTCCGATCCGGTTGGTTGCGAGCCAATAATTATTATGAAAGGGGTTCATTCATCGAGCGGGAGACTACCATAAAATGAAGTAAATGGTACTTGCACAGTAACGCAAAATCTAACAGCACCAGGCAGCATGGCAGTCAGTGATTATACTTATGCAGTGAACAAAACAGAATATATGGTAAGCAAAGTGTTTGAGCGACCATGCGCCATGCGCTCTCAACTTGACGTCGGAGACGACGACGCTCTGTCTAGGCATGTCTGGTGGAGTCGTGTAAGTTTTAATAAATAAATGATCAAGAGCACCAGTTCAATTCACGCAAAGTTTGTTGGGTTACTAACAAAACACTGCACGAAAGTGTGGACGTTGTGGACGTTTTTGAACAAAAAGGTAAACCAAACTAATTTTTAGAATAAAAATGAAAGCTATTGTACTGTTTTGGTGTTTGGCTGGACCTTCTTACCTTCGAAATATCACTGAAAAACATCAAAGTGAATGAAGGTCAATTTTAACTGGTGTTTATTTTTTTTAATAATTTTTATCAAATAAACCTTGAAGATTTTTTTTTATGTAACACCACAAAAGTGCTAAAAGTAAGCAATTCAGTAAACTAATTGCTGCTGTATTCAGAAAAAAATTGAAAAAAAATGTTGAAGGTAAATAAACTTGAAATTACCAGCTTTCCAACGAATTAATAGAAATTCAAAACAAAAATTATAAACTGAAAATATCTGCATTTTAAGATTTAAAAGCAGAGTGGATTTTGATTTATGCCGGTCACTGCAACGTAATTTAACGTGACTATAATTTGTTGTCACCGAAATTCTTTTTCACAAAGATAACAAGAAATTGAAAAATGTACAGAAGTACATAATTGATCATTATTTACTATTTAGTGTGAATTCACGTCACAACAAATCGATCACAACCGCAATGTAATTTTGATCAAATCATCTTCATTTTGTGTGAAATCCTATAAGTGATCGTTTGTGTTGCCAAAATCCAACGGTTTTTTTTGACACTATTATTTTTTTAACTACTCATAATTATAGTGAAACATAATATTAGCATGAAATTCATTTGATTTACTCAATTATATTATGTTTAACGATAACTTTGAGTAGTTCGAAATATTAATAAAAAGTTAAAAAGTGTCAAAAAAACCGTTCGATTTTGGCATCATTCGATTTTTGCAACACAAAATTTACGGCCGGATTAAGCCATCGGGGGGTCCGGGGCAATTTTTCTCGGGGAGCCCCTATGATTCGATTTATTTGTAAAATGCTATCCCAGAGAAACATTTTAAGCGTATAAAAGAACTGAAGTTCAAAATATTCTCTTCGAACTCCCATGATGTCTGTGCAAACATTGCGGAAATTCCTCAAAAATGAAAGCTCTGATTTGAGCTTCCAAATGCAAAATTTAATTCTAAATTTTTTTTAATACCCTTATCACCAACTAATTTTTTTTTGATTTAGAATAATGACCCAATAGACATTTTAAATGTTTTTCATTTCATCATTGATCGTCTGGTTTGTGCTTCATCGAGAAATTATGACAAATGTAAATTATTATGAAGATTTTAAACATAGAATACTTAATTCAATTAAATTCACTAAATATTTAAATTCAAATTCCATAGAGATGCTGATATAAGGGTTTAAGAATTCAAAACTTTAAAAAAGGTTATTTTCAGAACCACAATTCAGTGTCTCAAATCTAAATCATAATTTCAAATCAAGTTTTGAGAAACGAAATATGAATTAAATATAAAAAATAGAGATTTAAAGTTGCAATCAGAGCCAAAGCAGAAATTGGACCAAATGTCTATTTCAATTTTATTTCTTTGAAACACGAAAAAGCGTTTTTATGAGATGTTTATGAATATGATTCACATCAGATAAAAAAAAATGTTATCAAATTGTTATTCTAAATGTAACAAAAGTTTCATTCGATGCCCTTAAAGCCAAAAGGGTAGAAGTGAAAAAATGATTGTTTGAAAAAAAAATCTGAATAGAGATTAAATGTTTTAAATATAGAATCAGTTATCATTGAAAAAAGTTAGATAAGAAATCCAAGTTTAATACCTTAAACAAAGATCCTGAGTTCTCAAAATTCAGAAAAACCATGAGACTGAACTTCAATAACTGAAGAAACAACACAAAACTTGAAAATATCAATGAATTGAATCTGGAAAAATATAAGTTGAAAAAAAACATAGAAATTTTCATGTTAAGAGAATCACTCAATAATATTAGCAACTCAACTATGAGATCATTTTAATGATAATTTGAGAATGATCATTTAAAATTGATATGCTGAATTTAGGATATTTACTTCAGTAGATGGTCAAATTTTGGTTAAACCAGTTGAAAATGTTTCATTGCGAATTTTAAACCTAAGACAGAAATCGGGATGGAAATTCAAAAAAGAAACTCAGTATTGTCAATTGGTGCAATTTAAGCAACTTTACAGTTTTTTTTTTATAGATTTTGTTTTCAAAAATAGGGAGAGAAAACGGTTTAGAATTTATCCCAACGGTTATTTCAATAATAATGATTGAAAAGTGAAAAGTTTTAATTAAATCCGGTATAAAGCTTCTCTGTTCTCTCTTAGCACTGTGAGCCAGTTTTGACTAAATAAGCTGCTATTTTGAGCAGTAACCATTACTTGGCAAGTTAGTGTAATAATAAACTTTATAATTTTGCAAGACGTTCGTATGCAATGAAAATGAGGAGATCTTGACAGAATATCCTGACTGACATGTTTCGATAGGAACAATGAAAATTTGAGGTATTTTTCCTCATATTCTTCTTAATTTTTTTTTCAAATTCGGTTTACATTTTTTTCCAAATTTGAGTTGAAAATGTTGAAATTGAGAAGTAGGCGTTGATCGTTTTGGAACAAACGCGTTTTTTGCGCTCTTCAAAATTTTCTAGAAAATAAATCTGATTCAGGTGGAAAATAGTAGACAAAATTAGGAAAATTTACCAGCTAACTACGGGAACTGATGCACATTTGATGCAACTGTTTTAAGATGTGTTTGTAGTCCTCGGGTAGGTGTGTACTGAACTGCGAATACGAATTTATTTTCGGTGCTGACAGTGACAGGTTTTGATTTTATTCAAAAATTCAGTGAAGAAATATAAATTTTTTTGGAATAACAGTTAGTTGTTGAGTGTGATAATTATGATCCCGGACATTGTGATCATCATTCGTACAGAGAATACGTCTTTAATAGTGGAGAACGAAGTTTCTCAAATGAGTGAAGGGTTGAGTGAATTTTTGCAAGGCGTTGGGGGCAGAAATATAAAAGCACTCCACTTTGACTGAATTATGCTATTCGGGTTATGCAGGGATGAAGGCTGAGGAAGAAATGACGCCCAAGTGTCGGTAAAGTGTTAAAGTAGTGCTCGATGGGGTCCCGAAAATGAGTGCTCAAATTTTCTTAAATGATTCCTGGAGGAAGATTTCCAAGATCAATGTTGTTCTCGTGGCTTGAAGCTGACCCGACAGAAATATTCAGGTTTAATTTGGAAAAAGCTACTCGTGGAAAACTGTTTTCTATGCCTGCTTTCTTATTTTTTTTTTATGATGTAGGTTGCAAATGCACTTGAAAGTAGCATTCTAGTGTAATTATATTGGATGGATTTTTGGTCCTTGGCATTAGAAATTTGCAGTTAGTTTTGATGCACATCGATGCGTCGTGGGCCGTTTTAAAACTCCTGAAATCTTTAGTGGTATAATAATAAGTATCTTTCCACTATAGAGGTGCTGAGGTAAGTACAAAAGGGAGTTTTGGATGGTGATAAGGTAAGATGTAAAACATGATTAAAAACGTGTTAAAATTGTTTGATTATAAATAGCTTAACTCTATTATTGGGGATAAGAGGGGGGAATGGACAGCTTGCTTATGCTTATGCTTATGATACATACACAGCCAGATCTTGTCAGCATCCCGGTGAGTAGTAAAAGTACATTTACTACTCATCTTAACTAGGCCGGGCCCACTGTGCAGTATTGGACGCAGAGACAACTGGAACATAAGGAGGAAGAAACGTGGACAACAGTACCATACGTTTCGAAGGCTACTTATAACTAAGATTTTAACGTTGGAAGCACATATGCGTAATTTTCTGTGCTCCTTGATGATGGTCCGTGTGGATTCGTCCTTCTGTGGATGGAAATGATTTTTTTTTTTTGCACCGATATCCAAAACCCCATGGTATAAGTAATATTTTCATCCGAATTTCCTATGATTTTCATCATTTTTAAATTACGATTTAAGTATTAAATTAACGTGCATAGTGATAGTGAAAAATTAGAGTTTCGGATATCGATGCACTATCATTTCTGGTCTTTGACCTTGGATATAGCGCCTTTGCTCGCTCTTGAAAAGAAACATTAGAAGAACAAAAAAACATTATTAGTGTTCCCAAATCCCCTTCCCCCAGGAAAACTTGTTCCAAAATATTTCAATGCCCACCAATCCCCTTGAATAGAGTTAAGCAATTTTGTTTTACATGAATCACTTTAAAAAATACTGTTTTGATTAAAATGTAATGAAATCAAAGGATACTTATCTTTAAGCCATCATGAAGCTTCAGCAGTTTTTAGTAGATCCACATCACTAAGCAAAAATCTGCATGTTCTTCAGTTAGGTATCAATTTATTACCTATCGCAGCAATCTAGTATTTAATACCAGCCCGCCACCCATGCACGTGCGCGAAAACGGAAAAAAAATTGCCACGATTGACCATAAGCAATTTTCAAAGTTCGCTGTACGCCAGTGCTAGAATTTTTATTTTTACTTCTTTTATCTAATCTTATAACTTTAGATCAGTTTCATCAAACACCACTTTATAAAAATCGCATTTAATTTACCGATTCAGATTCCCATAGGCCCAATTTTAACGCTAATCTTCGCCTTTTAGAGTGGCTACTTTTAAGTTCAACCACTGCGTATCACTTGGGTCATACGTTGGTATAACTTTGCTTCACATAACTTTTAATTTTCACTTGATAACACTTTTATCTCCGAAAGTGATCATTAAAACAGGAGAGAAAAATACCTGCGCGCTTAAACCGTTTTGCTTTTCACTTTAAATTCTACAAACATTTCCTGCTCTCTTCAAGAACACTGAATTCTACAATATTAAAACTAGGAAAACTAAATCACTTTTAATATTCGCAGCATTTTAGTTATTGAGAATTTTCCCATTTGGAAGTTAGTTTTACACAATTATTCAAATAATATTTCCACCGACGGAGAACGAAAAAAAACGCGTCCGATGCAGCCAACAAGTCATGGCCTCCTCCAGGGGATAAGAGGGGGGAATGGACAGGACATTAAACAATCGGAAGACTGATATACAATGGATTGTGGGTTCAAGCCAGCCGGAGTATCTCGGCGAATTTAGAATTCCGATGAGGATACTTAGGTACCTTTTCTGGATTCTTTATTTGTTTCAAACAGTTTGAAGGGAGTAAGATGAGTCAAACCTGTCCCAAGCCAGTGGTAACGGACCCCTTGGTTGTAATGCAATTATTGTTGATGAGTTAAGTATGAACAATATTTGAATGTGCGATCGAGACTTCCCGTACCGCCTCGGGTCGAAAGACCTATCAGCCACTGGTGGGTCAAACATACATACATACATACATACATTTGAGTTGAAAATGTTGAAATTCAATACCAAGATTTTGATGTTATCAGCCCGAAAAATACGGAAGAACTTCGTCACTGCTTACTCTAGGGGGGCCCTTAATTTATGTAAGAGAAAAACTATTCTTGATATTATTTCACGGGGCCCCATTAGTTTTTATATTTCAAATTTTCATACCGATTTACTAGTTTTGATTACTTTTCATAGATTTGTAGAAATTTAGGTAGTATGATTAAAGTAATGGTAAAACTTTTTTCTCTCAATCCAGTCTGGATCTTATTTAATATTAGGGTTTTTTTCGGAATCTTCATATATTGATAATCCTTTGAGGTGTCCCATTATATCTAAGCACGATTATGATACAATCCTGCTCATTCCAGATGACGTTTGAACAGCTGATTTTGCTGGGGTTGTTGTTTACAGTTTACCTAAAAAATCTGATATCGTGAATTTACTTTTCATAATTGTCGTGAAAATAAGAAGCATTTCCCCGGAAATGCTGAGTCAGCTGGCGAAAATGGAAGAATTGAGGATCGGAGCGGTTTGAGTATGATTTTTTCCTTTAAATAACCAAGTATCGTAAAAATTTCACAATTTAGGTTTTTCTTAATTTTGATGTATATTTAAAAAAAAATTAACAAAAAAATCAGCATTAAAAAGATACAATTCTTATGTAGAACAAGTAACAACGATAAATGATTATTAACTCAGTTTACTAGAATACCAATAAAGGATTGTGGTTTCGTTAGTAAAAATTGTTTTTTGATTACTTTTCGAACAAAGAGCCAAAACTGAACTGACTTGAACATTTTCATGAAATATTTTGAACTAATTTTAAAGTTTTGCAAATTTGAGTTGAGCAAATCCACCATTTTCTCGAACTTCAATAGTCTTTTTCATAGAAAAAATGCTCGAAAATCCAACTGTTTTAGTAGAGTAAGGTGGGGTAAAAGTACGAGTCGGGTAAAAGTACGTTTTGAGATTATCTCAAACCGAGAACAGAAAAATTCAAAACTCTAACGTGGATTGATAGTGATTTGGACTGCCTTCATCCAGACAAAACTTTTATTTGGAAAAATGGAAAATACTCCGAAAAATGAGGTAAAGCAGCTTTTTTGCTCAAATGATGTAATATTTGAAATAACGGCAAACATGTTTGAGCAATCCAAATTCTGGCTTTCAATGAAAGTCTTAATGTGTCTGTTTTGTTGTTTTCAACCACTAACAAATGTCGAAGAAAGAATTTAATTAACATGTCTCTGTTTTACACAATAAACTGTGAACCACAAGAAACCTTGAAGGGGCAAAAGTACGGACTGCAAATGGGGCAAAAGTACGAATGATATACAGGGTATACTTAAGTAAATCTGAACGGAAAGTTTTAAATTCTTTCTAAAATTCACAGGGAACATCAGCGCATATTTTTGTTTCTACAAAGACTTGCTCGCCCTAAAAATTGCTCAAATACTATAAGAACTGGATTTCTCAAACCTGTTGAATATGGACAATTAGTGAAGATCTCCAAATCCGCGCAGATTGTTCGCCCATGTATAGGATTTGTATCAGAAGCGAACACAGAAGTAAGCAAAGATTTATATTAAATAATTTTCCTCTTGACTTCATTCAAAATTGTGGAATTCTGAATGGTCGTACTTTTACCCCACATCATTCGAACTTTTGCCCCAGAGGTGGAGTAAGAGTACGTTTCTATAGCAGTTTGGCATTTTTACTACTGCTATCAAATGCGTTGATCGATTATCTTCGTATTTTTTTAGAAGAAAGATAAAAGTCTAAGGAATCCAATGCTGTTCTTGGTTTTTTTGAAAAACAACTACGAAATTTTCTAAAAATAGGATAGTACTAAGGTCGTACTTTTACCCCACGATACTCTACCAATCTTGAAGAACAAGAATCCTTCTAGAATAACGTGCATACAAAGTGGACAATTTCCAGTAGATTCTCCGAGTTATCAACGCAAACGAGGAGTTTCCTTGTAAATTTAAAGGTTTTTCGTGATTGTGATGTCGCAGTCTGTACAAATACTGAAGCAGGGCTGCCTTGGCACTACCTTCTTCAAATATTCCTTGGTAGAAAACAATGTTTTGAGCGTTAATTCAGTTTAAAAAAAAAAAATAAATTAAAAATTTATTTTTTTACAATTTTTATTAGTCTATTTTGATTTTTCTTCTAGTCAAATTGTCTGTAGTGTATTTTTGGTTTCCGGCTGCTTTCGGATGTGTTCGGCTGCTAGGCACGTATTGAATATACAATGGCGCGTATTTGCAACACAATTTCGTTCTGTGGCTTTGAATATTATTTTTGAAAATCAAATTGTTAAAGCAACGAAATGAATTCGAGCAATAAATAATCAAAAGTATTTGTAAAAAAAACAGTATTCTTCAACGAATACACTCGATTTTTTTACACAAAATGTACGTGGAATACATAGCAAACGATTTGCTTAGGTGGACCATAAAGAGCATGTTCCCCTATCAATAGGAAAGAAGCTTCGTGGACAATGAAAAATCTGGGCGAAAATCCGATCCGGTGGACAAAACTTTGGACTAGAAAGTCATGCGTGCTTATGCCAGTAAGAAGACTACCTAAGTTCGGGATGTGGCCAAAAAGTGAGGTTCTCTTGCAGCACAGTCCATCGTGTCAAGGTAAAATTGCGTTTAAAGACATATAAATTGTTAGACAAGTCATATGTGAGTGTTGCACGCTTTCTGAGCCGTTTGTGACTACTTACTAACACAATGAAACACAGCTGTTTACGTCCGAGAGTGCCTAGCCTGCTCTCCACGATCCACAAGCACGATCAGCCAGTAATGTTATTGGCCTGATTTTCCGTCAGTTCACTTCTCAAAGGACGTGAAATCATAACTATTTGTTACTAATTTCACCACCTCCTGGATACTGGGTTCGCCGTAGACTGAGACGGAATACTATGTAAATAAAAAAAAAATAAATAAAATTGTTACTAATTTCAAGTATAAACTCAGATTCATAAAACACTAGTTGGTAAAATGTCACAAATAAAATAAATAATAATAATAATAATAATAAAACATTGAATTTATTTGGCAATTTTTGTCTAAAAATTACTTTTTATATATTTCTACCAATTTTTCAGTGATAGGTATTTATCGATAAAAAATACTCAGAAAATGACTCAGCTTTTATTGGGTTTTTTTTTATAAATCATGTTTACAGGCCTGGAATCTCATTTCAATTATTATTTTATTTACATAGTATACCGTCTCACGACATAACTTGACGAACATAATTCCTATAATTCACTCGGTCCATGGCAACCGTTCTCCAATTTCTCGAGCACCCCACGTTCGCCAGATCACGCTCCACTTGGTCTAACCACCTCGCTCGTTGCGCCCCCGCTCGTCTTGTTCCTACCGGATTCGTAGCGAACACCTGTTTTGCAGGACAGTCGCCCGGCATTCGCGCAACATGTCCCGCCCAGCGTATCCGGCCAGCTTTCACCACCTTCTGGATACTGGGTTCGCCGTAGAGTCGCGCGAGCTCGTGGTTCATCCTTCGCCTCCACACTCCGTTCTCCTGTACGCCGCCAAAGATGGTTCTTAACACTCGTCGCTCGAATACCCCGAGTGTACGCAGGTCCTCCTCGAGCAATATCCATGTCTCGTGCCCGTAGAGAACAACCGGTCTAATGAGCGTCGTATACAGGTTACACTTCGTGCGAGGGCAAAGTCTTCTCGACCGCAGTTGCTTGTGGAGTCCATAGTAGGCACGACTTCCGCTGATAATTCGCCGCCGGATCTCACGGCTGGTGTCATTGTCTGCGGTCACCAGTGAGCCGAGATAGACAAAGTCTTCGACTATCACCAGCTCGTCGCCGTCGATCGTGACCTTGTTATTACTGGACAAGTGGGTTCGGTCGGTCTCGGATCCGCAGGCCAGCATGTACTTCGTCTTGGACGTATTAATCATCAACCCAATCCTTCCTGCTTCGCGTTTCAGTTTGCGGTAGATATCCTCCACCGCCGCAGATGATCTGCCGACTATATCAATGTCATCGGCAAAGCAGATAAGTTGACTGGATCTGTTGAAAATCGTGCCCCGCATTTCGCCCACCGCTCGTCGAATAACACCTTCTAGCGCCACGTTGAACATCATGCAGGATAGACCATCACCTTGTCGAAGCCCCCTGCTCGATTCGAATGAACTCGACAATTCACCCGAGATCCGCACACAGCACTGCGTTCCATCCATCGTCGCCTTGATCAGTCTGATCAGCTTCCTGGAAAAGCCGTTCTCGTCCATGATTTTCCATAGCTCGTTACGGTCGATCGTGTCGTATGCGGCTTTGAAGTCGATGAATAGATGGTGCGTAGAGACTTGGTGTTCCCGGCCTTTTTGGAGGATTTGCCGTAATGTGAATATCTGGTCCGTCGTAGACCGTCCCTCCATGAAGCCGGCTTGATGACTTTCTGTTTGCTTGTGGCGTTAGGCGGCGGAGTAGGATTCGGGACAACACTTTGTAGGCGGCATTGAGGACAGTGATCGCTCGGTAGTTCTCATAGTCCAATTTGTCGCCCTTCTTGTAGATGGGGCATATTACCTCCTCCTTCCACTCCTCCGGTAGCTGTTCTATGTCCCAGATCCGGACTATCAACCGGTGTAGGCAATCGGCCAACTTGTCCGGGCCCATTTTGATGAGTTCAGCTGCGATGCCATCCTTCCCAGCCGACTTGTTTCTATTCAGCTTGCGAATGGCTTCCTTAATCTCACTCATCGTTGGGAGTGGCTCCTCTTCGTCGTTGGCTACGCCGGCGATGTACCTTCCCCCACCGTCTTGATCTCCTGCATGTGCGCCGTTCAGGTGTTCATCGAAGTGCTGCTTCCACCTTTTGATCACCTCACGATTGTCCGTCAGGATGCCTCCGTCCTTATCCCGGCACATTTCGGCTTGCGGCACGAAGCCTTTGCGGGATGCGTTGAGTTTCTGATAGAACTTTCGTGTTTCTTGGGAACGATGCAGCTGCTCCAGCTCCTCGAGCTCCTCCTAATTTTTGGTCCTTGGTGGTTGGTCCTTTGCTCATGGGGTTTATGTGTATAAGGAGCTTTTTTCGAGAAAACGTCATTTTGGGATGTTGTGTTTGACCAAGGGCTTAGGGTAATGCGTTGAATTTCAACTTTTTTCAAATTTCAATCAACCCTGAAGCCCACAAAGTTTCCTTTTCCGTCAAAATCAACGACCGAATTTTTGCAAATTTTCAAGATGAGATTTTGGTACTAGGGTTTTGATTTGAAAATTTGTATGGAAAAACGCAAAAAAAATGTTTCGAAGAATGTCATTTTATTTGTTTTTTTTTCTCTTTAATATTCTGTTCTCACGCGATTCAAATGAAATTCCAATATATGAAGCTCACTGGAAATTTCTCTGGCTTCAAGTTTGCCCAAGAAGGCACAGTGGTAGGAGTAGCGCAAAAAAGTTATAACGTCCCAAACTGAGCATTCTTTTTTCATCCCGTCAAATATTCAGAAAAATTATTTTAACAAGAAAGTTATTGATTCAAAAGGTGTCAAATGTTGTGATGAAATGGTCTTCATAAGATTCTCTACATGCAAAATAATTTTCACTTAAAAAGTAAGTGACATCTATAGTAAATTCTCGCCATTTCGTAATTTCATTTGAATTTTAAGTGATGGGTCATGTGAATTCACTTAAGTGACCGGTCAAGTGAATTACACTATGACGTTCGGGTGAAATTTATCTGAATTTCTAAGTAAATTTCAAGTTAAATATCTTTCGCGTTTTTTAATAAAAGAACATTTATAGAACACCACCTCGATTTGAAATACTTACATTAAGCTTTCGCCATAAATTTATTGATAGGAAAATTCCATCGTAATCCCAATGCAGATCGGTTACTGCGGATAATGCGACTTCTAAATCTTCCCTGCTGCAAACCAGAAAATCTGTCCAGTCCAACCCACAAGCAGCTGAAACATGATAACATCTTTAAATAACTTTTTCTTACATAAAGTTTAACACTAACTACCGCCAAAATCGCCTAGTAAAGAATTTAGAAAATCCAAATCCAGCATAAGCTTGAAACGCTGCTCTTTAGAATTTGCCATTTTTAACTCTGAAAATAAACACAATTTCAACCCGACATTCACTTGAAATTCAAGTGATGGGGAAGTGAATATTTTTTCCCACTTCAAATTCAAGTGACGACTAAAGTTTATGTGGATGAATTTACTTAAAATTTAAGTGACTGCCAAGTGAAATGTATATGTCGCACTTGAATGGAAGAAAACCACTGGATCCTTGTTTTTAAGTAAAAAATCATGTGTATTTTAAGAGTGAATTTGGGTTCAATGTATCATTTGCAAAAATCAAATGAAGGTTACCAGAAATTTAGAGTCACCAGATGCCAAGGTTTTACCGAAATAAAACTTAAATCAGGTTGATCTGTCTTGGACAGAAAATATGCTAATGTTGCTATTTTCATGCAATGAAAAAAATAATGCTTAGTTTAGAACAATATAACTTTATTCTCGCTGCTCCTACTGCTTTAGTGTTGGAGGTGTTGAGTTCATTCGAGCAATACCAATTATTTCATTTGTCAGTCTATTCTCTAGCGCTTAGATCAACAAACGTCGCGTCGTCGCTTTGAGTCCAAAGATAGCTTTAAAAAAATATCCAAACAGTGCACGTTGCTCTGATCTGTCATCGATTAGAACCAATTCTAACAATCTCTCTCAACGCAGACCCGTATGCTTCAAACAAAAATCCATATATGCCCATTTCTTAATGGCCTTTTCTATCACTAATTGATTTCCCCCCTAAAAAGTGTTTATTTAGCAATTGAAAACATCTCACCAGAAGAGAGAACATCGGAAAAGTGGGGAACCGACGATTGATGCGCCGGCCGATCCATCGGATCTGACGAGAAGCCCTCGCCTATCATTAGGTTCCCATTTCTTTTCCCCGCCGTTTTGTTGCTGGCTGATCCCGTCTTCTTTGGTGTTCACTCTAGAGATTTGTTTGCGTACACGGTGCTTCCTAAGCTGCTAAGCTCGAGGTGTTGATGTAAATGACCTCCGCCTCCCGCCACTATCAAACAGTAGCGACCCGGGAAAATCCACGCCGCGGAAAACAAACGTCGGGATTGGTCTCTGTAATTTTATGTTTTCTGTTTTTCCCCTCTTCGAGGTGGATGCGGCGGGAGAAGCATTAAATCTTTCTTCAGATCAACTCATGTTTTAAGACAAACCTCCATATAAGTTTTAGTTCCTTTTGATCAATCATAATGATAGATTTGTGATTCTTTATTTTCTCAATTTTTATCTATGTATTCATCTGTAGATTATGCCATTTTATGTTTCTCTACTGAGAGCCGATTGATTTTATACGTTAGTTTTATTGAATAAACAACTTGTGTCGGGAGGGATCTGTCATTCAATAGCCACGTAAAGACATCATAATCGAGTGCCAATAAAATTTCAGCTATGAAACAAAAATTGTTGTGACAGTGTGTGTCTCTCTCTCATTTTATGAAGCAACTTTGATCTGCAGGGTTCTAATCTTCTTCCGAAAAGATGTGTTAAGTAAACACACTTTTTCCCATTTGTGGCCAACGTCATGATGGCGATATGATGGTGTTGATCCAACATGAATGCTGAGAGGGAGGAAACATATTCGGGGTTCGACACGTGCAACAAATTGTACATTGATTTTTATTGCTTCGAACGTTATATCGCTATAATAGCATATTTACGAACTCACAGAAGTTTAATAAATATTTCGTCAGTTAACAATAATAATAACAATAAAAATATTCTGAACCAATGTTATCAATCCTAAAATGTGCCTTAAAATCTATAACCTTTTTTTGTCACATTTTGAATTATGTTTGTATGATTCTGCATATGCCTTTTTAATTTTATACTTTTGTATCACCATTGAATAACTTTTGTATCATTTTGTAGACTTTTTTAAATTAAATTTAGAACCACTTTTCCATCTTTGAACGAATTTTTGAAATGTGTACTAGTTAATTTTATAAAATTTCTGTTCTGTTTTCAAAAAAAACTTTCTGTCATTCCTGTTCGTTTTTGTCATTTTTGTAATTTTTGTAATTTTTGTCATTTTTGTAATTTTTGTAATTTTTGTAATTTTTGTAATTTTTGTAATTTTTGTCATTTTTGTCATTTTTGTCATTTTTGTCATTTTTGTCATTTTTGTCATTTTTGTCATTTTTGTCATTTTTGTCATTTTTGTCATTTTTGTCATTTTTGTCATTTTTGTCATTTTTGTCATTTTTGTCATTTTTGTCATTTTTGTCATTTTTGTCATTTTTGTCATTTTTGTCATTTTTGTCATTTTTGTCATTTTTGTCATTTTTGTCATTTTTGTCATTTTTGTCATTTTTGTCATTTTTGTCATTTTTGTCATTTTTGTCATTTTTGTCATTTTTGTCATTTTTGTCATTTTTGTCATTTTTGTCATTTTTGTCATTTTTGTCATTTTTGTCATTTTTGTCATTTTTGTCATTTTTGTCATTTTTGTCATTTTTGTCATTTTTGTCATTTTTGTCATTTTTGTCATTTTTGTCATTTTTGTCATTTTTGTCATTTTTGTCATTTTTGTCATTTTTGTCATTTTTGTCATTTTTGTCATTTTTGTAATTTTTGTAATTTTTGTAATTTTTGTAATTTTTGTCATTTTTGTCATTTTTGTCATTTTTGTCATTTTTGTCATTTTTGTCATTTTTGTCATTTTTGTCATTTTTGTCATTTTTGTCATTTTTGTCATTTTTGTCATTTTTGTCATTTTTGTCATTTTTGTCATTTTTGTCATTTTTGTCATTTTTGTCATTTTTGTCATTTTTGTCATTTTTGTCATTTTTGTCATTTTTGTCATTTTTGTCATTTTTGTCATTTTTGTCATTTTTGTCATTTTTGTCATTTTTGTCATTTTTGTCATTTTTGTCATTTTTGGATTCATTTCATTTTTCATCCAGGAAATGGTCGGGTGTGATTTGCGAGTGCTCCGGGTTAGTAGATCTAAGCTCTCGAAAAAGTGCTGCATTTTTGTCTTTTTGATCCTAGAAAAGCAAGAAATCGGGAAGTGGTGGATGTGTTATAGTGGAAGAATTCAAAAGAGCTATCAGAAGAAGGGTTTAAGAGTGCTAGATGTAATTTTTTATCAGCGTGGATTTGCGTTGCTTGAATTTCGTTTAATGACATCAGAGGTTACATTGGAGTAAGTGAGAAATCGAACAGAAGGGTGTGAGTTTCATGTGTTACAAAAGAGATAGCAGCTGCTGAGAAAAACGTTCATGTGTGCAGATGCAAAACGTATGAAAGAGGAAACAAAAAAAAACAGTTGGTGGTAACGAGTGGAAGAAAGAGAAGAGAAGTGAGAAATTCTCGAGAACATGCGTCTGCAAGCGGAGCGCTTTTTGAAAATTATTGGCTTGCTTCGATCGATTCGTTAGCGTCTCGAAGTTCATCATCAGCATTTGCATCGGAGGCATCGGATGCTCGACTGACAGATAAGTATTCATTTTTCGTTTCTCTTTCTATCATATACAAGGTGTTGTGTTCACCCTCATGGCTGATGTGTTTCGGGTTCCATGTGCGCGTTTCGTGCGGCGTTCGCGGTGAGGGTGCGCATGCGCCTCGTGGCCACTCGTGGGGCATGTGAGTATGTTTTCCCGTAAGGTTATTGCGGGTTTATTCGATGGCTTCTTCTGCGTGAGTGAGACGTCGCATTCGTCATTCGTATGTAGGTATTCTGAAAGGATTCTAAACGAATAGTTTCACTTACTGAAAATAAATGAACCGTTCTTCACAGTCAGTACAGAAAAATACAGTGTGGATCAGAAGCGTACTTAATTCAAATTTATCAAAGAAAATATAAAGTGAGATTGAAGGATTGTGAACGATACCGACAGATATGGTTGATATGAAACAAATTTTGAAACAGGATTATTAATTTCGTAACTTTCTTGTAGGGATTCAGGAATTTTATACATAAATTTTAAATTTTCTATTTTCATATTTGAAATTTTGTCCATACCTTAAGCCGATCTCAAACACAACTGCTTTATTTCATTGATGACCCAATACTCGGCGCTTATTTCAAATGCTTTCGGTATCCTAAAAGATCCAATAGAAAAATTCAAAACATAACCACAGAATATATTGAAAATAAAAAGTTCAGAGAAGCAAGTTCAAGTATAATTTCTATGGTTTTTTTTTGCAAAATTTCGCGTTATGACGCTTTTCCAGTTCTTGTACGGATCTCATCTCAATTGAATACTGTAATAAACTTAGTTTAATATCTGTAAAGGTGCTTTACAATATGTTTTATAACGTTGTCAATGTATTGTATTTGTATTTATTTATTTTTCCTACTGGTATACAAAAGCAGCACATTTAACAGGCTATAGAAGAAAGGATGAAATCTATTTAATTCAAAGATACGAGTCATTAACTCTCAAATTTCAATTTCAATATTATTCAAGATTATCAGGGTGACTATCTCCTGAGCGCCGCGTTTTACCTTCATCCCTTGGAAGAATAATGGACACATGCCGCTCAACAGATGAGCTGAATTTAACTTTTTACGATTCAAAATATCATTTTAGATTTCCACCAGAAAAATCAACGTTCAAAAATCGTGTATATTTGTTGTCATTATGTTGGTTCAATCTTATTCAAATCACTGTTTTTGAAAATAAAAAATCCAAGTGTATTAACGATATTTCTATTTCAGCTCCTAAGATCAACTTAAAACATATTATTCTCTATTTGCAATCCATAATATCAATATTCATTAGTAATATAATAAAGGCAAGTATATCAAACCATAAACTAAATACGAGTCAATCTTTTATTGGGCGTATTAGGGTACTTATGTATATAATTAGGCAATTGTATATAACAAGTACCTAGATATGCCAACAATAAAAGATGGAAAGTCTAATCATAATAACATGACCCATTTGGTCATGCGGCTATGATTGGGCGGGGCTTATTGGCGATGAAAGTAACCTCGGGATGTGCAGGTGCCATTCTGAAATGGGTTACTGGAATTTCAATAGAGCTAACACCATCAGCACCCGCGATTGAGCAATGTTAATCAGATAGATTAACATTGGCTCTTTTGCATAACATACCTGCCAGCTCAGGGGGTCGTTGAATGGATGATACATACATACATACATTTTGTCATTTTTGTCATTTTTGTCATTTTTGTCATTTTTGTCATTTTTGTCATTTTTGTCATTTTTGTCATTTTTGTCATTTTTGTCATTTTTGTCATTTTTGTCATTTTTGTCATTTTTGTCATTTTTGTCATTTTTGTCATTTTTGTCATTTTTGTCATTTTTGTCATTTTTGTCATTTTTGTCATTTTTGTCATTTTTGTCATTTTTGTCATTTTTGTCATTTTTGTCATTTTTGTCATTTTTGTCATTTTTGTCATTTTTGTCATTTTTGTCATTTTTGTCATTTTTGTCATTTTTGTCATTTTTGTCATTTTTGTCATTTTTGTCATTTTTGTCATTTTTGTCATTTTTGTCATTTTTGTCATTTTTGTCATTTTTGTCATTTTTGTCATTTTTGTCATTTTTGTCATTTTTGTCATTTTTGTCATTTTTGTCATTTTTGTCATTTTTGTCATTTTTGTCATTTTTGTCATTTTTGTCATTTTTGTCATTTTTGTCATTTTTGTCATTTTTGTCATTTTTGTCATTTTTGTCATTTTTGTCATTTTTGTCATTTTTGTCATTTTTGTCATTTTTGTCATTTTTGTCATTTTTGTCATTTTTGTCATTTTTGTCATTTTTGTCGTTTTTGTCATTTTTGTCATTTTTGTCATTTTTGTCATTTTTGTCATTTTTGTCATTTTTGTCATTTTTGTCATTTTTGTCATTTTTGTCATTTTTGTCATTTTTGTCATTTTTGTCATTTTTGTCATTTTTGTCATTTTTGTCATTTTTGTCATTTTTGTCATTTTTGTCATTTTTGTCATTTTTGTCATTTTTGTCATTTTTGTCATTTTTGTCATTTTTGTCAATTTTGTCAATAATGTCAATTTTGTCAGTTTTGTCAATTTTGTCAATTTTGTCAATTTTGTCAATTTTGTCAATTTTGTCAATTTTGTTAATTTTGTCAATTTTGTCAACTTTGTCGACTTTGCCAATTTTGTCAATTTTGTCAGTTTTGTCAATTTGGCCAATTTTTGTCAATTTTAATTTTGTCAATTTTGTCAATTTTGTCAATTTTGTCAATTTCGTTAATTTTGTTAATTTTGTCAATTTTGTCAATTCTGTTAATTTTGTCAATTTTGTCAATTTTGTCCATTTTGTCAATTATGTCAATTTTGTCAATTTTGTCAATTTTGTCATTTTTGTCATTTTTGTCATTTTTGTCATTTTTGTCATTTTTGTCATTTTTGTCATTTTTGTCATTTTTGTCATTTTTGTCATTTTTGTCATTTTTGTCATTTTTGTCATTTTTGTCATTTTTGTCATTTTTGTCATTTTTGTCATTTTTGTCATTTTTGTCATTTTTGTCATTTTTGTCATTTTTGTCATTTTTGTCATTTTTGTCATTTTTGTCATTTTTGTCATTTTTGTCATTTTTGTCATTTTTGTCATTTTTGTCATTTTTGTCATTTTTGTCATTTTTGTCATTTTTGTCATTTTTGTCATTTTTGTCATTTTTGTCATTTTTGTCATTTTTGTCATTTTTGTCATTTTTGTCATTTTTGTCATTTTTGTCATTTTTGTCATTTTTGTCATTTTTGTCATTTTTGTCATTTTTGTCATTTTTGTCATTTTTGTCATTTTTGTCATTTTTGTCATTTTTGTCATTTTTGTCATTTTTGTCATTTTTGTCATTTTTGTCATTTTTGTCATTTTTGTCATTTTTGTCATTTTTGTCATTTTTGTCATTTTTGTCATTTTTGTCATTTTTGTCATTTTTGTCATTTTTGTCATTTTTGTCATTTTTGTCATTTTTGTCATTTTTGTCATTTTTGTCATTTTTGTCATTTTTGTCATTTTTGTCATTTTTGTCATTTTTGTCATTTTTGTCATTTTTGTCATTTTTGTCATTTTTGTCATTTTTGTCATTTTTGTCATTTTTGTCATTTTTGTCATTTTTGTCATTTTTGTCATTTTTGTCATTTTTGTCATTTTTGTCATTTTTGTCATTTTTGTCGTTTTTGTCATTTTTGTCATTTTTGTCATTTTTGTCATTTTTGTCATTTTTGTCATTTTTGTCATTTTTGTCATTTTTGTCATTTTTGTCATTTTTGTCATTTTTGTCATTTTTGTCATTTTTGTCATTTTTGTCATTTTTGTCATTTTTGTCATTTTTGTCATTTTTGTCATTTTTGTCATTTTTGTCATTTTTGTCATTTTTGTCATTTTTGTCATTTTTGTCATTTTTGTCATTTTTGTCATTTTTGTCATTTTTGTCAATTTTGTCAATAATGTCAATTTTTTCAGTTTTGTCAATTTTGTCAATTTTGTCAATTTTGTCAATTTTGTCAATTTTGTCAATTTTGTTAATTTTGTCAATTTTGTCAACTTTGTCGACTTTGCCAATTTTGTCAATTTTGTCAGTTTTGTCAATTTGGCCAATTTTTGTCAATTTTAATTTTGTCAATTTTGTCAATTTTGTCAATTTTGTCAATTTTGTCAATTTCGTTAATTTTGTTAATTTTGTCAATTTTGTCAATTCTGTTAATTTTGTCAATTTTGTCCATTTTGTCAATTTTGTCAATTTTGTCAATTTTGTCAATTTTGTCAATTTTGTCAATTTTGTCATTTTTGTCATTTTTGTCATTTTTGTCATTTTTGTCATTTTTGTCATTTTTGTCATTTTTGTCATTTTTGTCATTTTTGTCATTTTTGTCATTTTTGTCATTTTTGTCATTTTTGTCATTTTTGTCATTTTTGTCATTTTTGTCATTTTTGTCATTTTTGTCATTTTTGTCATTTTTGTCATTTTTGTCATTTTTGTCATTTTTGTCATTTTTGTCATTTTTGTCATTTTTGTCATTTTTGTCATTTTTGTCATTTTTGTCATTTTTGTCATTTTTGTCATTTTTGTCATTTTTGTCATTTTTGTCATTTTTGTCATTTTTGTCATTTTTGTCATTTTTGTCATTTTTGTCATTTTTGTCATTTTTGTCATTTTTGTCATTTTTGTCATTTTTGTCATTTTTGTCATTTTTGTCATTTTTGTCATTTTTGTCATTTTTGTCATTTTTGTCATTTTTGTCATTTTTGTCATTTTTGTCATTTTTGTCATTTTTGTCATTTTTGTCATTTTTGTCATTTTTGTCATTTTTGTCATTTTTGTCATTTTTGTCATTTTTGTCATTTTTGTCATTTTTGTCATTTTTGTCATTTTTGTCATTTTTGTCATTTTTGTCATTTTTGTCATTTTTGTCATTTTTGTCATTTTTGTCATTTTTGTCATTTTTGTCATTTTTGTCATTTTTGTCATTTTTGTCATTTTTGTCATTTTTGTCATTTTTGTCATTTTTGTCATTTTTGTCATTTTTGTCATTTTTGTCATTTTTGTCATTTTTGTCATTTTTGTCATTTTTGTCATTTTTGTCATTTTTGTCATTTTTGTCATTTTTGTCATTTTTGTCATTTTTGTCATTTTTGTCATTTTTGTCATTTTTGTCATTTTTGTCATTTTTGTCATTTTTGTCATTTTTGTCATTTTTGTCATTTTTGTCATTTTTGTCATTTTTGTCATTTTTGTCATTTTTGTCATTTTTGTCATTTTTGTCATTTTTGTCATTTTTGTCATTTTTGTCATTTTTGTCATTTTTGTCATTTTTGTCATTTTTGTCATTTTTGTCATTTTTGTCATTTTTGTCATTTTTGTCATTTTTGTCATTTTTGTCATTTTTGTCATTTTTGTCATTTTTGTCATTTTTGTCATTTTTGTCATTTTTGTCATTTTTGTCATTTTTGTCATTTTTGTCATTTTTGTCATTTTTGTCATTTTTGTCATTTTTGTCATTTTTGTCATTTTTGTCATTTTTGTCATTTTTGTCATTTTTGTCATTTTTGTCATTTTTGTCATTTTTGTCATTTTTGTCATTTTTGTCATTTTTGTCATTTTTGTCATTTTTGTCATTTTTGTCATTTTTGTCATTTTTGTCATTTTTGTCATTTTTGTCATTTTTGTCATTTTTGTCATTTTTGTCATTTTTGTCATTTTTGTCATTTTTGTCATTTTTGTCATTTTTGTCATTTTTGTCATTTTTGTCATTTTTGTCATTTTTGTCGTTTTTGTCATTTTTGTCATTTTTGTCATTTTTGTCATTTTTGTCATTTTTGTCATTTTTGTCATTTTTGTCATTTTTGTCATTTTTGTCATTTTTGTCATTTTTGTCATTTTTGTCATTTTTGTCATTTTTGTCATTTTTGTCATTTTTGTCATTTTTGTCATTTTTGTCATTTTTGTCATTTTTGTCAATTTTGTCAATAATGTCAATTTTGTCAGTTTTGTCAATTTTGTCAATTTTGTCAATTTTGTCAATTTTGTCAATTTTGTCAATTTTGTTAATTTTGTCAATTTTGTCAACTTTGTCGACTTTGCCAATTTTGTCAATTTTGTCAGTTTTGTCAATTTGGCCAATTTTTGTCAATTTTAATTTTGTCAATTTTGTCAATTTTGTCAATTTTGTCAATTTCGTTAATTTTGTTAATTTTGTCAATTTTGTCAATTCTGTTAATTTTGTCAATTTTGTCAATTTTGTCCATTTTGTCAATTATGTCAATTTTGTCAATTTTGTCAATTTTGTCATTTTTGTCATTTTTGTCATTTTTGTCATTTTTGTCATTTTTGTCATTTTTGTCATTTTTGTCATTTTTGTCATTTTTGTCATTTTTGTCATTTTTGTCATTTTTGTCATTTTTGTCATTTTTGTCATTTTTGTCATTTTTGTCATTTTTGTCATTTTTGTCATTTTTGTCATTTTTGTCATTTTTGTCATTTTTGTCATTTTTGTCATTTTTGTCATTTTTGTCATTTTTGTCATTTTTGTCATTTTTGTCATTTTTGTCATTTTTGTCATTTTTGTCATTTTTGTCATTTTTGTCATTTTTGTCATTTTTGTCATTTTTGTCATTTTTGTCATTTTTGTCATTTTTGTCATTTTTGTCATTTTTGTCATTTTTGTCATTTTTGTCATTTTTGTCATTTTTGTCATTTTTGTCATTTTTGTCATTTTTGTCATTTTTGTCATTTTTGTCATTTTTGTCATTTTTGTCATTTTTGTCATTTTTGTCATTTTTGTCATTTTTGTCATTTTTGTCATTTTTGTCATTTTTGTCATTTTTGTCATTTTTGTCATTTTTGTCATTTTTGTCATTTTTGTCATTTTTGTCATTTTTGTCATTTTTGTCATTTTTGTCATTTTTGTCATTTTTGTCATTTTTGTCATTTTTGTCATTTTTGTCATTTTTGTCATTTTTGTCATTTTTGTCATTTTTGTCATTTTTGTCATTTTTGTCATTTTTGTCATTTTTGTCATTTTTGTCATTTTTGTCATTTTTGTCATTTTTGTCATTTTTGTCATTTTTGTCATTTTTGTCATTTTTGTCATTTTTGTCATTTTTGTCATTTTTGTCATTTTTGTCATTTTTGTCGTTTTTGTCATTTTTGTCATTTTTGTCATTTTTGTCATTTTTGTCATTTTTGTCATTTTTGTCATTTTTGTCATTTTTGTCATTTTTGTCATTTTTGTCATTTTTGTCATTTTTGTCATTTTTGTCATTTTTGTCATTTTTGTCATTTTTGTCATTTTTGTCATTTTTGTCATTTTTGTCATTTTTGTCATTTTTGTCATTTTTGTCATTTTTGTCATTTTTGTCATTTTTGTCAATTTTGTCAATAATGTCAATTTTGTCAGTTTTGTCAATTTTGTCAATTTTGTCAATTTTGTCAATTTTATCAATTTTGTCAATTTTGTTAATTTTGTCTATTTTGTCAACTTTGTCGACTTTGCCAATTTTGTCAATTTTGTCAGTTTTGTCAATTTGGCCAATTTTTGTCAATTTTAATTTTGTCAATTTTGTCAATTTTGTCAATTTTGTCAATTTTGTCAATTTCGTTAATTTTGTTAATTTTGTCAATTTTGTCAATTCTGTTAATTTTGTCAATTTTGTCCATTTTGTCAATTTTGTCAATTTTGTCAATTTTGTCATTTTTGTCATTTTTGTCATTTTTGTCATTTTTGTCATTTTTGTCATTTTTGTCATTTTTGTCATTTTTGTCATTTTTGTCATTTTTGTCATTTTTGTCATTTTTGTCATTTTTGTCATTTTTGTCATTTTTGTCATTTTTGTCATTTTTGTCATTTTTGTCATTTTTGTCATTTTTGTCATTTTTGTCATTTTTGTCATTTTTGTCATTTTTGTCATTTTTGTCATTTTTGTCATTTTTGTCATTTTTGTCATTTTTGTCATTTTTGTCATTTTTGTCATTTTTGTCATTTTTGTCATTTTTGTCATTTTTGTCATTTTTGTCATTTTTGTCATTTTTGTCATTTTTGTCATTTTTGTCATTTTTGTCATTTTTGTCATTTTTGTCATTTTTGTCATTTTTGTCATTTTTGTCATTTTTGTCATTTTTGTCATTTTTGTCATTTTTGTCATTTTTGTCATTTTTGTCATTTTTGTCATTTTTGTCATTTTTGTCATTTTTGTCATTTTTGTCATTTTTGTCATTTTTGTCATTTTTGTCATTTTTGTCATTTTTGTCATTTTTGTCATTTTTGTCATTTTTGTCATTTTTGTCATTTTTGTCATTTTTGTCATTTTTGTCATTTTTGTCATTTTTGTCATTTTTGTCATTTTTGTCATTTTTGTCATTTTTGTCATTTTTGTCATTTTTGTCATTTTTGTCATTTTTGTCATTTTTGTCATTTTTGTCATTTTTGTCATTTTTGTCATTTTTGTCATTTTTGTCATTTTTGTCATTTTTGTCATTTTTGTCATTTTTGTCATTTTTGTCATTTTTGTCATTTTTGTCATTTTTGTCATTTTTGTCATTTTTGTCATTTTTGTCATTTTTGTCATTTTTGTCATTTTTGTTATTTTTGTCATTTTTGTCATTTTTGTCATTTTTGTCATTTTTGTCATTTTTGTCATTTTTGTCATTTTTGTCATTTTTGTCATTTTTGTCATTTTTGTCATTTTTGTCATTTTTGTCATTTTTGTCATTTTTGTCATTTTTGTCATTTTTGTCATTTTTGTCATTTTTGTCATTTTTGTCATTTTTGTCATTTTTGTCATTTTTGTCATTTTTGTCATTTTTGTCATTTTTGTCATTTTTGTCATTTTTGTCATTTTTGTCATTTTTGTCATTTTTGTCATTTTTGTCATTTTTGTCATTTTTGTCATTTTTGTCATTTTTGTCATTTTTGTCATTTTTGTCATTTTTGTCATTTTTGTCATTTTTGTCATTTTTGTCATTTTTGTCATTTTTATCAATTTTGTCAATAATGTCAATTTTGTCAGTTTTGTCAATTTTGTCAATTTTGTCAATTTTGTCAATTTTGTCAATTTTGTCAATTTTGTCAATTTTGTCAATTTTGTCAATTTTGTCAATTTTGTTAATTTTGTCAATTTTGTCAATTTTGTCAACTTTGTCAACTTTGCCAATTTTGTCATTTTTGTCAGTTTTGTCAATTTGACCAATTTTTGTCAATTTTAATTTTGTTAATTTTGTCAATGTTGTCATTTTTGTCAATTTTGTCAATTTTGTCAATTTCGTTAATTTTGTTAATTTTGTCAATTTCGTCAATTTTGTCAATTTTGTCAATTTTGTCAATTTTGTCAATTTTGTCAATTTTGTCAATTTTGTCAATTTTGTCAATTTTGTCAATTTTGTCAATTTTGTCAATTTTGTCAATTTTGTCAATTTTGTCAATTTTGTCAATTTTGTCAATTTTGTCAATTTTGTCAATTTTGTCAATTTTGTCAATTTTGTCAATTTTGTCAATTTTGTCAATTTTGTCAATTTTGTCAATTTTGTCAATTTTGTCAATTTTGTCAATTTTGTCAATTTTGTCAATTTTGTCAATTTTGTCAATTTTGTGAATTTTGTCAATTTTGTCAATTTTGTCAATTTTGTCAATTTTGTCAATTTTGTCAGCTTTGTCAATTTTGTCAATTTTGTCAATTTTGTCAATTTTGTCAATTTTGTCAATTTTGTCAATTTTGTCAATTTTGTCAATTTTGTCAATTTTGTCAATTTTGTCAATTTTGTCAATTTTGTCAATTTTTTCAATTTTTTCAATTTTGTCAATTTTGTCAATTTTGTCAATTTTGTCAATTTTGTCAATTTTGTCAATTTTGTCAATTTTGTCAATTTTGTCAATTTTGTCAATTTTGTCAATTTTGTCAATTTTGTCAATTTTGTCAATTTTGTCAATTTTGTCAATTTTGTCAATTTTGTCAATTTTGTCAATTTTGTCAATTTTGTCAATTTTGTCAATTTTGTCAATTTTGTCAATTTTGTCAATTTTGTCACTTTTGTCAAATTTGTTTATTTTTTGACTTTTGTTAATTTTTTTCAGTTTTGTCATTTTTGTAAATTTGTCAATTTTTTCATTTGTGTTACATTTTTTTTGAATTTGAATTCTTTGTCATCGTTGCATAATTTTATTCAATTTTTTTTCGGAAGAAAACGGCTGCTTAACTAAATTAAAAAAAATTGGGTGCAACTCAAAAAAATAGGAACAATTTTTTTACGGTCGCCATGTTAATGAAAGATTTTTTCCCACACGAAAGTAAATTTGCCTTCATGATCTGTTTTGATTGATAGTTTTTTAGCAACCCTCGAATGCATTTATCGATTTCCCTTTCATACACTGCTTAAGAAGAAATTGCGCCATTTGGAGATGCATTTTCGCAAAAATCATTTCGTATGCATGATTGTGTTTTGTTGTTGTCTTTCCTAAGCTGAATTCGGTAGCATCAAAGCATTACCACTGTGAATCTTTTCTCGTTGCCGCCCTGATCTCGGAGAAGTTGAACAGAGTTGAGATGCTGGGCTATGATGTTTGTCGTCTTTTTTGTCTTGGCCTCGACTAGCTAACTTACTTACTTGAGCTAGCTTAGTGAGTATGCTGATGAGCCGCGGTGCAAATTGAATAATTTTCCAATAATTCTTAGCTTGCGAAGCTTGTGAAAGTGAAATGCGTCGTCGTCGTCGTCGAGTGACCCAGTTTCCACATGAGTGCATACACAAATCCACCCATTCGGAAGGAGGAGGGCGGGTTTTATGCGATCCCAAAGTGCAGCGCGCATCATCAGGAGCAGCTGCAATGGCCAATCACGCCTCGAGGGCAATCTTTCGGTTTTATTGTGATCTGCCCTGAGATAGCGCTGGGAGAAAATGCCCGGCTTTCGTTTGTGCGAGAGTTTGTTTTTTATTGATTGTTGCAATTTATAAAATTACTCAATCTTGGGTAAGCTCATAGGGGCATTGAAATTGATATGATTTCACAGAACGTATAGATAATTGGTTATGCAATGGATTGGAATATGAAACAATCAAAACGCATAATGGAACACAATCTCACAGAATAAAATTGACCATGTTAGGTGGGGTTATGAAATCTAGAAACAAAAGTTATTAAACACATTGAAAACAGCAAGCAAAATACCTAATCGAAAATATAAAAAACCGTCTTAAAATTGCGGAACAAAAAATGAAACCTCGAGGTGTGCTAAATTCAAATTTCAAACCAGACGCTGCAGTTAAAAAGTCTGAAACAAAAACTCGTTATGGCCCATATGGGACCGATATCCCGGCCTCAGTCAGGGCAATTTCTCACTTTCATCTGATGTGATCTTGCTGTTGTTGTTGTTGTGGTTGAGGCGTGGTGCCATATTATTTAGCTGACCGATGCGATGTGCTAAAACCGTATCGCCCTGACTGTCTCGACACGTTTTCCTCCCGTGAAAACCCTACAAACTTCCGCCGGGCTACAAGTGCATGCAGTATTTTTGCATATTTTCTTTCCGGCAGGTCGTGTGTCTGATCCTCTGACCAACAACAAGCTATAGATGGCGGATAATCATCATAATAGGAGAGGAATAGCACCAGATATCTACTTTGTCTTGTCTGGTCCATCGTCGTCGTCGGCTGACCGACAATCGACCTGAGCCTGAGAGTGCCGCTACTGGACATTTACGACGACATGACGGCGACGTCTTTGACATGCGACGCAAAACCGAGCTCGACTGAATGGGAGAACATTGTGAGGTTATGTTATTTTTCGGACTCAATAGTTTCAGACATGGACACTGGACAGGGAGGGCATATGGCAATAAATATGCTGCAAGCCGGCTGTTTGACTAACCGGCTGCTTTTTAGGCTTGTCTGCAGTTGATGGATCTTGGCTCTTGCGATGACCCCAGAAGTGTGTCGTTAAGCTACTCAATCGCGCAAAAAAAAAACGAGCGCTGCTTATTATGGAAAGATTACCTTGTGGAGCTAACGATTTCAACTAAGTCAGATTTGAACGACGGATAGTGAAGACGAATTGTCAAAGCATAAATTTTCTCAAAGTTTAAGGTTTGGAAACGGTAAACTTTCCCAACTATCCAAATTTATGTTATCTATTGGTTTCGAACTAGTGCAAAATCAGTGTCGATGGTGTTTTTCTACCCACTGACTTCTTTATAAACGACCCGGGACTCAACCAGAAAACACGTTATGCAATATCCCTTCTTTATTCCTGTCACGAGTTGAGTTACTCACAACATGTCGGGAGCCGGAATGAATAGTTTCCCGAAAAGTGTAACACGTGGCGTGACAGCACCTCGTTTATTACCGCTAAACAGAAGTAGGAAAATAAAATAAAAACCTACCCCAACAAATCAACGAAGCCAACCTACCAACAGGTGCGGCGCGATGATTCGAAACAAACGGACTGGGATCGGGAGGAATGTACTTAGCAGTTAGAGATATGTAGGTAATGGTATCGAACTGTGTTATAAGGAAAGCCCCACAACACAACAGACCCCGGTACCAACTTACAGAAGAATAATTTATGTTTGCTACCTGGTGGCATATATACTTGTTGTTCCATTTCTTCGCACCCCGCATACAAATCGATTGGGTGCAGGGATAACCTGTTATTCAACATCAACAGGACTGGAGTCAATTTGAAGCACCAAGCACATTCAAGTTCTGTGATTTAACTCTGGGTCTATTTTTTCATTGGTACTAAGCTCGCAAATCGATCGGACATACTCTAAGACCAACATGTTATCAGAATCGGTCGACTTGGATATCAGTTTTGATTAATAGCTAAAATCGCTCTGAAAAATATCAATAATTATAAAAATAACAAAAAAAAGAATGGAAATTACCTTAAATTGAAACGATAATATTCTTGAAGAAGTTTAAAAAAATATCTTTAAAAATGACAAAAATGACAAAAATGACAAAAATGACAAAAATGACAAAAATGACAAAAATGACAAAAATGACAAAAATGACAAAAATGACAAAAATGACAAAAATGACAAAAATGACAAATTGATTAATTGATAAATTGATAAATTGACAAACATGATAAAAATGACGATGGTGACTAGTGGTGAAATTGACACAAATGTGACAGAGGAACTACACATAAATGATATAACAATAATACAGAAACAACAAAAGAAAGACATAGCAATTTTGCAGAAATAATAGGTACAAAATGATACATAAACGACACAAAAAGTTCACTAAAATAAAAAAATGCTACCATATATGACTCCTATAAATGATACCAAACAATTAATTATAAAATAACAACACAAACCGCTCTAAAAAACTGCTTGATATTATACTAAAATCAAATCTTAAAAGTAACTCCAAAACTTTCTAATAAACACATTACATTCTGGATCAAGGATGAACAACTGGCGGCCCGCGGGCCGCATGCGGCTGTCAAAACAGCCATGCCCGCGAAGCTTTCCTGAAATTGAATTTATTACCTACTTTTTTTTCTAGGATAGATTTTCAATCTTCATGAAATGCTTGTCCATACCAAATTTTAAAAAAAAATCTGTCAATAACTTTATCCAATCTTGTTCACTTGTTTGCAGTTGCATTTGCCTCACAATCATTCATATTGTTAACTTTAGCAGCATTGTGTTCTTTAAAAGTCATTATTTAACTACCACTTTAAAATTCAAATCCATAAAAGCGGGTCGGAAAAGCAAACTAGAAATTGGAAGGCTCCGCATGATCACAGGTATTTCGAAGTCCGTTACTGAGACGATCATTATTTTTCGTAAGTGAACAATTTAGATTTATTATAGACATGACTCAGTTTCAAAGTCTCCGACAGAAATTCTGAATTTTTGACAAAAAGAACATTTGTAATTCTGTTATTTAACCCGGAAAGTTTGTGACGATCATCTGTGATGCTTTTTCGGAAATTTCATAGTAATATCATCTCATGCATCGTTAATTTGAGTCATATTACTTGAATATAAGCAATCCATATTACCAAAGTCAGAAGATTTTTATGAATCAGCATAAGAAAGCCTATACCAGTGGTATCCAAATTAAAATAAAGATAATCCATGAAATCTGTAAAAAAAAATCTAGAATCAAGAATGTAAATTTAAACTTGCATGAATTTTGCCTAAAAATCTGTAGAATTATGAATTTCCCACCGTTTGTAGAAAAAAAATCGGGTCTTCGAAGGCAAAATTTAAATTGTGAAAAAACTTTTTCAAAATGCGTATAGAAAAAATGGTTTTTAAGTTTATAAATTTCAATACAATGGGCGTTCAATCGTTGAGAAGACAGTGATTTTCTAAAAATATACATTTCTCACTTTAAGTTATCGCTTTGATTTAGCTCCATAAGACATTTAAATTGAATTGATGACGAAAAATACCATCAGTTCAAACAAAAAAGGGATTTTTATAGAAAACGGTTCTAAATTGTTACGAACCATAGAAGAACCTTCAATAATTTTCATTTTTATTAATGTTTCTGATGTATTCTGTTCTTCACTAAATATTGATGAAACCGAGAAAGCACCAAAAGATCATGTCTATATGACATCAAATTAAGAAAATCGCGGCTATTCCTCCAACACTCAAATCGGAAAATGCACACAACGTCTAAAATTACCGTCCCATCTCAATTTTGAGTTTTAACTCTAAATTATACGAAGCTTTGATGCAAGAAAGACTGTAATGCTCTCGTATCCGAATCACAACATGGCTTTGTGAGGAAAACTTCAACTGTTACCAACCTGATATGCTCACGTTAGCTCAATCAGCCTAGAAAAAGGTTGTCAAGTGAATTCGATTTATATCGATTTTGCAAAATCTTTCGATTGAGTCCCACACGAGACACTTATCTGAAAGATGGACCGACTTGGTTTTTCAACTTGGTCGCTCGAGTGGATCAGGTCGTATCTCGTGAATCGCTGCGCTTTCACGAAAATAAATAACTCACGCTCTGGTATATTCGAAACCCCGTCAGGAGTACCCCAAGGAAGCCATCTCGGACCGCTACTTTTCGTTACATTCATGAATGATCTTTGTGAAACACTTCACTCTGATAAGCTCCTCTATGATGACGATCTAAAGCTTTTTAGGAGGATTCAAAGTAGCATAGACTGTTTTGCACTGTAAGCTGATATCGCTAGGCTAGAAAGCTGGTGTCGCTTGAACGGGATGCAGGATAGTGCAAAAAATGCAAGGTAGAAAATTTTACCCGCTCTCGAATCACGTGAAGTAAGGTGACTCAAAACACTCGTTTCGCTCGGCTCTAGTAGAGGCTCTGGATGATCTTTCAGAGCCTACATATAAAGGCCATCCAGAGTGACGTTTCTCGATTATTGTCCTTATGGAAGTCAGAAGAAGCAGATTTGAGATATGAGTTAAATTAAAAGTACACTAAAGTGACAGTAAAGATTACAATGAATATAAAATCAACATGATTCCCCAACTGTCACTTAAAAGGACACCAAAATAACTTGTTGATCATAGGTGACACCAAACTTGACATTAAAGATAGCACTCAAGCACCAAAACTGACATCAAAATGACTCCAATTATGGCATCATGACACCCCAAGGTGACTGGGAAATCATACTACTTCGGTATAATTGTTTAAGCAACACCAAAAGTTACACCTAATAAACACCAAAATAACCCAAAAAATGGCACCTAAAACGGCACTTCAAAAGTAACACAAAATGTAATGCAAAATTACACCAAAAAGGAGCTCAAAATTAAAGAGGAAAATAACTCAAACCAACAGTATTATAGGAGAAAGAAATTAAGCAGTTTTGTGACATGGCTCAGAAGAATGATCTAAACATGGTTTGGTACAGAAATTACTCAAAATATGGTATAATTATAAGTCTTGCAAAAAACCTATTTTCAATAGTGATAATCAACTTGTTTATTTATGTAAACCTATAAAAGGTGAATGTTTAATTATGAATTGCATTCGGTTAAGTTTAAAAATAATCAATTTTGAACAGCTGTTCAAAATCACGAGGAATTCAGTGCAACAGGGAATTTACATCTTCACGCTGGTTGTAATGTCAACATCACTACATTGTTGTCTATTTATAACTTACCAAAACAATACACAAAAAACTACACCTTTAAAGCGTGAAATCAGCACAACAACATACTCCCGCCTAGTCCTCCGAAGATTGATGTTACCGTCAACACTAACCGGCTTAAATTTATGGTGAAAATCAATCCGTTTAAACGACGGAGCTCAACATTCTTCAGCCATGTCAGATAGCATGTTTTTCTAACTTGGATTTGTTCATTTTCCATATGCTTTCAGATGTAACCAACGATTTGTCCCGATCGCTCCAATTCAAAGTCTATTAGTAGGCTTAGACAAAAGGAGTGTTCCTGTGTTTTTGTGTGTGTCTATTTAGTGTCAAAACATATAGTGGGCGGCGAAAAAATATAAAGAATAAAGCGAATAGAACAGTGAAGTGCATCTAGGATCCGAGGATTGTTGCATGCTGCTGAATCGAATTTCATCGACTGACATTTGGACTAATGGCGGTGTGGAGAAACAGGTGCTCGTAGATTCTAGGTGAGTTGTAAAATGTGACGTTTGAATGTTTTGTTTATAACGATGAAAGTGACATTTAAAGCACGTTACTCAGATTTGAATCAATTAGTTTGATTACAGTTTGGCGTCGATTGTTGATTTATGTGACTTCTTAAATTTCTGTTAAAAAATGCTTTTTGAATCTTAGGCTTGTAAATAACGATTTGAAAATGCAGGTTTTTTTTTCTATGGAGAAGGTTAATCAGTGAGTTCATTATTATAAATACTAAATAGATATACATACCCATGGATTGTTATGCAAGATTTTTTTCTACTTGTTCCTCATGCTACTCCAACTGATTATTTTGACAATTCTTGCATCAAATCTCGAATCTCGAAAACCTAACCTATCCTAAACTAAACAACGGGGCGTCTTAGCTCATCTCCATTGCGCCAAGGAGGGCCTCACCCAGTCAGAAAATCAACTCGAGTGTTCTGATTTTATCGCAAATCCATCAACTTGATCCCCGACCGACCCACTGGCTGAACGATCTCGTTCGATGCATGATGTGATGGTTTGTTTGTTGAGAAACACCTTTCATCACCTTCGCTTTTCGAGCTGTTAGTTGTTGTTGTCTTCCACATCGAGCCATCAGCCAACATCATCATCGGCCAGGCAGAACTCTTGAGCACGTTTTGTTTGGGATGTCTCATGGAGTTAGTTTACTCGCTTAGTTAGTTTGGATTACTTAGCATAGAAAACTTGAAGCTTGACTCTTTTTTTTCTCGTCTCGCACGAATGATTCCATCTATACTTACAGTTCATAGTACATACCAACTACACTAAGCATTGGCGTTGCTTTGCTGCTGCTCGTGCTTGCAAGAAGTGGTGTGGAATGGAAAACTTTGCTGTTGCCAATAAGAAGTGCCTTTTAACGAGTGAACCAACTACCATCGTCGAATAGCACGAACGAACATCGTCGTCGATCCAACTATTGGATGTCGAACTTGGCTGAACCTGCTGCAATGTTCATCAGAACTATTTTTAAAGTAAACCCCCAGCATAAGTAGGATTCCGCTTGCTGGCTGCACTTTGCAAATTTAGTTTCGTTTTCAGAGACACAAAAAAAAGAATCGTGCTTATGCAATGCTGCATGTAATAGCTCCAGTCAGTGCAACTGCACTGGAAAGTGGCCATCGATTGTTCGCCAGCCGATGTAAAGTTTATGAGAAACATCGCATGTGCACTCCTTTCGATATTTTAAGGTTTAATTAGACAGCTAAGTTGACAAGTTAAAGGTGACTAATTTCTCACAAAGTTTTTGGTGTTCATCTTATTGTGATTTTGATTGAGTTTCGAAATTTACCTTGACGTACTTCTGTCTGAATCAGTAAAATGCTAAATATTGTAGAAATGTGTTTTTTTGTTAAACAAGCTTCGAAAAATAGTTATGAAAAAATGACCAATTGTATCAATGGGGTTTTTCATTAATTTCTAAACATACATGCATCTAAGAACTGGCAAGTTGGAATAAATTGTCAAAATTGTCAAAATTGTCAAAATTGTCAAAATTGTCAAAATTGTCAAAATTGTCAAAATTGTCAAAATTGTCAAAATTGTCAAAATTGTCAAAATTGTCAAAATTGTCAAAATTGTCAAAATTGTCAAAATTGTCAAAATTGTCAAAATTGTCAAAATTGTCAAAATTGTCAAAATTGTCAAAATTGTCAAAATTGTCAAAATTGTCAAAATTGTTAAAATTGTTAAAATTGTTAAAATTGTGGAAATTGTCAAAATTGTCAAAATTGTCAAAATTGTCGAAATTGTCAAAATTGTCAAAATTGTCAAAATTGTCAAAATTGTCAAAATTGTCAAAATTGTCAAAATTGTCAAAATTGTCAAAATTGTCAAAATTGTCAAAATTGTCAAAATTGTCAAAATTGTCAAAATTGTCAAAATTGTCAAAATTGTCAAAATTGTCAAAATTGTCAAAATTGTCAAAATTGTCAAAATTGTCAAAATTGTCAAAATTGTCAAAATTGTCAAAATTGTCAAAATTGTCAAAATTGTCAAAATTGTCAAAATTGTCAAAATTGTCAAAATTGTCAAAATTGTCAAAATTGTCAAAATTGTCAAAATTGTCAAAATTGTCAAAATTGTCAAAATTGTCAAAATTGTCAAAATTGTCAAAATTGTCAAAATTGTCAAAATTGTCAAAATTGTCAAAATTGTCAAAATTGTCAAAATTGTCAAAATTGTCAAAATTGTCAAATTTGTCAAAATTGTAAAAATTGTAAAAATTGTAAAAATTGTAAAAATTGTAAAAATTGTAAAAATTGTCAAAATTGTCAAAATTGTCAAAATTGTAAAAATTGTCAAAATTATCAAAATTGTCAAAATTGTCAAAATTGTCAAAATTGTCAAAATTGTCCAAATTGTCAAAATTATCAAAACTGTCAAAATTGTCAAAATTGTCAAAATTGTCAAAATGGTCAAAATTGTCAAAATGGTCAAAATTGTCAAAATTGTCAAAATTGTCAAAATTGTCAAAATTGTCAAAATTGTCAAAATTGTCAAAATTGTCAAAATTGTCAAAATTGTCAAAATTGTCAAAATTGTCAAAATTGTCAAAATTGTCAAAATTGTCAAAATAGTTAAAATTGTCAAAATTGTCAAAATTGTCAAAATTGTCAAAATTGTCAAAATTGTCAAAATTGTCAAAATTGTCAAAATTGTCAAAATTGTCAAAATAGTTAAAATTGTCAAAATTGTCAAAATTGTCAAAATGTTCAAAATTGTCAGAATGGTCAAAATTGTCGAAATTGTAAAAAAAAATTGTCAAAATTGTCAAAATTGTAAAAAAAAATTGTCAAAATTGTCAGAAGGTCAAAATTGTCAAAATTGTCAAAATGTTCAAAATTGTCAAAATTGTCAGAAGGTCAAAATTGTCAAAATTGTCAAAATTGTCAAAATTGTCAAAATTGTCAAAATTGTCAAAATTGTCAAAATTGTCAAAATTTTCAAAATTGTCAAAATTGTCAAAATTGTCAAAATTGTCAAAATTGTCAAAATTGTCAAAATTGTCAAAATTGTCAAAATTGTCAAAATTGTCAAAATTGTCAAAATTGTCGAAATTGTCGAAATTGTCAAAATTGTCAAAATTGTCAAAATTGTCAAAATTGTCAAAATTGTCAAAATTGTCAAGATTGTCAAAATTGTCAAGTTTAAGTCACTTGCCTAGTGTCATGTTTATTTCAATTAATTCTGGAATTTTTCTGTTATTTTCTCAGAAGTTTTGAGAAGTCGATGATATTTTTGTGCTCTTTTTGAGTTATTTTTGTATCATCTTTGTGCCATTTTTGGTGCTGTTTTTTGTCGTACTTATGTCATTTTTGTATTTTTTAGTATCTTGTTTTTGGATTTTTTTGCCTTTTTTGTGTCATTTTCGTTAATTTTTTCCAGTAGTTTTTGTAGTACAAAAAATTCACGAGTTTTTAAGCTTTCATTTTTTTCATATAAATTTTGAACAAATTTGCTTTATTCTTTCGTGATCAGTTTTTTCCTTGTCTATTGTCTATTATCTAAATTTAAATTAAAGTGCGTTCAATTTTAACGGTCGCCATGGAAGAATGACTTAAACAAAAATCGAAGCATTTGATGTTTTGCCTTCACGAAGCTTCGGTGTAAATCTGATTCATGACCAATTTGCTAATTCGACGAATACTATTTAGGACCGCCAACAGCCCAAAAAGCCATTTACCTCAGCCCAAACATGGGTTACTTATGTTCGGTCATATGTGAAGTTTAATTGCGATTCAAACTACCTAGGCTTCCATCCATGTGGTTTATCTATAGGTGGGGACAACTAAAAACTTTAGTATTAGTTCGTTGTATCCATACAGTTGTTTATGAACGATTGTGACGTAACGCGACGCCATCACGGAGTCAAGTGTGAAGCGCCCAAATGTAGCCATGGAGACTTATAAGGAGGAATGTTTGGGACGCAAATAAACTTGTTTATTATTTAGAACGAAAACCGTCGCCCCGTGCTGTGCGTCAGGAAAAAAAGCGTAAATGAATGGGTGCTTTGATTGTGATTTATGAAATTGCATGGAACATTGTATGCCGTCGGTGAATGGCGACTTCAACGTCGAGACGCTCATGAACGATTGTGACGTAGCAATCAAAACATTGAAAAAACTGATTCTCACACTCGTGCAAGGGTACTCTTGTCCGCACCTATAGATAAACCACATAGGGCTTCCATTGCACTCAAAGCACCGCAAACAGCAAAACTAAAGACGCTTACTTAAGATCACTCCTCCACGCCTCAAGCCCGGAGAAGATAAGCTTTTCATGAAGTTCCTTTGGAAATAGAGAAAAAAAAAGTGTTTCGCCCACGTTCCTCTACCTTTGCTGGTTCGGAATTGTGCAATTGTGTAATGCTTCGTGTTGTTGAATTTTAGCCTTTTTTCCATTTCTTTGAAATGGTATGGATAGGATTTTTCCGTTGTTTCCCTGCTTTCCTCTCCTCGGCGTTTGTTTGACTGGCGCTAATTTGTCGGTTTGTGATGCATGGTTTTCCATTCGAATTTTTCATGCTTGGCCAAGAAACAACGCGGAGATCGTTTTGTTTTGTTTTTTTTTTCTCTCTCCAATAGTATTGATTTTGGATTCAAACGCGGGTGCTGCTTGCTATTTTCTCATTGTTGTTTACGTATCCGGAGCTAATGACCGAAGGAAATTGATGCGGTAATACGTTTAGAAGCAAGAAGGATGTACATAAGTGTAGTAAAAGAAGCAATAACACAAAACCCTACAATTTTGCCGCCCACTTTTAGTGCCCCATCGATTCGATTGGTCCGGCCGTGGTTGATGTTAAATCGGAATGGGTTGATAGCTCTTTTATGTTTTCTTTTGGGGTCAGCAGAATGAAGGAGTAATACGTCTCATAACTTCAAATGCAGTACCCACATAAAGTTTGGCAAATTTTCCCAAAACATCCCTCGAGCAAAACAAGTTTTCAAATTCTCTTTACACTCGTACACTCGTTATTCCTTTCTTACCAAATGTAAACGATAATTCCCAACAACCAAAAAAACTAATGAAAATAGTCCAACTCCAGTAGATTGACAGAACAGAACGAAATTTTTGCATAAATAATGAGCCAAGAATGTGCGAAACGACGATCTGGGACAAAATGCGGCTGTGAAATATAAGACATTTTCATCCGAAGCATAATTTTTTGCGACCATTTGACATGTTGGTGCCTCCTTGGTGTCACCATCTGTCACCCAGCTTGCGTGTGCAGTATTTCCGATCGCAGCACTGAGCGTTTGTGGGGTGTCCTCACTACTTACAGTCACACATTCTTTTTCCTCCTTCGATGAAAAATATGGGCCATATGACGTGCGTGTTGTGCTACTTGCTCAAGCCTTAAGTTTGCACTTCAATTCGCCTCCTCCTAAATAGCAGAAGGAGGTAGTTTTAACGCCGGTTTTGAGCTGATGAGTGATTTCGTAGCCGGGCATAAACTATGCCACCATCATTTAGTTTGGAATTCGTCGAGTGGCAAAGGTTATTTATAGCCGGCTAACACCACACGATGAATGGATGATGAATTTGGATGGATAGATGGCGCTAGTAGTAGCAGATCGAGAAGATTGCCGATGTTTGGCATGTGGCAATTCTACTAATTATAATTGGAACAGCGAACGCGCGGCAGAGGTCACAGAGACACGGCGACTCGTGCAGCCGCAAGCCTGCAATTTGTCAACTCCTCCTCCTCCTTCTTTTCGAACGAAGATCAAGATGATGATGATGATGATTGGTCACAGATTTGGCTCAAATTCGGGTCCAAATTATAGGAGTAATCTAGAAGCAATTGTTCCAATTTTGCGTCGCAACAATAACAGAACGCGCGTGGTGCTAAACAAACGAAGATGTATCAATGTTGATTCCACTTTTGGTGCGCCTCAAGAGAAAAAAACTGGAGGGAATGAGATTAACCTTAAGTCGGTAAACCGACGCAGCATTATTACCGGTTCATGCGTCGTGCCACTCGATAATTGATGCTAAAGAAAGAAACCATAACCTAGAACCACGAGAGTAAATAAACAATGTTTTTGAAACACTCCAAATCGGTGCGTAGTTGCATCAACAAGTGTCAGAGACTTGTTACAGACTTGATCTATTAGATCTGGATATCATCAGTTCTTCTCAATTGACACACTGAACCTCCAAGATAATACCATTCTTCTTAAAATGTGTTATAAAAAAATCAACTAGAATTTAACAACACCAAAACAAATGCATCCGAGTGTTGAATTTATGAGCATTAATTAAAAAAGTACAGAATGCCTAGAGTAAACATTCGACCAGCTTACCTGCATTCCATACGTTTAATTTTTATTTGAAAAATGATCAAAAAACGACGGAAAAGACATAGTTTTAAAAAAATGAAAAAAAAGTTATTAAAGACAAAATTGACTCAAGAATGGCATACAAAAAGCACTACCCGATCAGGAGGGCATATCAAAATAAAAACTCAAACATATCTGAACGAGATATTTATATCTTCTCCAGTTAGAATTTTGTTCTCATAATTTTCGACTTTAAGTTCCTTGAATCTGGGTTATATCTCAATTTGATTGACATTCTTAAATAGGATTGAACACACTTTCAACGACAAAGAATTTGTGTCAAATTGTTATAAAATATTATATTCGTATCTTATGTTGATATGCATATACTGCCGTTCTAAGCAAGATTGTCCCATGTGGAAAAACGTGCAAACGAGAAAAACGCGATTGAAATATCAACTATATTTCCAATTTTTCTCTCAAACTAAAAATTCACCGACAGTTTTTTCGTAGTGAACAGTTCAAGTTAATCATTTTACAATGTTTTCTGCCAAAAAAATACATTTCCTACAAAAAAAAACAGCAAATTAGAGCCAAAAATGCTCCGTGTGACACTTTTGCGTAGAATCAGAACGCATGCCGATGCTAGTTCTACGAAAAACTGTCACACGGCTACAATTTTTCTATCATTTTAAAAGCTTGTATAGTTTATTTTTTTGCCAAAAATTCATGCTAAGCCGTAATTTGAGAAATACGTTCCTCTTTGTTTATAAAAATGTATAGTTGAGCATGGATCCTGTAAGTAGTGCCTACCGAAAAGTGTTTAGTGAAAATTTCTCTGAATAAAACATTCAAGGCTTCTCGCTCCTCCTCTGCCCTCTATTTTAATGTTCTTTTCAGTGAATAACATTAAATTCAACAGTTTGAACTCATCTTAAGACAATTTTTTGATAAAATTTGCATTTTTCATAGAATTTTCTCTAGTGTGACATTCTTGCGTAGAACTATCAACATAGAGACAACCACCTTGATGAAAATTGTTTTTATTCGAAAGTTAACACTAAAAGAGACCGTTTCCAGCAAAAAAGTGAAAATGACCCAAAAGTCACATGGGACATTCTTGCGTAGAACGGCAGTATAACTTTCCATGAAACACGGACATCGAATTCAACGGCCTAAACCGTACTTTAATGAGTTTAGCTCAACAGATTCATAAAATAGAATCAAATTTTAGGAAACCAAAACTAGAGCATGGTTTAAGCAAATAATGAGGGTTATTGACATTCCACTAGAAAGTTTTCTCGAAGCATGCATATCTTGATAAGTTATAATTTTGATAGGTTTTGTTCTGCCTAATATCAAACTATGCTATCTGAACGAGATATAATCTTGATCGGAGCATATCAAAAACTGATATAATTTAGCTATGATCGTTGTAACTATGAAAAGGCTACTGCCCAGCACTTTTAGGACTCCCCCAATTCTTGCCTCAGGGTCGGCTTTTCGAGTGAAAATACTACAAAGGAATGCTGGCTGACTTAATTTCGAGCTACGCTCGCCTTACTTTATTCCCCTCAAAGGATCAGAAATGGATAGGCAGTTGTCGACAAAATAAATGCCCCCGAAATATCAAATATCTCCTACCTCACACGACTGCTTTTCGGGTCCCTCGTCCTTGATACAATCCGCCCTCTGGCGGCCCCGGGCATCCAACTGCTCACCGTGCCTTGTAGATGTACTTGCACTGCGTGGGTGGGTTCGGTTGCGTGGTTCGGAGTACGGTACGGTTCCCCTGTGGATGTGTGGATCTGCGGAGCTCGGCTTGAGCTGTTGGCACGGTATGCTGAACTCGGGTCCTCGGCGTACCTGCTGACCTCGCTTGTGCTGGATACACGATGTAGACACGTGGCGGCTGCGGATCGGCGGAATGTCTTCTCCGGTATTTTAGTCGAATCGGGACAGGGATTCTCACCGGAAGTTCATGACCAAATCTCGGGGTCCTGGTAGTTCTCTATACACACACTCGGTTGTTTGAGACGCGTTTCACCGTAATATCACGGGTTCTACGTACGGAATACTACTCAGGATTAAAGAATACGGATGTTAGCCCAATTGCGCGGTGACTTTGTGGCTACGTATAGTACTCGCTTGACGACTAAACATCCAATGGCCGTTTTTTTACAATTTCCCAATTCTCGTACCCGGCCATTGACCTTTCCTCCCCCTGTATCCCTTTCGTCTCCTTTCTCTTCAGCAACCCAGTTTTCTCAAGCATTCACTGTGTACAACCCTGACTTCAAGGATCATGTCAGGTGCTGCCATCTGTTGTTTTCTGCCAACATTCATCCTAACTTATGTTGACTGGCTGCGTCCGGGTTGTTTCCTTTATTTTGGGGTTTAAAGGTCGGTCCGTTTCACTCTCCACTAAACCAACAGCACTCCTTCGACATTTAATCTGACGCGACGAATCCTAATAATGTTGACTAGTAAACTTCACATGAATACATCGTATAGATTTTCTGATATAATTTGAGATATTTTAACATCATACGAGTACAGAATCATAACTCATTTAAATAGAAAAAAATAGTATCTGTTGAAAACGCAGCCCGATCAGGAGAGCATATCAAAATAATAACTCAAACGTATCTCACCAAGATATTTACATATGATTCAGTTATAATTAAGTACTCTAAATTTTCGATTTAAAGTTTCTCCAATCTGAATTATATCTTATTCTGATTGACAAACTTGAATGGGGTTGAGCTCATATTCATTGATCAAGATTTTTTTCGGATTGTGCTAAAATAAAATGATTATATCCTATTTTGATATACGTTCAACTTTTTCTGAAACACGGACATCGAAGTCAACGGCTCAAACCTTACATTAACGAGTTTCGCTCAACAGATTCATAAAATTGAATCAAATTTTTGGGAAACCAAAAATGGGGCATGGTTTTATCAAATAATGTAGTTTATTGACCTTCCACTAGAAAATTTTCTCGAAGCACTCATATCTTGATAAGTTATAATTTTGATATAATTTTTTCTGTCCAATATCAAACTATGCTATCTGAATGAGATATAATCTTGAAAGGAGCATATCTAAAACATCGCATAGATTTTTTGATATAATTTGAGATATTTTAACATCCTACGAGTACTGATTAATAACTCATTTAGATAGGAAAAAATTAGTATCAAAATATCTCCTATTGATATAATTTAGTTTTCCCCTCCTGATCGGGCAATGATCAAGATTTTTTTCGGATTGTCCTAAAATAAAATGATTATATCTTATTCTGATATACGTACAACTTTTTCTGAAACACGGACATCGAAGTCAACGGCTCAAACCTTACATTAACGAGTTTCGCTCAACAGATTCATAAAATTTAATCAAATTTTTGGGAAACCAAAAATGGGGCATGGTTTTATCAAATAATGTGGTTTATTGACCTTCCACTAGAAAATTTTCTCGAAGCACTCATATCTTGATAAGTTATAATTTTGATATAATTTTTTCTGTCCAATATCAAACTATGCTATCTGAACGAGATATAATATTGATAGGAGCATATCAAAAACTAATATAATTTAGCTATGATCGTATAGATTTGTTGATATAATTTGAGATATTTTAACATCCTACGAGTACTGAATTATAACTCATTTTGATAGAAAAAAAAAATAGTATCAAAATATCTCATCTTGATATAATTTTGTTTTTCTCTCCTGATCGGGAGGTTTCAGTGGTGGAATAAAGTTATCTTTATTCTTTTTTTTTCTTGGGATTTTCATCCAATAGGATGATTCATCCCTCATTATCTTTATTCATGTTTCGTCTATGAGGTCATTAGGATACAACAATATTAATTAGCGATAGCTAATTGTCACTTTCCACTTCTCGTAATCCCTAACCGGGAAAGTACTCATTTCTCAATGAGTACTTTGATATTCTTACCCAGAATACCTGGCAGCCCTGTTGTGCTACCACGAACCCAATTTGTGTTATCTCGCTTAATCGTGTGATGATGTAAACATTTCTAATGCCATCATTATCACCATCCGATTGATCTCTGCCATCATCAAGTGCGAATTGGACATAGAGAACAAAACCAAAACAAACTGTTTTGGTTCTTCGATGGCAGTTACTGCCGATCCACAACCGGGAGAAAAACGTAAGTTTCAACAGTATCAAAATATCTCATCTTGATATAATTTTGTTTTCCCCTCCTGATCGGGTAACTACCCAAAAATATGACCAAAAAATTACATTAATGGCAAAAACAATTTTTACAATTTTGACAATTTTGACAATTTTGACAATTTTGACAATTTTGACAATTTTGACAATTTTGACAATTTTGACAATTTTGACAATTTTGACAATTTTGACAATTTCGACAATTTTGACAATTTTGACCATTTTGACAATTTTGACAATTTTGACAATTTTGACAATTTTGACAATTTTGACAATTTTGACAATTTTGACAATTTTGACAATTTTGACAATTTTGACAATTTTGACAATTTTGAAAATTTTGACAATTTTGACAATTTTGACAATTTTGACAATTTTGACAATTATGACAATTTTGACAATTTTGACAATTTTGACAATTTTGACAATTTTGACAATTTTGACAATTGTGACAATTTTGACAATTTTGACAATTTTGACAATTTTGACAATTTTGACAATTTTGACAACTTAGACAATTTTGACAATTTTGACAATTTTGACAATTTTGGCAATTTTGACAATTTTGAGAATTTTGATAATTTTGACAATTTTGACAATTTTGACAATTTTGACAATTTTGACAGTTTTGACAATTTTGACAATTTTGACAATTCTGACAATTTTGACAATTTTGACAATTTTGACAATTTTGACAATTTTGACAATTTTGACAATTTTGACAATTTTGACAATTTTGACAATTTTGACAATTTTGACAACTTTGACAATTTTGACAATTTTGACAATTTTGACAATTTTGACAATTTCGACAATTTTGACAATTTTGACAATTTTGACAATTTTGACAATTTTGACAATTTTGACAATTTTGACAATTTTGACAATTTTGACAATTTTGGCAATTTTGACAATTTTGACAATTTTGACAATTTTGATAATTTTGACAATTTTGACAATTTTGACAATTTTGAAAATTTTGACAATTTTGACAATTTTGAAAATTTTGACAATTTTGACAATTTTGACAATTTTGACAATTTTGACAATTTTGACAATTTTGACAATTTTGACAATTTTGACAATTTTGACAATTTTGACAATTTTGACAATTTTGACAATTTTGACAATTTTGACAATTTTGACAATTTTGACAATTTTGACAATTTTGACAATTTTGACAATTTTGACAATTTTGACAATTTTGACAATTTTGACAATTTTGACAATTTTGACAATTTTGACAATTTTGACCATTCTGTCATTTTTGACCATTCTGTAATTTTTGTCATTTTTGTCATTTATGTCATTTTTGTCATTTTTGTCATTTTTGTCATTTTTGTCATTTTTGTCATTTTTGTCATTTTTGTCATTTTTGTCATTTTTGTCATTTTTGTCATTTTTGTCATTTTTGTCATTTTTGTCATTTTTGTCATTTTTGTCATTTTTGTCATTTTTGTCATTTTTGTCATTTTTGTCATTTTTGTCATTTTTGTCATTTTTGTCATTTTTGTCATTTTTGTCATTTTTGTCATTTTTGTCATTTTTGTCATTTTTGTCATTTTTGTCATTTTTGTCATTTTTGTCATTTTCGTCATTTTTGTCATTTTTGTCATTTTTGTCATTTTTGTCATTGTTTTCATTTTTGTCATTTTTGTCTTTTTTTGTCATTTTTGTCATTTTTATCATTTTTGTAATTTTTGTATTTTTTTTATTTTTGTAATTTTTGTCATTTTAGTATTTTTTTCATTTTTGTAATTTTTGTAATTTTTGTCATTTTTGTCATTTTTGTCATTTTTGTCATTTTTGTCATTTTTGTCATTTTTGTCATTTTTGTCATTTTCGTCATTTTTGTCATTTTTGTCATTTTTGTCATTTTTGTCATTGTTTTCATTTTTGTCATTTTTGTCTTTTTTGTCATTTTTGTCATTTTTATCATTTTTGTAATTTTTGTATTTTTTTTATTTTTGTAATTTTTGTCATTTTTGTATTTTTTTCATTTTTGTAATTTTTGTCATTTTTGTCATTTTTGTCATTTTTGTCATTTTTGTCATTTTTGTCATTTTTGTCATTTTTGTCATTTTTGTCATTTTTGTCATTTTTGTCATTTTTGTCATTTTTGTCATTTTTGTCATTTTTGTCATTTTTGTCATTTTTGTCATTTTTGTCATGTTTGTCATTTTTGTCATTTTTGTCATTTTTGTCATTTTTGTCATTTTTGTCATTTTTGTCATTTTTGTCATTTTTGTCATTTTTGTCATTTTTGTCATTTTTGTCATTTTTGTCATTTTTGTCATTTTTGTCATTTTCGTCATTTTTGTCATTTTTGTCATTTTTGTCATTTTTGTCATTGTTTTCATTTTTGTCATTTTTGTCTTTTTTGTCATTTTTGTTATTTTTATCATTTTTGTAATTTTTGTATTTTTTTTATTTTTGTAATTTTTGTCATTTTTGTATTTTTTTCATTTTTGTAATTTTTGTCATTTTTGTCATTTTTGTCATTTTTGTCATTTTTGTCATTTTTGTCATTTTTGTCATTTTTGTCATTTTTGTCATTTTTGTCATTTTTGTCATTTTTGTCATTTTTGTCATTTTTGTCATTTTTGTCATTTTTGTCATTTTTGTCATTTTTGTCATTTTTGTCATTTTTGTCATTTTTGTCATTTTTGTCATTTTTGTCATTTTTGTCATTTTTGTCATTTTTGTCATTTTTGTCATTTTTGTCATTTTTGTCATTTTTGTCATTTTTGTCATTTTTGTCATTTTTGTCATTTTTGTCATTTTTGTCATTTTTGTCATTTTTGTCATTTTTGTCATTTTTGTCATTTTTGTCATTTTTGTCATTTTTGTCATTTTTGTCATTTTTGTCATTTTTGTCATTTTCGTCATTTTTGTCATTTTTGTCATTTTTGTCATTTTTGTCATTGTTTTCATTTTTGTCATTTTTGTCTTTTTTGTCATTTTTGTCATTTTTATCATTTTTGTAATTTTTGTATTTTTTTTATTTTTGTAATTTTTGTCATTTTTGTATTTTTTTCATTTTTGTAATTTTTGTCATTTTTGTCATTTTTGTCATTTTTGTCATTTATGTCATTTTTGTCATTTTTGTCATTTTTGTCATTTTTGTCATTTTTGTCATTTTTGTCATTTTTGTCATTTTTGTCATTTTTGTCATTTTTGTCATTTTTGTCATTTTTGTCATTTTTGTCATTTTTGTCATTTTTGTCATTTTTGTCATTTTTGTCATTTTTGTCATTTTTGTCATTTTTGTCATTTTTGTCATTTTTGTCATTTTTGTCATTTTTGTCATTTTTGTCATTTTTGTCATTTTTGTCATTTTTGTCATTTTTGTCATTTTTGTCATTTTTGTCATTTTTGTCATTTTTGTCATTTTTGTCATTTTTGTCATTTTTGTCATTTTTGTCATTTTTGTCATTTTTGTCATTTTTGTCATTTTTGTCATTTTCGTCATTTTTGTCATTTTTGTCATTTTTGTCATTTTTGTCATTGTTTTCATTTTTGTCATTTTTGTCTTTTTTGTCATTTTTGTCATTTTTATCATTTTTGTAATTTTTGTATTTTTTTTATTTTTGTAATTTTTGTCATTTTTGTATTTTTTTCATTTTTGTAATTTTTGTCATTTTTGTCATTTTTGTCATTTTTGTCATTTTTGTCATTTTTGTCATTTTTGTCATTTTTGTCATTTTTGTCATTTTTGTCATTTTTGTCATTTTTGTCATTTTTGTCATTTTTGTCATTTTTGTCATTTTTGTCATGTTTGTCATTTTTGTCATTTTTGTCATTTTTGTCATTTTTGTCATTTTTGTCATTTTTGTCATTTTTGTCATTTTTGTCATTTTTGTCATTTTTGTCATTTTTGTCATTTTTGTCATTTTTGTCATTTTTGTAATTTTTGTCATTTTTGTCATTTTTGTCATTTTTGTCATTTTTGTCATTTTTGTCATTTTTGTTATTTTTGTCATTTTTGTCATTTTTGTCATTTTTGTCATTTTTGTCATTTTTGTAATTTTTGCCATTTTTGTCATTTTTGCAATTTTTGTCTTTTTTTGTCATTTTTTTTTATCTCAGACCAAATATCGAGTGCCTTCTGGAATCGCTTTTGATATTCCGAGCGACAATAACTAATTATGACAGCATGTTGCTTGCTGTCATGGACGATTATTTTTGTCGCAATTTGACTGTGGATGTGCATGGAAATAATTTCCTTCTTCATGTTTTTGTCCACCATTCTTCGGTGTGGGTATTCAAACAAACCTTCCGTTGGTTGTTCAAATAACTGTCCTGCTCCAGCTATGCTCGTGAATCGAATGTAGATCCGAAAAAACATGCATATATTGCATTGCAAACATGTTTTTTTCCTGTGCGGTATTTTTGGATTTATCTAAAACCAATATACACATAAAGGCAGAAAAGGGAAACATCAGCGAAAGTACGCACTCAGAAAAACAAACCGAACCAGCCAGCTAGTCAGCCAGTATGACATAGGTTAGGGAACATATTGTTATTTTTTCGATTCAACCAACAGACCCCGGAAAAAAATAAATCTTGATGCACCACCAAACCAACCATCGGGAATCGGCCAAAAGTATCGAATTTACTTCCATCCACATGGTGGCATGGTGACGAATTTCGGTTGTTTCGTTGTCGTTCGAAAAACCAGAATATTTATTCGGCTGTTGGTTCCCTGAGAGCAGCAGACTTTCGATATGTGTTTGTTTTGTTGACCTATTTTGCTGGGACCTTCCCGGGTGTTTTCTCGATTCGTTCAATTCTATTGACTTCCACCCGATATGCGGTGGTGCGAGATGGTTCCGAAACTTTTCGAAAGTGTTCACACGGTTTTTCGCAACTGAATTCTGCGCTGTTAGCTTCGACATGAAGATGGTTCGGTTTTGGGCCATCTGGTGCCCACTTGTGTCGAATTTAGTGCATAAATTTGAGAAAAAAATATTTTGATAGCAACGATAGCAAGAGTATAGACGAAAGAAAGTGAAACGTTCCCCGAATTATGAATTGAGAAAATGATTCAGAAATAACATTCATCGAACATTAGAAAACAGTTCACGTTTTAAATTTTAAACTCTTGTAATGGGTGTCTGAGTTTCTCCTTATTGTTAACATATTTCGACCGTGCTTTTGATTGACATTTTCCTTAGATATCAAACGAAAATTATCTGAATCCTGCAAAGATCATATAACTCTTCAAAATTCAAAAGGTCACACCCCTCAAAAGGCACCCACACAAACCTCTCTTAACCTCAAAAAAAAGAATCAAACCCTCTGTTTGAACTAGGTATTTGAGCATTCACCATTCAGGTAAGACGAACAAAACAAAAAATGCACAACAGGATCACCCTGAGCCTCTCGATGATGCAAAACAACAATAAGCAGCATCAGCATCATTTGAATAGAGCAAGCGAAGATGGAATACGTTTTTAGCATAAGGCTTAAGCGAGTATGATTCAATATCTTACCTTCTGGTGGCACAACTTGAGTGGGCCTTCTCGAGAAACAGGAAACATAAAGAGAAGAGACCAGGAAAATTTGACTTAATCCACCAACAGGGAGATTTAAATCATAGCAAGTAAGTTCAAGAGAACAAGAAATCTTCTATACCTACATTAATGTGTTCATTTACCTACCAACTAACATACAAAAGTCTTGGTTAATGCTTTAAGATGCTTCCTTTGTGAATGATAAATAGAAAGAAGGCAAAAGGAAAACGAGCGATGCGCCAATACGAAAAAAAATATAGGTGGAAGAAGTAGGTAATCGATTTGCGCTGTTTTTGATGGGTGCCGAAACGCGTTTGGATTCTCCCACAACCAGCACGTAGGGGAACTGGGGGTAAGACGCTCACGTTAAGAAGAATCTTTCATTACTCGAAAATGAAGAATGCAATCCAGTAAATTTGACAATAGTTTTGAAAAGGGGACTGTTGTTCACCAGAAATATACAAACAGGAACACTTATACCAATTATATATATCTTAATTGTTAAATTTTGAAAGGCTTTCCAAAGTATGATTTTCATTTTGTTTGGGGCAAAGTGCGCATATGTGTGTACCCAAACGCGCCGTTTAACGATTAATAAGTTTTTAATAATTCAAGGGCCTCCGAAAGTGATTGCCGAGTAAAAACACTTCTTTTCAAATTCACAGATGGAAAAATGTATTGCTACGCCCAGTGTTGCCAGATATACTGACGTTCTTGTGAAGAGTTAATTAAATCTATATGAAATACAGAAATTTCAAATATATTCGTTTATATTCAAGTAATGTTTTCCAATTCATCATATAAATATCCTTAAAATTGTTGTGATGAAAACTGCATATGAATTTAAACAAATATGAAACATGCCAAAAGATAATCGGATATGGCGCGTTTTGCCCTGCCTAGACATGCTTATTGAAAATCGTTCAAAATAAAGGAAAAAAAATTGAATAAGGAAATTTTTCGTTGTGTGATGTTTGTCAAGACCAATGTTCATCATTAGAACAGATGCCAGGTAAATGTTTTGCTGATAGATGTCGTAATTCCTTACGAGAAAAGTTGAAAAATTGCAAGAAAAGTTCCCAAAAAAATTTGTTTTCGTTTTTCATCAAATTTACGCAATATAGAAAACTTAGAAGGTCCACAAATGTTTATAAACACATAAGAGTGTAAATAGAACAAACTGGCATTTTCAGAAATGTTAAACAATGTTTGTTTGGTGAAATACTGATGGTGGCGCATCTTGTCCCGACTGCGCATTTTATACTCAGTTCCCCTACTTCGAAACAAAAAAGGCATCAATGAAAAGACTCAAACAATTCATAAATCTACATAGTTTGGGTACTTTTTTGTTGTTGTTGTTGTTTTTTTTTTTTGTTTGCTCCATCATCCTCATCATTGGCATATCAGTTTCAAGATTACAGCACCCTTGCGCGAGAGGTAATTCTAGGGTACTCCAATTTTGGTACCATCCTTTTTAACGATGTTTGTTTAAAGTTCACTGTTCTAACGATTTGAGTAATGAATGAATCTTGAATTTGAACCAGGTAATGAATTCTTTTTTTTTTTTTTGTATTTTTGTTCAAAGTACCCACTTTCGCAATGATGCAAGCATTAGCCATGATTGTGTATGTACTCTTTTTTTTCAGAAATTTGTTTTCAATTTTCGGAGAGCGAAAATGAGAGCTCAAAACCTTTGTTTCATGCAGGCGTGGTTCTAGAGCTAGCTGTTCGAGGAGATGATAAATTTTTGGTCAATAAAAAGGAACGTGAAATTAATTTACAAGTTGTTGAGAAAAGAAATGTTAAAAAAAACCTTTAAGTTATCTACATATTTTTCCTTAGCTTCTTCAAATCAGCACATGGCTCATGATAAAATTTGAATGAATTTCATTTTGCAACTACACGGAGAAAAAAGTATAGTATTTCCTACTATAATCCACTTATATTCAATCATATTTCTGATAGCTTTTCGACCAACTATAAATATAAAACTTTGAACTTTATATATGATAGATTATCTAATTGATTTTTTGCATTCAACAATACATATGGTAGATTCAACTATGACTGTATGATTGATTTTATGTATTCAACTATAAATATAATAGATTCAACTGTGGCGTGGTTCTAGAGTTAGCAGTTGGAGGAGCAAATTTTCAAAATTGTTGGTCAATAATACACACACGTCAACGATACACACGTTGTTGAGAGAAGAAAATGTTGAAAAAGTTATTTTTCCTGAGCTTCTTCATATCAGCACTAGGCTACAGACAAAATTTTAATGACTCTCATTTTGCAACTACAGGGTCCGGCAATTGAAGTGCTACATTGGAACTAAGAAATAATTTCATTCAAACACAAACTTTTTCTTTCAAATTTAATAAGATTTAAGATTTAGCTGAAACAAATCATATTTTCAAAATCCATTGATGAAATGCTACTTTTTTTCCTTGAGCTTAACCACTCGCTGCATAAGTTCAAGGTGCATATTTTAATAAGCCCGCAGGTGGTTTTTATGGTCTACGATTAAGCTAAATGGCGCTCCCGAACTTCCAAACAGCCATGTTTTTGTAAAGCAGACTTCGGGCTTCAATATACCTTAGACAGCCAATCCGTAGGGTTCATGTTAAGAAAACTCACCGGTCATTCCGAGCTCAAAATTAAACCTTTTACCAAAAAATCTTAATTTTTACACAAAAATTGGATTTTCTTCCCTTCGTGAGCCAATGCGAACTCTTTCTGAAAAAACCGATAGCTAAAAACAAAATGGGGACATGTCCACAATTCGAAAACATGCCTATTCCCTATACGTAAATTGATTAATCTGCACCTCTTCAGGGTGTTCGATTGATCATCACCAGGAAAGTACGGATGATTCCGATTCATACCTTCAACAATGCCGGGTTCTGTCGCCTGGTGGCCTTTAATACGTCTGCTTAGGTTCGTAAATTTTCTAGCAACCACTAACTGTAAAGTAGTTCTTTTTTTTACAAACTGCTTTACGACGACAAATTCATCGGTATAAAACATGATATTCTCCTTCTATGAAGTTTGGTTCAATTTCCTAGATAAGTTCTCGAGTTGTGCCAAAAGAGTGTATGAGAGCCTCGCTACTCCCTTCCTATATCCCCAATGGAAGAACAGAGGGGTTCCAAAAAATCATATATCTCGAATTGTTCTACTCCTCCCTTCCTATCTTCTCGATGGAAGAAGGGAGAGATCTCAAGTAATCATAGATTTATTTTCTTTTTCCAATTGCTTGAATTGTTTCGAATTATATAAAAAATGTACCGGAGCCCCCTCTCTCCCTTTATCTCCCCACTGGAAGGGGAGAGATATCAAAGATTCAGGAAAACATTTTTCGTACCCTAATACCATCCAATGCCAAATTTGGTTTGATTTGCTCGATTTTTTCTTCAGTTATGTAAAAAATTGTATGGGAACCCCCCTCTACGCTTCATATCTCCGCACTAGAAGGAGGGGTGGGTGCCAGATATTCATTGAAACATTTCTCGTTCCCTAATACCAACCCATGCCAAAATTGGTTGAATATGCTTGATTAGTTTTTGAGTTATGTAAAGAGGTCTTAAATAATCATAAAAATATTTCTCGTTGCCAAATGCACTCCCATGTAAAATTTGATACCATTTGCTTGATCTCGAGTTATGCAAACATATCGGTTTCGATTCTTGAATACGGCGAATGCGCCAAGACCTTTGTTTTGAGGAAAACGCATTCCAAGTTTCAGAAAATAAAATCTATTTAGCTGCGTAGCACCCGATTGATCAATATAGCTTTTCCGTACTAATTACTTCAAAAAATTAATAAATATAACTGTGGGCCCTTTTACCACAGACTGGTGCTCTCATTTTGTTCATTGGAGCGCCCTTTTGAATTGCAGAATGACTGTTCGCCTTTTGGATCACTCAAGAAGCAATATTCAGGCAAATTTCGGCTTGAAAGCGGGTCCAAATGATCACATTAAAACATTAGCACATTCAACGATCTTATAAATACTTATTGGTGCATCTCCTCGTCCTGGAAACAAATTCCAAAAACTACAATGCCGTTTTTCTATCTCGATATAACTATTGGCCCTTTTGTTCGCGACGAAATTTTGAGGGGAAATAAGCGAATGAACTGTGGGATTACACACTCATAAAAAAACCTATTCGCCTTATTTAAAAAATTAAATTTAACTTCACTAAAATAAGAAAAATAAAGGAGGGGAGGGTCGACTGAGTCGATACCCCACTGAGGATGCTAGCAAGTAGCTAGTGAAATACTAGTATTTGGGTCTTTCAAATACTGTAGCTGAATTCAAAGGAATCTTCGACTACTTTGAAATCATAGTTTCATTCAGCTAAGAGGTTCTTCAAACCTTTGATTATTAGTACTAAATGTTCTTTTAACAATGCTTTGTATAATGCAAAAAATTTGAATACATTTGTTTGAACGATAGCTATAGAAAAAAATCGTGAAAATGGTGTTTTTTTTATACCCGTTAGACCCTACCCCCCTCCCCCCCCCCCTTTAAAGGAGATCATATTTTCGGATGTAAAATAAAGAGTTTAACGCATTTATGTAATTATCTGGATTTGTTTACAGTTGGCGCATTCGCCGTATTCAAAATTTGATACCGATATGTCTTTTGTTTGGGAGGCCCCCTTCCCCTTCATGTGAGAGGCAGGAGTCTCAAACCATAATAGGAATCTTCCCCGGCCCCTAATACCCTCACCAGCCAAGTTTCACGCAAATCGGTTCAGTACTTTCCGAATCTATAGGGAACAGACAGACAGACAGACAGAAATCCATTTTTATTTACACATATAGATGATTTCTTAGTTATAAGTAAAAAAATTATGAACAAATGTAATTTTTCTTCAATGATTTTATGATTCATGCCACTCATGCAGTAGAGCATTAACACTTTGTAGACTATGGATTTTTTAACGAAGCATCATTCTGCAAAAAAATAGATTATAAATTAGTTCAAAATGTTGTATAACGTTTTTCTTCAGGGATCAGATTTTCAATTTTAAAGCTTTAGATATTGTTTAAGTCAATTCATTTTCTAATTTGTGAACTGAACCTCATATTTTTTCTTCTTGATTTGAGTTCAAATTTTCAACGGATTTATATCTAGATTTATAAATTCAACAGAGCATTTCCATTGGAAAATAGTTATCAACAAGAATATGTTTTCTAAAGTTTGGCTATACATATTAATTTCAGTGATATTTTTCCCATGAACTTTTTTAAAGATTTTATCCTTCGTATAAGCTTTATCAGAATCTGCATTATGTGATTTCCAGATCTTTAATAGTGATTCTTTATTCATATTTGAATTTTGTTTCGGAATTTTCATTAATGATTCCAATTTTTATTTTAGCAAGGGTTTGATCATGGTTTTCGATTCCCGATTTGTATGTCAAAATCAGATTTGGAGTTTTTCTTCTTGTTCTAAATTTTGATGGAAATTTATATTTTAAATAGAACTCTGCATTTCAATACTAATTTTTTTTTGGAAGTGCTGAATCTGATTCTTTTAAGTTACATCAGTTTTGGACTTACATTAGATCGATTCTTTGTTTGAATATTTTTTTTATAATTATTTTGATATTTTGAATTTAATTTATACTCTATGTAGAATTCGGTTTAAATTTTTGCTTTGAAGTAAGATTTAGAGGGGTTTAGAATCTACCTCAAAAATTTATATTTCTTAATTCTCAGTCAATTTTGTGTAAATTTGACCATCTGCAAGAAATCTTTGTTTTACGTTATGTGGCTAATGCAATAATTGCGAAATAAAAAAATCCTCCTGTAAGTATTTTGTTTATAAATCTTTATAAAAATTGCCTCTCCAAAATTGAGTGTTAAGTGTTAGATTCTGGATCTCAATTTGAACCACTGGAACATTAAGTCTATTTGAATGAGACCCAAAAAGAGCATTTGGACAAAAATGTTTGGATTGTGTTCACAATTTATCTGAGATTAAATTGCCATCACCTGAGTGTTCGTTCTTGTATGGTCGATTGCCTCTTTTTTCAATTATTAGTTCCTGATATGTACGTTGAGAAAAATGTTGTATGAGGTTATTAGTTTGAATTCACTGAACTCCTCATCAGTTTCCAATAGGATTTAGGTAGCAGCCTGCAACAGGCCAGGCCTAGCCTGCAACTAGGCTATCAAACCACTACGTTAAGGTTCGAGGCCTATTTTTACAAAAACACTTCATTACAAAATTTACAAAAATATCCTCTGACAGCTTGAAAAGTAGCAAAGGGACATGTGACATCTAAGTCGGTTTTGTATGCTTCGTAATAATCACTCTTAAAGTTATGTATCAGTTCAAATGCTCCTGTATACGTTAGAAAACGCAAACATTTAAGATAAGCATTTGATAACAATCATTTAAACTAACTATAAAACTCTGATACCTTGTTATTTTTCCCAAGTATTTTACTGATTTGTGATTCGGAAACATCTAAATTTATATTATCATTCTGAAATACAACTCTTCTTGTAAATTCTAGGGATTATCAAAATCAGATCGTAGGTTATGGAGTAGTTGGAACTTTATTTTAATTAATTTGCTCTTGAACTCCAATCTATAATAGTAGACTTTTAATTTGAATCAAATTGTCATACAAACTAACAACAAATAATTTGGGAAAAAAGATCAAATCGTGTTTTTTTCTTTATGTATCTACATATCATTTTCAAATTTTTAAAAAGATTTTAAAAATAATAGAAAAATCATGAAAATAAGAACTAATTTCTGATCATTAAAATTACACTTTGATATAGAGTTGCAATTCAAATAACATAACTTTCAGAGTCAAAGTGTCTAATCTTAAATTGGACAAAAACTTAAAATTTTTATAATCATTATGTAAATGAGCTGAAAGCAGTATCGGCGCTATAATGGGAGTGAATTATGCAATCCACTTAAAAATGGTCAAAATAACAAAATGATCTTCCACAGAGGCGAACCAACCTGCGTCTAAAAACCTCTCAAATAAAAAAAGAAATTCCAAATGTTGAACTCGAGTTTGTTCTGTTGCCGAGAAAATAGTCAACTGATAATTCATAAAAGAATAATGAAAACATAGGCACAATTTAATGCCTATGTCTTAAAAACTGATTTTGGAATTTTTTTGCCTCCTAATTTTTAGTTAGATTTTGTCTATCACCTCTATTCTAAAAGTTGCCAAATCAACCGTTACAAATGCAATTAAAGTGTTTGGGGGACCTTTGTCGACAGCCAGGAAGTCTGGATCGGGGGAAATCGAAAACCGGAAGCCACTGAGACGACAAAGATAGTTGCCGGTAGTTTCAAGCGAGACCCTAACCTCTTTCTCCGAGATGCCGCAAATAAGCTTGGTGTATCGTCTACAACCGTGCATCGAGCCGAAAAACGAGCCGAACTATCGACTCACAAGAAAATAGTGACTCCAAATCGCGATGATAAACAAAATACGCCGACCAAACCGCGATCCCGGAGGCTGTACACGACGATGCTGACGAAGTTTGACTGCGTGGTAATGGACGACGAAACCTACGTCAAAGCCGACTACAAGCAGCTTCCGGGACAGGCGTTTTATACGGCAAAAGGAAGGGGAAAGTTAGCAGATATTTTCAAGCACATCAAGCCATCCGTACCTGTGGCTTGAAAAGCAGCATTTTCATAGCTTTCGGGACTGTCAACCAAGAAATTTACGTGGAAGAGTGTTTGAATAAACGTCTGCTGCCTTTCCTGAAGAAACACGGTTGTTCCGTACTGTTTTGGCCGGATCTGGCCATTACGGTAAAAAAGCCATGGAGTGGTACGCCGCCAACAACGTGCAGGTGGTTCCCAAGGACAAGAACCCTCCCAACACGCCAGAGCTCCGCCCAATTGATAAATACTGAGCTATTGTCAAGCGGAACCTAAAGAAGACCAAAAAAACTTCTAAGGACGAGCAGCAGTTCAAGGCAAACTGGCTTTCTGTGGCGAAGAAGGTGGACAAGGTGGCTGTACAAAATCTGATGGCAGGGGTTAAGCGTAAGGCCTCAAATTCGGATTTGGAAAAGCGGAAGCCTGACTGAATATTTTTCCTGAATTTTATACTACTTAAACTTGAAAAAGAAATTTAATTAGATTTTTTAAATAAACGATTTCACCGATTTACACCCGTTTTCCCTTGACCAAATTTTGACCGTATCACCCTTTATTCTCTTTTTATTTAACGATACATATAAAAGCGGAACAATTTTGAAATTCTTCTTTTGTCTGTTGAGTTGAAGTCGAAACATCACGAAGGGGGGTGTTTATAATGAAAAATTATGCAAAAAATCAAGAAATTAAACAAAACCTTGCATGCAAAAAAATTGCATTCAATGTATTTAAACAGAATAAAAAAATCGAGTTTTTTATATCTAAAAGTAAAAAAAAACATGAATACAGAAAGTAAAAAAGGTTAAGTTTAAAACCATGGTCATTTTTTTCTAATTTTTGGGATTTTTAACGCTTTTACATTATTTTTTTCATTTCCTCCGTGTACGGTGTTGCCAGAAATATATGGCTGGTTAGATATACGATAGAAGCTTACTTATTTAAGGAAATTGAAAAGTTTCTTTTTTCCGTAGGGCAGTTTAAAAGAGCTTGTCGGAGGCTGTTTCCAAGATGTGCTTCGTTTCGGACTTGTTGATATATATAAGATGTGTTTTATGCTTAGAGGCAGGGCCGTAGGAAGAGCCGCCTAATAGGAAGGAGGAGATGGGGTGGCTTTATTCACTGATTTTTTTTCTATGCTATTGCTGCTCAAACAATTCATGATAAACAAAATTTTAAAAAAAATCTTTTCTAATATTTGGTTAATTATTTTTAAAATATTTAACATCAGTAGTTCTTCGTATTAAATCTGAACTTTTAAAAATACGTCCTAGAATCTTTAAAATGGTAAGATAATTTTTTATAATGAACCCCTCATTAACAAAATAAGGAAGTTATTTTAATCGATGTTTAAAAACTTCGCATTTTCTTAAGAGTCTGGTAGATTTAGCTAAGGGTAGATGGTAGAAAGCCATCAATTTAGAAAGAACTTTTTCTATGCTCGAATCAAATAAGCAAAATTTACCAAACGCTTAAGCAATTTCAAAGATGTCAACCATTGAATAGAATATATGAAATTTCTGAAAATTCATGAAAGAGTTCCAAATTTCGCAGGATTAATTTGATTCTTGTAATTGATCGAAATTTATGATTTTAGTTTTTAAATTTGACTACAATATTAACAACGTTAAACAATAAGTCAAAAAATATGAAATACCCTGCAATTTTATTTTAAATTACATGTTTCTTAATAAGTAAATATATTTCATAAGAAATAAATTTCATTGTAAAAAATTCGGTAGATGAATTGATTTTATAATGAAAATCAGGCTTTTTCATAAAAAAAAACTTGAAAAATGAACTCAAATGCTACTTCATATTTATGATTTTCAGCTGTAATTTTAAAATTTAATAAACAATTTGCGATCTTTCGCTATTTGAATTCTTCAACGAAATACATTTTGACATTTTTATCTTAATTTTAGTACTAATTTACCAGTTGAATCCGAACCTGGATTTTGAATATTTATTCTGAAACTTAACTCTGAACCCGCGTACAAAATTTTAATATTGAATCTGTTTCCAAATCTTAATGCGATTTCTGAACCTAAATTTCAGACCAGAATTATAAATATGACCCAAGATAATTTTGTTTCAGAATCCTCAATCATGAATCTTAGATTTAAATATTTTAAGTTTTGGGTGTCAATCTATATTGAATCCAAGTATTATTTTGAATGATTTTCGAAGATGTTGAAATTCTGCTTAAGAATCAAGTTCAAGAACTTCGAATATGATTATGAATCAAAAACTCGGGATGGTTTCTGCGTTTCGGAAATCATAAATCAAATTTTGTTTTAAAAGCTAAATCAAATTGGATGTAAGCTTCTTATTTCTCATACCAGCCAATGATTTAAATTGAAAATCGAAAATCCAAAACTGGATACAGAATCAAAAATATGAATTTGATAATAATAACTGAATTTTAATCAACATGAGAGAAAATTTGGAAAAACTGTAGCCGAGTTCTGACCTAGCACAAGTTTTTGATGGTTTTGGCACTCTTGAATAACTATACGCAATCTTATAAATTTGATTGAGAATTTTGAATTTAAAATGAAAACAAGAATATCTCGCTTGCTTTTCCTGGATCTTCATAAAGGAGGGGGAGTTTTAACGCCTAACCCCCCCCCCCTCCTCGCCCCTGTTCGTACGGCTATGCTTACATCCTTGGAAAAATGCAAAGCTTTTTGACTTTTAGTTTAAAAACTATTTTTTACTTAACCTTCCAAAGCCGTTCGCTAAATATCCGTTTCGGGGAAATATGAGTTGTAATTTGATTTCGTTCTCCTGGCTGTAAATGTTAACCGATTTTGATGATATTATATTCATTGTGTAGGTAATTTATTCTAATTACTCAACATTTTAAAATAAAGTCGATATGTATTATCAGGTTTTCAGAAACTGGTTCAGAAAGTTAGAAGTCCGAAAAATCAATTTTATTTTTAAAATACTCATAACTTCTGACAGCTTTTCTGTATTTAATTTTTTCATTGATGTTTGAAATTGTCAAGAATCCATCTATCCGACAATGTATAGATATGTTGGGGTCCAATGAAAGTTTTTACCGCTATGACAGATCTTCCGGTAGAAAAAAGTCTTACTTTAAAAAAACGACATCCAGTTTTGGCTTTGCTTAGCTGTATTTCATTTCTCAATGAACCGATTTTAAAAACTCAAATTTTAGTTTTTTGGCGTTAATTTGATCATTATTTTCATAGAACATACTTGGTCTGTCAAAACTACCATTTCATCAGTATATTGGAATGATGATAAAGATGTTTGAAATGTGCGCTTCGGGTCATATTGACCCGAACGGCTTTGGAGGGTTAACGAGGAAAAATAAACATGATCATTAACTTTTAATCTTTTGTCTAATTCTCTGGAATAATTATACTTTTGCCGAAAATGTGCCCAAATTTGATTAATGAATTTTCACCTTTTTTCAAAAGTTACGCCATAAGCAAGTGCTGATATAAAAAACGAAAAAAAACCTCACAAAGTCGATTTTTGACCAACACATATTTTTCGAGATAACACTAGAGCTCGACGTTTCATGCACTTCTAAGTCATTTGGCGTAAAAATTCGAATTTCAAAATTTACTTTGGTTCCCGCTTACGTGATTTTTGAAAGCCTAAAGTTGATTTTAGACAAACAATTTTTTTTTAGATTTCAACGTTTTATACGTTTTTAAGTCATTTGGTATAAAAATTAAAAATTACTTTGGTCCTCTATTTGGTGATTTTTGAGGTTAAAAAACCGAAGCTTTGAGCGCTTCGAGGCACCTCAAAATCAAGTTCGATTGAGCTGAGATTTTGCACAGGTCATTTTTTTGGGCCAATCTAAAAATGTTTATGGTCGGAATTCAAAATTCGACATGATCTATTTGTATGATTTTCTAATGCCACAACATGTGCAAAAAATTAAAGGAATCGCGTATTTTGAACAATGTAAATTTGAGTGCTTTATGGTCCACTATTCGTACAACTATTGTATCTCAAGTCAAAAAGAATAGTAATAATAGATCTACTTTCAATAAGAAATTTAAACAAGAAATATCTTTCAAGTGAAAAATTAAGAAAATTAGAGGTTGAAGTTACAGTGCTCATACAACCCTATTTTCAAAGTATTATATAAAAACGGTACTGACGTTCTAAGAAAATCAAAATCAGAACATCTAAAAAGGACTTAAGCAAGCCGCGTGGCATCCCACAAATTCTACCCATGTACTAATTTCCGATGACAACCAAGAAACGCCACGCCATCCACACAGTTCCGAAATCCGAAAGCCTATTAACATACTGAACTCGTCGAACTGCAATGCAAACTAAACCAATTCGAGCTTTTGCTCTCTCTTGGTTACTCTTTGCTGGTTGAAGTTCATTCATGTTTGCTTCAACGTGGGCCGGGAGAAACTCAACAAGAACATATAGCAGCAGTTCGCAGACCAGAAGACAGACAGACAGAACAAACCGGCCCAGGCCTCAGGCCAATTCAGTCAGTCACTTCTTCGCACTGCATCTGGTCGGTCGGTCGAATGAGCTCTCTCATTCTCGCAGACAGTTGATCGTCCGTCGTTTGGTCGAACCGGTGTGCCCTTGTGTTGTCGCGAATTCCGTTCGTGTGATCGACCAAGTTCCGTGAGGGCCTTGTTTCGTGACGACCAAAACCCTAGGGGTTCGCATGTTAGATATTTTTCCTTAAAAAGGTTCTAGTTTCTATAAGAAGGTGCCTTCACTCGAAGAACCATTTTGCCTGCAAGGACAACTTCAGACCTCTGACTAGATACCAGGTGAGAGGAACTCGACTAACCTTATTGTGTCGGTAGATTTGTGTCCAAAGAACTTGGTTCAGTCTCTCAGCCTCCAGATAAGCTGGCGCTGGCTAATCTCATGGAGCAGTTTGGGTTAAAAAAAACAGACAGGTTAATGGAGCACAAACTGTGTGGCCTCAAATTGTCAGCCGAATCTAATGAGGAGTGCTTCTACTAACTATACGCCAGCACACTAAATGCTCTAAAACATCTAAGTAGAAGTGGGTAGGTAGAAAAAGGTCTGTGGCCACGTTTTAACCAAAATAACGGCCTAGAATCGAGTGACTGGAAGATGTTGTCGACGACGGATGGTGACTTTTCTCGCGTCTCGTCGTCTCGGATTGATCAATTCGGTTCGTTCGGTTCTGGTCCAATGAAGATTTGCCAAATCTCGCCGTGTGTCGGTGGAAGTTGAAACAAATTGGAGAAGCGGTGGCGCCCACCTCTGGATAGATAGATTAGATTTTAGCTAAGCTATGAGACGCCTCATGTGCATGACGCCGCGCGACGCCGAAAATTCTTCAAAGAAACCAGTTCTAATGCAGTGTCTTTTCCCCGTGTAGCTAATCTAATCCGAAACGCTCGCTGGGAAGACAGAGCAGAACCGAGGGAAAATTGAGGAAGAGTAACAACACATTATGTTGTCTTTAGATGTTTAGAACTTCGAGGTAACTGCCAATAAAAGCGCAGATCGTGAGTTAAACCGTATTACATTTTGCCGCCTTCGAGCTAGTGTTGTTTTTGTTTGATTTTGCTTAGCGCTGAGAAGTTAAGTGAAGTGTATCTCTTACCGAAACCTGAAAAGAAGATTGAAGATCACCTTTGGGTTGGGGGTGCGCCCTATCCTACATACATGGATCTAGTGCCATCAGAGCTGAATTGCGGTGTGGTGTGGGGTGATGGAGATGGCGAAATAAAATCTCGTTTCTTTTCCCATGGGTTCCGATCCGGTTTGCTGATCTTTCATTGATCAGAAGAACAAGGTTCTCAATAAAGTCATCAGTCTACGTGAAACTAGGCAAACATTTGCTACCGAAAATTCAGAGGATTTCAAGGTAAGAAATATTCTCACTGGATTTGGGATACATTAGATATTTTAAAATTGATAAATAAAAAATGGGTTTGTTAACATGAAACACTAGAATTCATCGATGAGAAAAAACAAGAAGAATTCAGTCCTAAGCCGGGGACCTAAAAGAGTTTAATCAATGGCGGGTATAACCCTTCGTTTCATTTTTTTTATTTCGTTTATAGTTGTTTAACCAACTTTAAGGCATTCGCGACTTTATCAACGTTTCAGTTGGCGGATCGTTATTGAAAAACTTATCCGGTACAACTGTGTTCGATGTTTACTCTTGGGATCGAACTCGCGGACATCGGCTCAGGAGACAACAGACTTTCCAATTGAGCTATATCACAAGCCATCCTTCGTTTCGTGATTTTTTATTTTTCCTTAAAAATCATTTTAAACAGTTAAAAGTACATCAAGAAAAAAAAATTAAAATAAAATACGATTTTTTCCATTTTTCCATACTTTAATTGTTGAAAATTTGTTACTTTATGAAACGAAGGGTTAAAGAAAAATTAGTTGTATTATATATTAGCTTGGCACAATTTGAAAAAATCATTTGTGAGCAGGGTCGGATTAAGCCATCGGGGGGCCTAAGGCAATTTTTTTCCGAAGAGGCCCCAAATAATCAATTTTAATATTTAGGGAAGTTGCAGTCCAGCCCGGTTAGCCGAAAAACTTAAAAGAAAACCTAGTTGTTGTTAGATCAATTCACATTACTTGCAAAACCAAGCAAAAACTGGAGTTGAGTCATTACAATTTTTGGAAATCTGGTAAGCTGAGTACAGACCCCGTTCGATTTTGGCAACATGCCCGTACATTTTGTGTTGCCAAAATCGAATGTTGCCAAAATCGAACGGTTTTTTTTCTCATCTTGTTTTTAAGTTATTTTTATAAAATAACTATGATTATTTTCAAAAACGTTGTTTTCAGTAATTTTTCGACCATTTGTAGTAATTTTTGATTTTTTTCGTCATGTTTTTTATGCATTTTGTACTTTTCTTGTTTTGTTTATAATATTGGTTTTCTTCTGTCATATTTGCTGTTTTTGTCATTCTTCATCATTTTTTAGTTGTTTTTTGTCATATTCAGTCTTTTACTTGAATTTGTTTTTAAACTTTTTGAATTTTTCATCTTTTTGTCATTTTTGAGTACTTTATAAATTTTTTAAAAATCTTTGGTTTTTATTGTTGAATTTTATCACCATTTCAGAGCATAAAAACGTATTTATGATGTTTGTCTGAATTAAATTGGTCCTGTTATAACGAAAACTGAAAGGTAATGTTGTTTCTAAACACCGTTCGATTTTGGCACATGTGCCAAAATCGAATGTTGCCAAAATCGAATGTTGCCAAAATCGAATGTTGCCAAAAACGAACGGGGTCTGTATATTGCATTGAAATAACACTTATGTTTGTTGTCTTCAAACAATAATTGTTAATACATCGCGTGCAAAATTGCATAAGAGTTAAACTTTCTTCAAACTCTGATTTTAATCAGCTGTAAAACGCAAAATTCATTCCTATTTATTTATTAACTTAAATTCTCTGATTTAGAAAACATCAAAGATAGATATTAAAATATATCCTTTACATGATTAATTGCAGATGAGAAAGATCGAAAGCAAAACAAATATCATGACAATTAAGAAGCAACTTTGAGATCTTAGACTTAGAATTAAAAATTTCAAAAAAAATTATAGAAATAAATTAAAACTCAAATACAGATATAAGAGTTGAAGAGTAAAATTCGAAACCTAAATCAGATTTCATTCAGAACCAGAATTCAATGTCTCAATTTGAAATCATAATTTCAAATCAATATTTGAAAAAAAAAAACAGATAACAAATGAATTTTTAAATCAAAATTGTGGAACAAAGTTACAATCAGAGCCAAAGCAGGAATTGCAATATTTATAATAAACTAGCTGACCCGGTGTGCTTTGCTACACCTTTCAAAATCAAATGATATTTTCAAAAATTATTCAAATTTTTATTGTTTTATTGGCATTATTTTAAATCAAATTATAACATATCCGCAGCTGGAGCTGGAGTTTCGAATTGCATCAAACAGATAACATAAACTAATATTCTGAATCTTGCTCTATAAATTTGTGTTAATGATCTGATAATTTTAATCTGTCTGAAGGGTCTCAAATTGATCGTACGCAAACAATCTAACTTATATAATATGGTTGTTTTTTTAATATGTTCTGGATTTATGCTAAAAAAGTGATAAGAGAAACCCCTCCCCTGTCCTTCCCTTCACCCCCTGCTGAATTGAGGTCCTGATCTTTAATAATCATACCCATTTTTTTCGTTCCCGAAAATTCTTTTATATCAAATATAGTTCCATTGGTTGATAAGTTTTTAAGTTTTACAACAAAATGTATATGAAGCCTCCTTCTTTCTTCCCCTCTCTACATTGTAAAGCGTAATGGTCTATAACAATCGTAGAAACATATAATTTTCCATATGAAATTTTGTCTATTTCTCGGATTTTATAAAAAAAAAGTTAATTGTAAGCTTCCTCTTCGCTTCCTATATTCCCAATTCCATCATCATACTTCAAGAATGGAATTGTTTCACATAGAAAAAGTATATTTGTACTCAAATACTTGTACTCAAATAATTTTTGACGCCAAATTTGGTATCATTAGCTCGATCAATTCTCGAGCTATGCAAAAAAATTATATGGAAGCCCCCCTTTCCCCCTTAATCCCCTCGTATCCAAATACCATCATATGCCAAATATGTTTCAATTTGCTCGATCAACTCTCCAGTCATACTGAAAATTGTAAGGGAGACCTCTCCTCCCCCTTTTCATCCACCTCTTTCAAGGAGTGAGGGATATCAAATATTCATAGAAGCATTTCTCGTACCCAAGTATCGTTCCATGCCAAATTTGGTTCCATTTGCTGTTTTAGTTCTTGAGTTATGCAGTGAAATTGTATGAAACTCCCCTCCCTCTTTCCTTTCCCCCCGCTGGAAGAAGGAAGGGGTCTCAAACAATCATTAGAACATGTCACGTTCCCAAATTCCCGCCCATGCCTAATTTGGTTCCATTTGCTTAATTAGTTTTCGAGTTATGTGAAAAATTATAAAAGAGACCCCCTCCCCCCTTAATATCTACCTACTGGAAAGAGGGATGGGTCTCAAAAAATCATAGAAATAATTTTCGTATCCAAGTTTCTTCCCATGCCAAATTTGGTTCCATTTGCTTTATTAGTTTTTGAGTTATGTAAAAAAATATGAAAGAGGCCCCCTCCCTCCTTCGTATCTCCCTACTGGAAAGAGGGAGATGGAAGGGGGAGGGGTCTCAAATAATCATAGAAATATTTTTCGTATCCAAATACCTTCCCGTGCCAAATTTGGTTCCAATATCTTGATTAGTTTTTGAGTTATATGAAAAATTGTAAGGTTGCCCCGCTCTCCCCTTCCTATCACCAAACTGAAAGGAGGCAGGGGTACCTTATATTCATAGAAATATTCCTCGTTCCCAAATACCACCCCATGCCAAATTTGATACCATTTGCTTGACGGGTTTTCGAGTTATGCTAAAAATTTACTTTTGATTGCGAGGCCCCTCCCTCCCTTCATGAGAGAGGGAGGGGTCTCAAACCATAATAGGAACCTTCCCCGGCCTCCAATACCCCCACCTGTCAAGTTTCACGCAAATCGGTTCAGTAGTTTCCGAGTCTATAGGAAACAGACAGACAGACAGACAGACAGACAGAAATTCATTTTTATATATATAGATAATATTTATAATTAAAAACGGAAAAGTTTCATTAAAAATTTCAAATTAAAAATTGAAATTGGAATGGAAAATCAATTGAGTATTGCCGATTTGTTTACAGTAGTTTTTAATGTTTGATTTGTCAAAATTATTCAAATAAATATTGGGAAAAGGCTGTAGAGTATTTTAACCTACGCAAATTTCAATAATGATCGCAAAGTCAACAATAATTTTGTATTATTTATTCTAATACTTATGACTATAAAGTGAGAATTCCAGATTGTTTGGTTTTTTTTTATTATTCTAGCCCCGTTATTTTAGCTGTTGTAAAAATTGTAACATTTTTTTAAACGTAGAAAAAATATGTCATATTAAAAATTAATGATTGATTCGCTAGTAACTTCTGAAATATTTTCTTAATTAAATTAGTAAGAAAAAGTGATGTACTATGTATGGGAGAGTGGGGAATCTTGGGCCACTTTTTTCGTTGTTCCATAACTTCTTTATTATAAAAGACAAAATGAAAATAAAAAATGGTATGGTTTTCTACATTTTCGAGGTATCATGAGGTATTTTTTTAACATTTTTAATAAGTTATTTTTCACAAATTTTGACTGTTTGAAAAAAGCTATATTTTTTGGATTTTGAAAAATGGTGGGGAATCGTGGGCCACCAAATCCAAATTGACCAAATAACATGCAAAATTTATGAGTTGACCCAAAACTGTGATTTCCTTATTCATTTCGTTATTTAAAAGCAATTTCAGATGGTGAAATAAAACAGAGAGCTGTGTATGATCGCATAGATTCCAAAACCTGGCTCGCGAACGTTTTGGCAAAATTTTTTATATAGGATGGACAAAATACTTTTCATAACTCTTCATTTGGCATAAAAAAAACTTTGCAGATAGGTAAAACGTATTTTAAGTACTGAATATGTATAAAAACATAAAAATATAGGTGATTCAAGATGTGTGGCCCATGATTTCCCACAAGCTATGATTTGCAAATTGGTTGCGTTTGTGTGACTTATTGATGTTTCATCAAAAATTCCTCTTCCACGTGAAAGATCATGACAAAACTAAGATCATAAGCGTATGAGCATTAGACCGCTGCAAAAAATGACTTTTTGCTCCCATATGTTTTTTCGATGCCTTTTGGGTCACCAAGCATCAGTGTAAAATTTGAGATGATTTGGTTGATTCCTGAGTTAGCGCAACGCGTTTCAATTTTGTATGGAAATTTGTATGGAAGAAGAAATTTTTGCACATTAAATCATCCAGAAAATTCAAATAAGCTTGAAATGAAGTCGGTCTTTAATTTTTGGTTTTGACTGTTCTTAAGCTTCATTTTTTGCTTGCATGACAAGCAGCGAAGGATTTAATGAAAAAAGTTATAACCATTTCAATATAAAAAATCTGAATCCATTGAAAAGTATTCAAAAATGGCAGACTTTGCTTGCTAGAGCTGTTAATAATTGCATGAAATGTTTTTGCAAAGGCTTTATAAGTCAATAAATTCTCTGGCAATGCAAAGCAGTTTTTTGAGATTTTTTATTTCCATCCTACTATAACACAGCTTTCAAACAAGCAGTCAAAAACGATATAATTAAAAAAATTAATTTTGAATTTTTTTTTTTAAAACATTGAACAATTTTCACAACACAATTTCCTGGGACACAATTTAGGTTTTTGCTTTGTTCACATGAAATGTTCTACAAGAATCAAGGAACATTTTTTATCCAAAGTTATATTTTTTGAAACTTTCAGAACATATCTGGGGATTTTTGAATGGAAAATTTTGTTTTCCCATACAAATTTCCTTACAAAATTAAAACACGTTGCGCTTATTCAGGACTGGATGCATCGCTTCCAAAATTTTTATTGCTATTTCTAGCAGCAAAAACAACCAAAAAAAGTTATGGGAGGTGTAAAAATTTAAGAATTTGAAATTTCCATACAAAACTTGCAGCGGTCTAATGAGCATATTTTGTTATGCACATCGATGAAATTAGCGGGTGTTTTTTTAATTATGTAAGTAAATTTTTCTAACTTTTTTTAGCTTGATAAATAAAAGAAGCATATGATACGTATTTCAGTCAAAACCACATAGGAATATATGCTCACGCAAAGCGACGACGATGACAGTTGGTTTGAGATTTTTATCCAACACACATCTGAGATATTAAAAGTGGCCCACGATACCCCACTCTCCCCTATTATAGGCATCCCAGATTTATTCGGACGAAAATGTGTTTTCAAAGATAAGTGGACTGGACAAGTAGAGCAAACTACGATCCAGCTCAAACAGAAAACTCATATTAATCACATTGCTATGGATTTTTTTTCGAATAATCATTGGATTCTGCTTGATTTGTGAGTTTTTGTGTAAAGTAAAAATCAAAACTAAATGCCCAGATTTTGCTAGGTTTAAAAAAGTTGAACTAAGTTGCCCAGACAATAACAATTTGTGAAAAATCAATACTTATTCTAGGGGGCCCCCTTAACTTATATTATAGTTAAAAACTAATAGATATATTATTTCACTGGGCCTCCTTACTTGTTATATTTTACGTCTTAATTCCAATTTTCTCATTTCAATTCTTTTTTGGCTAGATTTCTAGAGCTTAATGCAGTATGACCAAAGTAATGTTATAATTTTCCTTCCTCGGGGCCCCCTGAGCCGGGGGCCGGAGCAATTGTCCCATTGACCTCCCCCTCCCCCCTTTATCCGAGCTGACTGACTCATGTAGAAATGTTGTATAAAATCCAGAAATTTGATTTTAGAGTTTTCGATTCCAAATCCAAAAAAATCTGGGCAAAATAAAGCATTGTTAATTTTTTGCTAAGTTTTTTTTTAGTTTTTAAGCGAAACAGCAACTTGTAAATCGTATTGTTGACATCCAAAATTGTTTGATTTCTATTTTTTTCTTTAAAATCTGTATGTGTTTGTGTTCTTTTAAAACCGCTTATGAAAACGCAATTGGCGTTTAGGACAAAAAATATGAAAAAAGTGCAAAATAAGAATAGTATCATTCATGTTTTTCTACAAAAAACAAGATTTTCTCTCAAAATTTACTGTGTCAAAGTAAATAATAATGCTTTTACGAACTGTTTAAATGGATCACTGTCTTTTTAAAAGTTTCCCAGTATTCTAAAAGTTTTAAAATGGATTTCAGGAGATTTTCGTCTAACACAAAAAGATTTGACATTTGAGATATAATACTCTATCAAACTGCTTAATTTTCTTCCTTAACATGATATAAAATGATGAAATAATCGTTCTGAAATAATTTAAATTAAAAAAAAAACAGGTTGGAATTCAAAAACTTTGATTTTTTTTTAAAGCAAACCACACGTTTTCAAAATTCAAGTCGTAGATGGCAGCACTATTTTGCAGTTAAAACCAAATTAAGTCTCAATATGATTTCCCGGGTTTATTTAGGTCCATATTCATCTTTTCGAGGGTGTTTTCCAACACAATCATGAGTTCACGCTGAAGAAAGCTTCTGTAAATTTGCAAAAAACTCACCAGCACAAGACGCCCCCTTTAAAAGCTTTGAAATTTACTTCAAAACGCTTAAAATTACAGTGATCTATTCAAATAGTTCGTAGTAGCATTATTATTCACTTGGCACAGTAAACTTCACGGAATAATCATGATTTTTTGTGAAAAACGTATACTTTTATTTCGCACTTTGTTATTATTTAATATTTTTAGTTTTCAACACCAATTGCTGCATCAAAAAAAACCCAAAAAACAAATTGAAGAAAAAAATTTAGATGATTTCAATCATTCATATTTTAACAAGCAAAACCCATAGTGGTACAATTCTTGTTATGCTCATTTAAAAAAAAAGACATTTTTTTTTTGGATTTGCTTCAATCAGTTACAATAATGTTGCCAGTTTTTCCTGTTTTATCCGGTTTAGCCTGGACATTTAATACAAAATTTTGGAACAGTCCGGTCCGGCCCGGTTGCCCGGATTTCATTGAAAAAAGTCTGTATTTTTCCTGTATTTATTCACTTTATTTGCAAATCAAACAAAGAAAACAAATTGTTTTGTATTTGTTTTTTATTTATGCTTCCAAAACGAAATTTTTTGAATTTTTTTTGCAAAAATAATCACAAATTTTTTTTTTGGAAGTCTCGAATTCGATTTAAAATCTGTCGATAAATAATTTCTGATGAAAAAATTCTTTTTTCTTGGTTTTTGTTGCGTAATTTCTGGGTTTTGGCAAAATTTTCCAGGATATTGACCGGATTTTAGGTCGTCAATTTTGAAATCAAATGCCCGGATTTTGCCAGGTTTATATGGAAAAATTTCCCGGATTTGTCCCGCAACCATAAGCTAGAAGGTATATTACCAAAGCCCTCAGCCGAAAACTAACCGATACCATTTTTAAAACAATTTTGAAAGTTCTGAAAGCTTTTTACGCGGTAATATTTACCGCTTAAAAAACCGCGTATAAACTCCGCGTTATTTCCCGAAAACAATTTTTTAAATTTCTACATTGAAAAAAGAACCTTCATTTCATAATAAACATTCTATGGATGATTTCATGCATTTGAGAACTTTATTTTGAAATACATAGTGAATTCTAATTTAAGGTTTTGAAAATGGCTTCTGAATGTGAATTCTGAATTTTATATTTGGATCTTAATTCTTCTGTATATAAACTTCATATCACATTTAATTCTACAATGCTACAAAAAATAAGAGAAATGTAAATTAATTTATATTAATTTCGATTTTGAATCATGATGCTGATTTAAATTGTAAAAAGAAATACAAGCTTTAAACCTGTATTCAAAAACCAGTTCTCAATTCTAAATATTTTCAAAGTGAAGCTGATTTGAAAATTGACGACCACAAATCCGCGCAATATCCGGGCAAATATGGTCAAAACCTTGAAATTGCTCAACACAAATCTTGAAAAAATTTTCATCAAAACTCATAGACAGATTTTAAATCGCATTTTAGGCTTCCAAAAAACTTCAAATGATTCTTTTTATAAAACTTGCTCAAAAAATTTCGTATTGGAGGCATAAATACCATAAACATTTGAACAACTTATTTGTTTTTTTTGTTTGATTTACAAAATAAAGTGAAAAATCCTAATTTTGTCCGGATGAATGAAATCCGGGCAACCGGGCTGGCAATCTGGCAACCTTAATCTAACATTTGTTCAAACTTTTTAAAAATCATAAAGATTAAAAAAAAATATGTTTCAACTTGAATGTATGATAATGTCAAATAAGTTTAGATGTTTTTAAACCTTATTTGAAATTGGTTTTGTGAAAAACTTACTGTTCTTTCCACTTTTATGTCAATTTTTTCAGGGATTTTCATCTTAAATGATGATTCTCCCCTTAAGACTAAGTCAGTATACGATTGTTTATTAACTTTCATGAAAAGGGCGATTTTTGTATTTCCAGTTTGAAAATAAATTTCGATATCGGATTTTCAAAAAGGCGTATGTGACTAAATATAGACAAATCCAGTAATCAGCTCAAAGACCTGCACTTTGAATGTACTCACTCATAAGATAATTTGTGTTCTACATATAAGGAAACAAAATACAATATGTTTGCTGGAAGCTTGCCAAACTTTAAGCGTGATTTGCTCTGAATAGCGATATTCACTATATTCACTAAAAACGATACCGATTTATTAGTTTTTTAAATTATCATTGATCTCTGGTTCTTAACATATCGAAATGAATTACTTTTGTTGTTTGAATTCTATTTCTGGCCTGTCAAATTTATAAGTTTATGATATCAGAATCCTCAGTATCGGAATCAAAAATAGATTATTTCAAACTTTAAGGCCCCGCTGTTTTCTTTTTCTGGAATGACCTCGCTTGTAAAAATTTATCAGACTATTAAACACTTTAAATTTGACTCAATGTTTTAACTTTTTTCAAATGAATTTTTAAAAATCGTTTATATTTTGTTTAAAAATGAAGAATTTCATTTAGGAATTGATTAAGGAATATTTTCTGCAACTTTATATATTGGGATAAAAGTCCTCCTTTTCAAAATCTAAAAGGTTCACATTACAACAAATCATGTTATTATGTTTAAACTCGTATCAAGTCAAACTTTCAAGAGGGTCCCTTAAAAAAACTTTATGAAAAATACTTAAACACTGTTCTTGTTCATTGTATGTTACATTTATTTACTATGAAAGTTGATTCAGAAAAAGAAATATTTGAACACATTTCAATCGAATACGTTATCTTATTTTACTAACAAAACTTGTTTGCCAATTCAATCAATCATATAATTATGTGAACACTTTTTGTGCATCGATTTAAAATGAAAATCTATTGAAAGTTATAAGAGTTTCATCGTTTTTTGTTTTTTTTTTTTTTTTGTATGGGGGCTCTCCTTGAAAAAAACGGAAACGCCTAATAATACTGTAATTTTTTTTGTTACCTTAAATCATAGATTTGTGCCAAACTCAATGAAAATAGTTTGGAAATTGTTCGAGCTCTGTCACATTGTAAATGGGACTAGGGGAGGGGGGACTTTAAACAATTGCAATACCATAAATCATCTGAATATGTCAGAACTTTTCCAACAATACAATAATTTATCTCATAATGTAAAAAATTGTTTAGGGAATTGCTTTAAAATTGTATGGGTTTGCCATACGTTATATTAATTTTGTATGGGAGCCTCTCCTCTCTCTCCCCTTTAAGTCGGTTTGGTTTCAAAGTGTTCTAGTAACCATCTCCACCCCCTAAAGCTCTCATATACCAATTTCTCATTGAGTAATATGTTTAAAGTTCAGTAGTTTAAAGTCTATAGGGAACAGACAGACAGACAAACAATTATTTTTATATATAGGTATAGACAAGAGAGAAAATTTCGAAAAATGGTTTCAAAATTGTGGATTTGAGATTAGTTTTCATGATGTTGATTTTTGTTCTGAGTCAACACTATTACTGAAAATAGAAACAAAAAATACTACAGACCTCTTTCAATTTTGGCAACACGTCCGCACATTTTGTGTTGTTACCAAAATCGGAACAGATTTTTATTCATTTTTGGTATTTAATACTAAAAATAAAAAAATTTCGACAATTTTTAATCAATTTTTTTTCAATGTTTTTTTTTACCATGTTTCAGATAAACTGAGACGGAATACTATGTAAATAAAAAAATAAATAAAGAAGATAAACTTTGCACTTTTTTCATTTTTTAAAATGTTTGTTATTTTTGTTATTTTTCTTTTTATTTTTCCGTTATTAGTCTTGTGTTTGAATTTTGTTTTTTTTTAAATAATTTTGTATCTTTTTATAATTTTTCAGTGCATTATGATTTTTATTTAAATTTTATTGTTATGTATTTGATTTTATCAACATTAAAAAATGTCAAAACAAATTTCTGGTGTTTGTCTCAATAATATAGACCCTGTATAAGCGAAAAATATTAGGTAATGTAGTTTTGAACAACCGTTTGGTTTACGCATATATGCAGGGTCAGATAACATATTTTCACTTGGTTCAAACATATTTACCGTCTTCCAGAAAGTTGTTCTCAGAATTAACATTTTTACTTTGATTAAGTTTCAATATTTTTGAAGTGTTGTCAGAAATAATAATGATTTCTAATGGAAATTTTTACCTTTGCATAAATTTTTTTTTATAACTTCAAAACTTTTGAAGGTCGCCTTAGAGTTGTTCGATTAAAGTGAAATTTTGCATTTTTTGTTATCATGATGAGGAGATTAATATTAAGAGGTATAGGAGTGAAAACCTCCTTCTAGCTGAGGGTCACCCCACGCACTCATAAGTTTTTATGCAGCAATAAACACTGTTTTAAGATCTGTTTTGATTAAATTATAATTATCTATTTTCATCCGAATATGAGGGATAATTTTATGTTTGATGTTATGTGTTGTTCAAATAAAGTAACTAAGAGACTATCGGAACCTATCGACACTATCGACAGAAAACTTTGTTCCGAAACCCTTAACTTTCTAACGCTGCACAAAGCCTCAAGAGCTCGTCTTTCCAAACTCCGAATCTGGCGATAGTAGGAGTAAATGTCAAAGATTTCGTGCGGCGCTCTCCCGAAAAAAAAATAAGCAATAAAAGCTGGCTCGAGCGAGACCGGGAACCGCCTACACCGGGGATGGCCTATATTTTGCGAACAAGTTTTCTGCGTGTTCCCTCGCTGCCTTTAATTTGAGGTTTGTTCAGAAGTTTTTATGAACGGTCAGTCAGTCAGTCGATTTGGCCGGTCAGCCAGAAGTAGATCGTAAAAAACCTCCCACGGCCACTCGACAATGGTTCATCGGGCGCATTTAATGAGTATTGAGAACCGGTAATAATGTTAGTGTTTACCAATCGCGTTAAATTTTTCAATTTGAATTCGTACGAAGAACGAAATGTCAAATCTCATTTGGGGTGCGCTTTGACAAAATGTTGTGAAACTTTAGATCCAATCGAAGTTGATTGTGATCTGCTTATCAGAGAATCTACCACCTCAAAGCATTCGAAACCCGAAATTTCCCATTGATGAAAGTTGCACACACAAGCAAATAGTGATGACGCCAGTTTGATTTCGTTTCATTCAGAGCTTCGGGATGATGGAACCTCTCTAGACGTCAGGAATAAACCTCAAGGGGAATGGGGGGATGATGGTGATGATGGGATATGAGAGTGGCATTCACGTGAACAACCACCATCATCACTGGGGAACCGGTTCGCGCAAGTCCGTCGCCAATGTTGTCTTGTCTTGACTATTGCAGTTTGACATGAACGAACTTGCACATGGCTCCTCTCCTCGACTCAAATTTTTAGCCAGGGAGAGTCTGGCTGGATCACAGCTCAGGGCACGACGAGATTACCTGTGCCCTGTTGTTGTTGTCGATGGCACAGGTAAACATTGACGAGAAGTAATGAAATGGAAAAAAGCAACACACACAACAAGCAAAACCAACCACACTGCCGAAACAGGTTTCTACATTTTTAAGTTAGTACTTGTTTCGAATCTTGGGCCTTGTGTTGTGGTGCCGCGACTGGTTGACGTTTTGCCACCTCATAAACCCCACGCGTGTCCCGAACACATGTACTTGTGGTTGGTAATCAACTGCCTAGCTAGCCCTAACTAACAACAACCGGTGCCTGCCGGTGTAAGGTTTCAATCATCCCGAGATTCGGTTTCGGGTTCAGAAGCTTTGTTTATTAAGCTTACTGGCTGGAAACCTTAAAGAAGACCGTTTAGTACGTCCAGATCGTAAAATTCCCAAGTAACCTAAAGTTCCATGAAAAAGGCTCTTGAAAGCTTATTCAGCTTTGTTCAGCGAATGCATAACAGTCAGCTTTAAATATAAGTTCTTATCGATAGTTTCAAGTTCCATTATAAAAGGTGGATAGAAGGTTAATCAGCCATCGCATGGTAAAAAGTGTATTCGAAAAAAAGCAACATTTTGTTTTGTGAATAACCTTTGAATGCATGGATGGAAATTATTGAAATTTTCAGTGAAGCTGCCTTGTTAAATAATTTTCACTTGTATAAATTTTACTGTCGTTCTGTCAAGGAGTTTTTGAGATAGCGTTCAATTAAGAATTTCATCGTCTTCAATTTTTGGGTGCCAAGTAGGCCATTTTTATTGCTAACTACGAACCACTCTTTTTTACAAATTAAATCTATTTTTGATTACATTTTCTGTTTCCTGAAGCTTGGCCTTGAAAATAACTCAAAACATTTGATCTAATCGAAATGACGGCAAATTTAGCACACTGTTCTCCATCAGCACAAAAACAACATACAGTAAGCGGTCGTTAACCGAACGATTTTTTATCGGACAAGCTCGGTAATCGGACGTTTTTGGGAGCTGAGTTTATTGCTTGTTTTTCTCAATAATTGAACGTTTTGTTGGAATAATTAAAAAAAATCAAGTTTTTTTTAAACATTTGACTAATCGGACGCTTTCTTGTTCATTAATCGATGTTTTTTGGGCTCGGTTATGTTATCAGGCAAGGCAGGCATCAGTTTTTCTCACAACTTATTACTCAAACGGAGAAAAAGTAAAGTTTTTACAACAATATTCCGCGTATATTCAACTATATTTCTGATTACTTCTCGGCCAACTATAAATCTGAAGATTTCAACTACAGTTGCGTTCAAAAAAGAATGAAATCGCATGAAGCTGCGCATTCACTTCCAACTTTGACAAGCTGCCATTTCTCTCTCGGTTTATATTTTTTCATGAAAATATCACACAATCTAGTTCAACTATCCAACTATCACTCCACAAAATTTGAAGTCTTTATAATGACTAGAAACAAAGATACAGCTTTTCGCGTAAAAAAAAGAAATTTTGAATTGCTTCACTAAATTTGCTGTATCTTTGACAATTTTCATTGGAAAATCTTGAAATTTGGTTCAAAGATGTAAAAATGTTTGATCTAATACCTGGCCAAGTTTCGTCAAAATCGATGAACGTGATCAAAAATGGTGCCGGGTTGTAGATGAGATTCATTATCGCCTAGCAGACGATTTCATTCTTTTTTGGACGGATGTTTGGATGGAAAACATCGTAATCCATGTATTCCTGGTTTTTTCTTTCACAAAACTAACATTTCTTACAAAGAACGTTGTAAATAGATAGGAACTTCATCCTTGCTTGTGTGAAATTTTCATGAAAAAATATAAACTGAGAGAGAAATGGCAGCTTGTCAAAGTTGGAAGTGGATGCGCAGCTTCATGCGATTTCATTCTTTTTTGAACGCAACTGTACATATATAGTAGATTATTTGATAGATGTTTTGCGGTTAACAACACATATAATTGATTCAACTATAGTTGTATGATTGATTTTAAGCATTCAACTGTAAATAGTTAGATTTATCTAAAATCATATGATAAATGTTGTGCATTCAACAATACATATAGTAAATTCAACTATACTAATATAGTTGATTTTACTGTAAATATAATGGATTTAACTATATTTCTATATTTCTACGATTGATTTTGGTCGTTCCACTATAGATATATAATAGATTTTACTTATATTTACTATAGAAGTTATCATATCTTAACGTGGTTTTTCGGAATAAATTTATTATTTTCTATTTATTTGACTGTTTTACTGTTTGACTGTTTAATTTGATTCATGGATTTGCTTTATGCTCTCTTCGCAGCAATTTTATTTTGTCTGTCCACTCATCGTCTTACCTCAGAAACAACTTTTCGCTGCCATCGGGGTGTCCATTTTTCGGGGGGAAGAAATGTTTTTTTTGTTTCATTACTTCAGGGACACATTAGCCGCATGCACTAACCACACTTATGTGCATGTACTGTTTGGATGTGTATGTTTTTTTTTTTACTTTATTTAATTAACAAACCGAAGAAGTTTAAACAAAACTGTTGACGGTCCCTATGGAGTGCTACAACTTCAGTGATTGATTCAAGTATCACAATCATAAGAATAAAGTTGAATTTTCTATTTCTATAGCTCAATGCTTAGAATCAATCATACAATTTTAGTTGAATCAATCATATTTACAGTTGAATCAATTATATCATTATAGTTGATTCTACCCTATTTATAGTTTAATGTGAGAGGTAAACTAGGAATGTATAATTGAATCTATTATATTTATAGTTGAATGCATAAAATCAGTTGTAATTGAATCTATCATATTTACAATTGAATCAATTATACCATTATAGTGAAATCTATTATATTTATAGTTGATTGAGTAAGGGTAATCAGCAGTTTGTATTTAAGTCTATTATATTTATAGTTGGATGCGAAAATATTAATTACACTTCTAACTAACTGGAACAACTGTTGTCTTTTTTCTCCGTGCAAACTTCAATAATATAAAAAAAAAAGATGAAAAAAGCGTTATGAGTCGAAAATTTTTATGAAATAATGTTTCTGCTGAGGCACTCTGGGTAATCGGTCGTTTTCAGTAGCCGGACGCACCCTTCGGTCTCAGCACCGTCCGATTAACGATAGAGTATTGTATTTGACGATTCCAGATCCAACCAAAACCGAGTATCAAATTTGAGGAACCTTTGAAAGTGCTTGGAGGCAGTCTTCTTTGTATATTTATTCATCCATTGTGTCATTCGTTATGTATTTAACACTGACTGCTTCCACAGATCGTCAGCCACTCTGAAGTGCTGGACATAAAAATAAGCAATTTTTGATCTTATTTATCTCCAAAACATCCAGACGAGATTCGTTAAAAAAAATTCTGGCTGAAAACCAGCCAGGTGCTCGGTAAAGAGCTCGTTTGGCTGTCAGTTACGAAATTTTTCAAAATATCTCTCCGTTAGCGGTCCAAATATTTTGCGCACGATTTGACCACCGTAATTTGTTTATCTTACTGGTGGGCAGTTTTCTTTTCTTGCAAAAATGAAGTCAAGTCTGTATTCAACTAGACTAAACGAACCAGTCAGATTTTTTTTTATTTTTTGTCACTTCCCTAATTAAAACTTTCGGATAGTGCTTGATAGAACTTATACCTGAGCTTGATAAATTTCTTACCTTCATGGATTCAATCATCCTCATTTGATTCGATCAATGAGCTTCTTTACGGGACGCTAACTCAAAAACCACTTGTCAGACTATCACCAAATTTTGTACATGTAAACATCACATTACTATAGGTTTTTTTGTTTCTTTATTTCAGAAGCGTAAGATCTGAACCTTTTAAAAATACCACATACGGTTTGCCATTTTCGATTTCACCACTTTTTAAGTAGCTTCATAGAAAATTTATCAATTTCCATTCACACATTAAAAAGTTATTCACAAAACAAAGTGTTGCGTTTGTTAGAAAATATCTTCCTTACTTTGATTAAATAATATAGATTGACCAAACTAAACACAATTTTGGAATTTAAAAAAGACGGTACACAAATTTTATCATCAACTTCAGCATGACTATTAGACTGCACAAAATTTGTATGGGAAATTTCAAACTTGTGAAATGTTTTGCGCTGCAGGCTAAAATTGATCCTAGGCCTAGTACAACATTTCATGCCAAATTTTTGTCAGATTGGATCACGCGAAGGGGTCGCTCAAGGAGCCTGAAGTTTGTATGGGATTTTGAGACATTTTGTTCGAGAGGAACATGACAATCCAGCTTTTCAACAATAGCTTTGGTCCCCTTCGGCCGATTTCTTTTGAAAAGCCAAGTCCAAATGTTCAACGTAGTGCCTAATTATAAGTGATGAATCTCACCCTGATAAAAGTATTTTTTTAAGCTTAGTAACTTTTTTATATAACTCGAATCGAAATGCAGTCTTCGGATGAAATATTGGTCATGAATCAGGGAGAAACCGTATTCAAAAGAAATCGGCCAAAGCGGACCAAAGATTTAGATGAAAAACTGGATTTTCATGTTCCTCCCGAACAAAATGTCTCAAAATCCCACACAAACTTCAGGCTCGTTGAACGACCCCTTCCCGTGATCCAATCTGGCCTAAATTTGACATGAAATCTTTTAATAGGCCGGCAGCGCAAAACTTTTCCAAAATTCGGGTCATTTGGGGCCGACTTTTGGCTCTATTGATCATATAAGCGTTGAAGCTGCATAACAGGTCCGTAAGGAACCAATAAGTTCGTATAAAGTTCATTTAAAAGAACAATTATCAAAATGAATTTTTTTAGAATTTCTTTGATCATCCAGAGTTCGATAAACTTCACTCGACTGTAATTTTCACGAATACCTTTTATTCAGCCAAAATTGAACTTAAAAGTTCACAATAAAGTAGTAATGTGACTTTTGGTTTTTTGGTTAAACCATCCGAACGTATTTTTTGTGAAAACTGTTGAAAACGCAGGTTTCAGTGGTGGAATAGAGTTATCTTTATTCAGTTTCGTCAGTGAGGTCAATAAGGCCGGAACAAATTTCAAATCCTACTTTTGTCACTCGGAGTTGGAACATCGCGAGGAGGGGACAATAAAAAATAATGCGAAAAACAAATAAATTGGAATGAATTGTACGAAAGCTTGTATACAACAAAATTGCATACAATATCATTGCACAAAACCTACAAATCAAGTAATTCTTTATCGAAAAATGCAAAAAAACCAAGAATACAAATGGTGACATTACTTCCATTTTCCCAAATTTTGTTTTTTGGTCTTGTAATCTTAAGGATATTTGATTTTTTTCCGAAATTTACATAAAATACTTCAAACTTTATTTATTTTGTTTTTGTTTTTGGAAATTTCGAGGGGGGGTTGACAAAAGAAGAAATTGAAATTTGTTCCAGCCTAAATGTTGGCTGTGTTCCTTGATCCATCAACCCTCTCAGTAAACAATACAAAACTTTTCCACTAACCTAAAGATTCGGATGAGACAGCAATTAATATCTGGTTTGCTTTAACCAGTTTATCGGAGAAAAAAAAACTGCACTCCAATTCCAAGTGGGTGCAGGCAGAGTAATTGAAACTCACCCTCATATTATTTGGAACGCGCAACCAGATCATTCCGTTTTACACCGTTCTCGAGTCGCAACCGTTGTTGTTTTTGACTTGTGTTTTTTCTCGAATTCTCACGAGAATAATGCCATTTTTTGTCGCCAACAACAACAAAAACAACTGAAAAACAATAACAACATCAGATACATCCCAAGTCAGACCCGGGCAATTAGTTAATTTATCTCTCGCGATCAATTAAACACCAACGTCGAATGCAAGAGCACATCCCATCATTCCTGTAAGCAGAAGCAAAAATAAAACGGTGCTTTAGTACATCGTCAGCGTCGTCATCGTACGTCCTATCATACTAGTTTTTGTTTTGTTTTTGTTCTTCATCTTTTACTCTCGGCACTGTCGTTTCCTGTCAATTCTGGAGCGGAAAAGAGTTGGTGATTAAGATTTAGAAAAAAAAAACTAAGAAGAACGGAAAAGTTGTTGCTGGCGATGATCGTGGTGACAATTTTTATTGCAACTGGTATAACATAGCGAACGGGCATGTAAACGATTCCCGGAATTTTGTTCAGATTGCCTCATTAGAGCAAGAACTAACCGACACGTTGTACTAAATACATTTCACCTACTAAGGGATAGGTTGCAAAAAGGTACAAAGTGAAGTATGTAAACAAACTACGTAAATAAAGGTGTGTATGGCTTTGCGTTGTCTCACGCCAGATGCAGGCCATCTTCTAACGGAACAAAACTCTTGTTTATGAATGCATGACACGTGAGGTATTTCGCAATGTCTACAAACTTACATATATATTTACTTCAATTGTACAAAAGGTACGATCGAATCGAAAGAGTCTAATGGCGCATTAAGAAAGGCGAATTGATTGATTGGAAAGAAATTGAACATTTTACCACTTTTACGTCATGTATTTTTAATAAAATTCATAAACATACCAACAACAAGACCTGGTGTATTTTTTTCCATTTCTTAAAAGATTAAAGCTCCATTTTGCTAATGAAAATCTCACCGTTAGTTATGTTTGTTAATTATTTTAAAGGCCTTATCGGTGAAGGTAATGTCTTTTATAGTAAAAAACATTTTAAGATTATGAAATTTTCTTGACGGATAAAAAGTTAGAAGAAATGAAAGACGGTGAAAATGAACTAGAAGAATTTCATAAGAACCATTTTCATGACATACCAAATTTTTGTTCAGCACGGGTTATTGAAAATTAAGTCGTAGAAACAGATAAAGTTGAATCTAACACCACACATTAGTAGGCCAAGCGTTGATTTAGGGGTGTCCGAAAAGCACTCAAAAATAACAAATCTGACAAAAAAATTAAAAAATGGCAAAAATGAAAAAATTACAAAACTGTCAAAAATGACAAAATTTATAAAAATGCCAAAAAAAAATTCAAAAATGACAAAAATGACAAAAATGACAAAAATGACAAAAATGACAAAAATGACAAAAATGACAAAAATGACAAAAATGACAAAAATGACAAAAATGACAAAAATGACAAAAATGACAAAAATGACAAAAATGACAAAAATGACAAAAATGACAAAAATGACAAAAATGACAAAAATGACAAAAATGACAAAAAATGTCAAAAAAGACAAAAATGAAAAAAATGACAAAAATGACAAAAATGACAAAAATGGCAAAAATGACAAAAATGACAAAAATGACAAAAATGACAAAAATGACAAAAATGACAAAAATGACAAAAATGACAAAAATGACAAAAATGACAAAAATGACAAAAATGACAAAAATGACAAAAATGACAAAAATGACAAAAATGACAAAAATGACAAAAATGACAAAAATGACAAAAATGACAAAAATGACAAAAATGACAAAAATGACAAAAATGACAAAAATGACAAAAATGACAAAAATGACAAAAATGACAAAAATGACAAAATGACAAAAATGACAAAAATGACAAAAATGACAAAAATGACAAAAATGACAAAAATGACAAAAATGACAAAAATGACAAAAATGACAAAAATGACAAAAATGACAAAAATGACAAAAATGACAAAAATGACAAAAATGACAAAAATGACAAAAATGACAAAAATGACAAAAATGACAAAAATGACAAAAATGACAAAAATGACAAAAATGACAAAAATGACAAAAATGACAAAAATGACAAAAATGACAAAAATGACAAAAATGACAAAAATGACAAAAATGACAAAAATGACAAAAATAACAAAAATGACAAAAATGACAAAAATGACAAAAATGACAAAAATGACAAAAATGACAAAAATGACAAAAATGACAAAAATGACAAAAATGACAAAAATGACAAAAATGACAAAAATGACAAAAATGACAAAAATGACAAAAATGACAAAAATGACAAAAATGACAAAAATGACAAAAATGACAAAAATGACAGAAATGACAAAAATGACAAAAATGACATAAATGACAAAAATAACAAAAAAGACAAAAATGACAAAAATGACAAAAATGACAAAAATGACAAAAATGACAAAAATGACAAAAATGACAAAAATGACAAAAATGACAAAAATGACAAAAATGACAAAAATGACAAAAATGACAAAAATGACAAAAATGACAAAAATGACAAAAATGACAAAAATGACAAAAATGACAAAAATGACAAAAATGACAAAAATGACAAAAATGACAAAAATGACAAAAATGACAAAAATGACAAAAATGACAAAAATGACAAAAATGTCAAAAATTACAAAAACGACAAAAATGACAAAAATGACAAAAATGACAAAAATGACAAAAATGACGAAAATGACAAAAATGACAAAAATGACAAAAATGACAAAAATGACAAAAATGACAAAAATGACAAAAATGACAAAAATGACAAAAATGACAAAAATGACAAAAATGACAAAAATGACAAAAATGACAAAAATGACAAAAATGACAAAAATGACAAAAATGACAAAAATGACAAAAATGACAAAAATGACAAAAATGACAAAAATGACAAAAATGACAAAAATGACAAAAATGACAAAAATGACAAAAATGACAAAAATGACAAAAATGACAAAAATGACGAAAATGACAAAAATGACAAAAATGACAAAAATGACAAAAATGACAAAAATGACAAAAATGACAAAAATGACAAAAATGACAAAAATGACAAAAATGACAAAAATGACAAAAATGACAAAAATGACAAAAACGACAAAAATGACAAAAATGACAAAAATGACAAAAATGACAAAAATAACAAAAATGACAAAAATGACAAAAATGACAAAAATGGCAAAAATGACAAAAATGACAAAAATGACAAAAATGACAAAAATGACAAAAATGACAAAAATGACAAAAATGACAAAAATGACAAAAATGACAAAAATGACAAAAATGACAAAAATGACAAAAATGACAAAAATGACAAAAATGACAAAAATGACAAAAATGACAAAAATGACAAAAATGACAAAAATGACAAAAATGACAGAAATGACAAAAATGACAAAAATGACATAAATGACAAAAATAACAAAAAAGACAAAAATGACAAAAATGACAAAAATGACAAAAATGACAAAAATGACAAAAATGACAAAAATGACAAAAATGACAAAAATGACAAAAATGACAAAAATGACAAAAATGACAAAAATGACAAAAATGACAAAAATGACAAAAATGACAAAAATGACAAAAATGACAAAAATGACAAAAATGACAAAAATGACAAAAATGACAAAAATGACAAAAATGACAAAAATGACAAAAATGTCAAAAATTACAAAAACGACAAAAATGACAAAAATGACAAAAATGACAAAAATGACAAAAATGACAAAAATGACAAAAATGACAAAAATGACAAAAATGACAAAAATGACAAAAATGACAAAAATGACAAAAATGACAAAAATGACAAAAATGACAAAAATGACAAAAATGACAAAAATGACAAAAATGACAAAAATGACAAAAATGACGAAAATGACAAAAATGACAAAAATGACAAAAATGACAAAAATGACAAAAATGACAAAAATGACAAAAATGACAAAAATGACAAAAATGACAAAAATGACAAAAATGACAAAAATGACAAAAATGACAAAAATGACAAAAATGACAAAAATGACAAAAATGACAAAAATGACAAAAATGACAAAAATGACAAAAATGACAAAAATGACAAAAATGACAAAAATGACAAAAATGACAAAAATGACAAAAATGACAAAAAGGACAAAAATGACGTAAATGAAAAACATTCGACCCTCATTATGAAAGTTTTTCATTTGCGTACAGCTTTGGAGACATTGGGTGAGAAATAAAACAACTACTCTTATTTGAGTTTGGTTGATCCAACACGTCAATCGCCAAAATAGAGGAACAAACGAATGTGGACGGACAGCAATAAACGGTGTCACCATTCGCTTTCTTTCTCGCACACGTTGCAGCACTATAAACAAACCTCTCCCAAATTTACTTTGACAACGTATGTTTTACTCACCGTTAGCTTATTCAATAACAGAAGCTAAGTTTTTTTCGGTTCGAACACTTTGTTTATTTCTCTTCAATTTTCGAAAGTTAAATTGCAAGATCCTATCGTCATGTTTTTTACGCAAACTATTCTAATTTATCGAAATCTGAATAGTCATAACTATAAGCTATATTCAATCAACTAAACTCGCCCATTTTTAGCTCTGTTCAGCCGTGTTCTACATGAGCTGGAATAGCAGAAGCAACCAGCTCAACATGATGTTTTCCCAGACTGTTGTTTTGGAAAGAGTTGGAGCGTGTCACGAAACATGCAAATGATGTCAATTAGGTACAACACGCCACCTACGCAAATATCATCGTAGGGGAACTGTTAGTTTTTCCAGTTGAGTTGCTGATTTGACCCTTTTGAATTTATTTATTTATTTATTTTTTTCAAAATGACTTCAAAACTTGGTAAATATTTTGCTAAACTGAAGTGGTAAATTTGAAAAAATAAATTTCTTCAAATTATATGAATATGTTGATGTTTTCATACCAATTTTGAGAAAAATACTGGTAATGGGTTCTTCTACCATCATCCTAAGCACGCGTTCATTCCATGCTGACCGGATGTGCAAAGTTCCGCGTCTTTTGTTCTTGCTGTCACCGAATGGATAGGTACCTAGGTGTTGTCTCATTTCAATTTGTTATACACATTTTAAAAAGTGAAAAATACTTCTGACAGACAAGTTCAATGGACCTGCTTCATGTGGGAATTTTTACTTTCGCTTTCGCTATGGGTGGTGATTTTGGGGAAACTAGAGGGGTCTCGCTTTCATTTCGCACTTTGAGCTGATTCTGGAACGTCGATCTAAAGCGTTTGTGGCCGATTATACTAAGCACCTATCTACTGAACCGCTGCAAAAAATGACTTTTAGCTCCCATATGTTTTTCTATGGCTTTTGGGTCACCGAGCATCAGTGTAAAATTTGAGATGATTTGGTTGATTCCTGAGTTTTCGCAACGCATTCCGATTTTGTATGGAAGAAGAAATTTTTACGCATTAAATCATCCAGAAAATTCAAATAAGCTTGAAATGAAGTTGGTCTTTGATATTTGGTTTTGACTATTTCTAAGCTTCATTTTTTGCTGTCGTGATAAGCAGCTAAGCATTTCATGAAAAAGTTACAACCATTACAAAATAAAAAATCTGAATCCATTGAGAGGCAAAATAGCAGACTTTGCTTGCTACAGCAAAGGTTATGCAAAGCAGTTTTTTAAGAAATTTGTTTCCTCTTTCTACGGTTACACAGCTTTCAAATAAACAGTTAAAAAGCTAAAATTTTAAAAAACGATTTGAAAAAAGTTTTAGTTAGGTTTGTGCTTTGTTCACATGAGTTGTACTACAAGAATCAAGGAATATTTTTTATCTAAAGTTATATTTTTTGGAACTTTCAAAACATATCTGGCGATTTTTGAATGGAAAATTTTGTTTTCCCATAAAAATTTCCATACAAAATTAAAATTCATTACGCTAATTCAGGACTGGATGGACCACTTCCTAAATTTTTATAGATATTTTTGGCAACAAAAACAGCAAAAAAAGGCTATGGGAGGTGTAAAAGTTCAAGAAAGTTTCCATACAAAACTAGTAGCGGTTTACTATCTACTATGTAAAATCATGTCCCTTCTATCAGAAGATCCACATAAAAATAATTTAGTTTTGATAGTTTTTTTTTATTTGAATTCCGAAAAATCGAAAATTTCTAAAAAAAATACTGATTGGCATTTCTTTTTCTCATTCCAGGTACGTTAACACTACATTTCAAGCGTAAACAGTGAACACCTTAATCAGGTATCTATATATATAAAAATGAATTTCTGTCTGTCTGTCTGTCTGTCTGTCTGTTCCCTATAGACTCGGAAACTACTGAACCGATTTGTGTGGTGTAGGTATAGGAGGCAGGGGAAGGTTCCTATTATGGTTTGAAACCCCTCCCTCTCTCATGAAGGGAGGGAGGGGTCTCCCAAACAAAAGACAATTTTTTCATAACTCGAAAACTAATCAAGCCAATGGTATCCAATTTGGCATGGGGTGGTATTTGGGAAAGAGGAATATTTCTATGAATATTAGGAACCCCTCCCTCCTCTCAGTGGGCTGATAGGAAGGGGGGAGGGTGGCTACCTTACAATTTTTCATATATCTCAAAAACTAATCAAGATATTGGAACCAAATTTGGCATGGGAAGGTATTTGGATACGTAAAATATTTCAATGATTATTTGAGACCCCTCCCTCTTCCCAGTAGAAAGGGGGAGGGGGCCTATTTTATATTTTTTTACATAACTCAAAAACTAATAAAGCAAATAGAACCAAATTTGGCATGGGAGGGTATTTGGATACAAAAACTATTTCTATGATTATTTGAGACCCCTCCCTCTTTTCTGTAGGGAGATGTAAAGGGGGGAGGGGCCTCTTTTATAATTTTTTACATAACTCAGAAACTAATTAAGCAAATGGAACCAAATTTGGCATGGGTGAGTATTTGGAAACGTGACATGTTCTAATGATTTTTTGAGACCCCTTCCATCTTCCAGCGGGGAGAGAGAAGAGGGGAGGGAGGAGTTTCATACAATTTTTACTGCATAACTCAAGAACTACAACAGCAAATGGAACCAAATTTGGCATGGAACGATGTTTGGGTATGAGAAATGCTTCTATGAATATTTGGTATCCCTCACTCCTTCAAAGAGGTGGATGGGAAGGGGAGGAGAGTTCTCCTTCACAATTTTCAGCATAACTGGAGAGCTGATCGAGCCAATTGAACCATTTTTGACATGTATTTAGATACGAAAAATGTTTCTATTATAAATTGAAGCCCCACTTTTTTTCAGCGGAAAAAAAATTGGCATCAAAGAATATATGAGTACGAAAAATACTTCATGAATATTAAGCTCTCCCCTCCATTCAATGGGGAGAACGGAAGAAGGGATGGGACTTCCTTTCAAGTTTATGCATAACTCAAGAATTTACTACGGAATAAAACCAAATTTGGTATGGGATGGTATATCAATACGAGAAATTTTTCTATGTGAAACAATTCCTTTATTGCAGTAGGATGATAGAATTGAAAATATTTTGGTATGATTCTATGATTATCTGACACACCATCCTTCTTTCTGTGAGTAGGTACATAGGAGGAGGAAGGTGAGCCCAATACAATTTTGTTAGCATAAGTTCTCAATTAATGCTAACGAAACCAACAAATGGAAACAAATATGGCTTGGAATGGTATTTGGTTACGAGATATATTTCTATGATTGTTATAGACCCTTATACTTTACAGTGTAGAGGAGGAAGAAAGGAGGGGGCTCCATATAAAATTTGTTGTAAAGCTTAAAAACTTATCAACCAATGGTTGCGGCAAAGGTTACCATGACATTGAACATATTGTTTGGTCGTGTGAGGTCCACCTTGTCGCCAGAACGAATTTAATAGACTCCCTTCGGGCCCGAGAAAAACTACCTAACGTTCCAGTGAGAGATGTACTAGCTGTGCTAGATTTGGACTACATGTTTGAAATCTATTCTTTTCTAAAAGCTATCGATCTTCGCCTATAATTCTATTTTATTTTCATTTTTCCCTTTCTATCTTCTTTTTTCTTCTAAAAAAAGTGCTAAGCTAAGAAAAAGATTGTAAAAACAAAAAAGCGAGTTTGACTCCTTGAAACTTAATTGTATGAGCCGTTTCAAGTAAAGAATTATAAAAAAAAAACCAATGGAACTATATTTGATATAAGAGGATTTTTGGAAACGATAAAAAAAATGGGTATGATTATTAAAGATCACGACCTCTATTCAGCAGTGGGTGAAAGGAAGGACAGGAGGGCTCTCTTATCAGTTTTTTTTTTTTGCATAAATCTACAACATATCAAGCGAAATCAACCATATTGTATAAGTTAGATTCATTGCAATTAATTTGAGACCCTCCTTTTTTAGAGCGGATTAAAATTATCAGATCTTTAACACAAATTTATAGATCAAGATTCAGAATATAATTTTAAGTTATCATGTGTTGCAGTTCGAAACTCCAGCTGCAGCTCTCATTTATAGCGATTGCTTATGAATGATGTTATAATTTGATTAAAAATTATGCCAACAAAATAATAAAAATTTGAATAATATCTGAAAATATCATTTGATTTTGAAAGGTGTAGCAACGCACACCGGGTCAGCTAGTGTTATAATAAAAGTGTGGTTTCCATCTAACTTATCTGATAAAATAAAGACAGAGCTGACTTTGACATTTGTCAAACGTTCAAAAAAACTATCTTAACGTTAATAGAAATGAGGAGAACCTTAAAAAAATGTAAAATGATTATCTGACGATTCTGGATTTTTTTTTGGATAGTTTTGGCATTTGATGATGAAGTTTTCAAGTGTTCATATTTTAAAACCTTAGTTCGGAAAAGAATTTTCAAAACTGGTAAAACCAGGGGACTGAGATAAACGGAGAATCATCGTCAATGATCAAACAAATTTTGCTGCCAATGGTTGAATTTGTGGTAATTTGTTGCAATTTGTTAGAGAGAATTAGAAGGTTTAAGTTAAAATGAGAGAAACCGGTGCTCAGAGAGAGTGAAAATGTGCTAATTGTTGCAAATTGTTGCGATTTGTTGAATTTTGAACATAACCATTCAAAATGCAAAGAATTCTCTCTCCACTGCAATCTCTTGGGTAAAACGAAAATAAATAATACAATAAATAAAAAGAATTAATCTAATAAAAAGATAAGTTGTCTATTTGAACCTGAAAAAAAGAAAATAATAATTTAAAGGAAAAATAACATAGAAAAGAAAACCGGTAAAAATTATAAAACTGATAAAAATATCAAACAAAAAAAGTTTAAAAAATAAAAACAATAATGAAAACACAACAAAAGAAATTCAGACAAATTTTTGTCATTCTTTAGTTGTTGAAATAAGAAAACCTAGTTTTTGTCTTGTTTTGAAACTTTTGTCATTTTTTGTCATTTTTGTCATTTTTGTCATTTTTGTCATTTTTGTCATTTTTGTCATTTTTGTCATTTTTGTCACTTTTGTCATTTTTGTCATTTTTGTCATTTTTGTCATTTTTGTCATTTTTGTCATTTTTGTCATTTTTATCATTTTTGTCATTTTTGTCATTTTTGTAATTTTTGTCATTTTTGTCATTTTTGTAATTTTTGTCATTTTAGTATTCTTTTTGAAATTTTTGTCATTTTTGTCATTTTTGTCATTTTTGTCATTTTTGTCATTTTTGTCATTTTTGTCATTTTTGTCATTTTTGTCATTTTTGTCATTTTTGTCATTTTTGTCATTTTTGTCATTTTTGTCATTTTTGTCATTTTTGTCATTTTTGTCATTTTTGTCATTTTTGTCATTTTTGTCATTTTTGTCATTTTTGTCATTTTTGTCATTTTTGTCATTTTTGTCATTTTTGTCATTTTTGTCATTTTTGTCATTTTTGTCATTTTTGTCATTTTTGTCATTTTTGTCATTTTTGTCATTTTTGTCATTTTTGTCATTTTTGTCATTTTTGTCATTTTTGTCATTTTTGTCATTTTTGTCATTTTTGTCATTTTTGTCATTTTTGTCATTTTTGTCATTTTTGTCATTTTTGTCATTTTTGTCATTTTTGTCATTTTTGTCATTTTTGTCATTTTTGTCATTTTTGTCATTTTTGTCATTTTTGTCATTTTTGTCATTTTTGTCATTTTTGTCATTTTTGTCATTTTTGTCATTTTTGTCATTTTTGTCATTTTTGTCATTTTTGTCATTTTTGTCATTTTTGTCATTTTTGTCATTTTTGTCATTTTTGTCATTTTTGTCATTTTTGTCATTTTTGTCATTTTTGTCATTTTTGTCATTTTTGTCATTTTTGTCATTTTTGTCATTTTTGTCATTTTTGTCATTTTTGTCATTTTTGTCATTTTTGTCATTTTTGTCATTTTTGTCATTTTTGTCATTTTTGTCATTTTTGTCATTTTTGTCATTTTTGTCATTTTTGTCATTTTTGTCATTTTTGTCATTTTTGTCATTTTTGTCATTTTTGTCATTTTTGTCATTTTTGTCATTTTTGTCATTTTTGTCATTTTTGTCATTTTTGTCATTTTTGTCATTTTTGTCATTTTTGTCATTTTTGTCATTTTTGTCATTTTTGTCATTTTTGTCATTTTTGTCATTTTTGTCATTTTTGTCATTTTTGTCATTTTTGTCATTTTATTTATTTTTGTCAAATCTATATATATAAAAAGCAATTATCTGTATGTTTGTTTGTTTGTTTGTTTGTTTGTTTGTCCTCTATAGACTCAGCCGCCTTAAGAGCTAGAGATCTGAAATTTGGCATGGATGCTCATTAGGACCAGGAATGATGAAAAATGTTTTTGGATTTTCGGACGACCCCTTCTGAAGGGGGTCGTCCATACAAGACAAATATTGTTTTCACATTATTGACGTTATTTTCCGTCGGATTGTGATGAAAATTTGCACATGAGTGTTTTGAGAGACGAGCAACCGATTACTGTTATCAAATTTAGGGTCAGGGGTCGGCAAAAGGGGTCGTCCATATCCACTGATTAATGTTTTTGCGATATTGGCTTTATTTTACATTGGATTGTGATGAAAATTTGCACATGAGTGTTTTAAGAGACGAGCAATCGATTACAGTTATAAAATTTAGGGTCAGGGGTCGGCAAAAGGGGTCGTCCATATCCACTGATTAATGTTTTTGCGATATTGGCGTTATTATACACCAGATTGTGATGAAAATTAGCACATGAGTGTTTTGAGGGACGAGCAATCGATTTCAAGTTTCGAATTGCGGATCAGAAGTCGGCTGAAGGAGTCGTCCATACCCAACTTTAATGTTTTTGCGATTTTGACGTTATTCTACATTGGATTGATTTCGCATAGGAGTTTTGAGGGACGCTCTTTTGCTTTCAGGTTTCAAATCTTGACTCAGGGGTCGGCAAAAGGGGTTATTATCTGTTCAGTTTTTACGATATTCTCTTGATTGGCGATAGAATTGTTATGAAATTGACACATGGGAGTTTAACAGAAAAGATAACTGATTTCAGTAGTCAAGTTTTGAATCGTGGTAAAAAAAGGCCGTCCATGTTAGTTGCTCACTGTTTTCGCGATATTGTCGTGATCATGCATCGGATTGAGATGAAAATGTTCAGATGAGGGTTATAAACTATGAGCAATTGACTCCAGGTAGCATGTTCCGTGTCAAGGGTCGGCGAAAGGGACGTCTATATTCACTGTTCACTGTTTTCAAGTTCCTGACGTTATTTTACATATAATTTGAAAAAAAAAATGGCACAAGGGAGTTGTGAGGAACGTAAAATTGGTTTTAATTATCGAATTTAGCGCCACGGGACAGAAAAAGAGGGTTTCATTGAAAGTTCAGTGTTTTGTGCAATAATTTTGTTCGAGGCAGTTAATTGATACCAATTTAAGTGTGAAGGTCATGCAAAAGAGTCGTGCACATAAACAAATAGGACATGTTTCTGCCATAATGTCTAGATTTTGCAACCGATCAAGAAGAAAACACTCTCACATGAATTTTAATAAAAATCCAATCAACCGTTTAATTTGAATTTCAAGTAATAGTAACAGTAGCGACTTTAAACACCTTGATTTTTTCCCCAAAATTGTTGAAAGAATGTTTCGAATTCATTTTCTAAACTCATTTTGACGTACCAATGATTGAAAGCGAAACGAAGTTCGTACGGGATCAGCTAGTAAAAAATATTTCTTGAACTGACGCCGGATATTTCATGCCTGTTTGAGCCATTTTGAATTACATTCAAAATTCTATTTTCTCGAGATGATTTGGTGAACTGTTTGAGGATGTTGTCGAAAATTGTAATTTTTGCATCATAAGGGTCAAAAATTATTTCCTGAGTCCAACTCGATAAATCCTCGTCAGAATTTGAAGCCAACAATTGATAGAAAATTTCAAGTGTAAACTATTGAACTCACATTAGACATTTAACAATTCGTTCCCAAACAATATTTTTCTTTTCTTTATGCTTCGCAAGCTAGTCACACCAAACATTTTTATGAACCAAATCAAATCGCTTGGCACGTATGCAAATGAATTGATCTACATGCGTACGTATCGCATTGTGCGTAGCTAGCCTAGTAATATTCCATCCATAGATTTTCCATAATCACATAACGAACCGTATAAAGTTGCAGCATTATGCAGTTTGTTGTGGTGCTCCGGGAACTTCATTCAAGCCTTCTCGTCTTGGTCTGTTTTCACTTTCAATTCATTTCTGCAACTGTAAACGGTACTTGGAATGAGACAGCAGCTTATGTCGTTAAATGTATTTTCTTTTAATTTAATTATGATATGTAAAACTGCAACATAAATCATCTTTCTGTTTACAATATTTGAAGAACCTTCGTGGCAATTGGTTTTCATAATGACATACCAGAAAAAGAAATAATGCTTTTCGTTCTTTAATTTTGAACTATTCTAATACACGTGCACTGGCAAAACAAACGGCACTTGTCCGATTGCTCGTGTATCGGAATTGAATTGTTTTCGATGGGGGAATAAAACGTTTTTTTTTCTATATGCACATCGGAAAAAATGCTCCAATTATAGAGTACGTTATTTTGCAACATTTATTAGATAACCATATAATCTCTTCCCGCACAGCAATTGAATCATGAAAAAAAAACCACCGACAATCGGCACCGGCGTTGCACATAATCATTCATTCAGTTACCAACAATCGGCATAAAGTTATTCGATTCGCTGTTTTATTCATGTTTTTTTTTCTTCTTTTGGCTATGCTACTGGCTAATCCAATGATAGCACATTAAACCGTTTGGGCGTGAGCTATTTTGTTTTGTGCCAACCATTTGATGAATTTATTACATTGAGGAAACTATTATGATGAACTTGACTCAAGTGAAGAAACGTTGATGTTGAGTATTTAATTCAAATAGTTTGACCATTTTGCAAAATTCATTTGAAACATCGATTCAACTCGGTTTTGAATAAAATTGAATTTTCAAGTCAGATTCGAAGGAATCTCAACTCATAAAAGGAAGAAACAGCCTAATTACAGAATACTCACTTCACCCTCTAAAACTGAAGTCGTAAGATAAGCGAGCTAATAACTTTAATTCCGTTTGCGTCAATCAGCCGACTGAAGCTGGAAGAGAAGTAGAAGAGATAGAACCCAAGAATGGGTTGATTAAACGAACCTCAACATCCGGAGCGGATATTTCCTTGGCGGAAGATGGCGGAAATTTCCCATTAGATTTTCAATCATTCTTCTTCGGTCGGTCGGATCATCGATGAGTTGAGTTGAGTTCAGTCGATTTCCACAGCTCACGTCAGCAGCTGACTGACTGATCTCATAGACTTGGTTCATTTTCACACTCCAATTCCATTAAATCGAGGCATCATAACCCATTCGCGGACCAATCCTTCCCGAACAACATTCGATAAGACTTTCTTACATTTTTTCACTACGTTTTGACCATAAATCGAATATTTTATTTTTCCGATGGCGATACGCCCACGTGGATGTCTCGAAATTCCGTGTTCCATATTCAAAAGGGCGCTTTTCTAGAAATTTCCATTTCGCTGATTCTTAGACTTTATAGAAAGAAAAAAAACAGTGGAAAACACCTTCTTTTTCATCTAAGAAAAATTTCAATTAGAACTGCTTATCGTAAGCAAGGCATAATCAAACCATTTTCGTGACGAAAATTTTGTTTCGTTTCTCGAACCACAAAACTCAATTCCGACCAACCAATCGGGCGCCACAAAATATGTTTCGTGCTACAGACCCATTCCAGCAAATCATCATCAAAATCGTCGGATATTGGCATGTGTAGCCGTATTCAGATTAGGGGGGAAAACTTCTTGTGTAACAAGAGCCAGGTTAAAGGTGAAGGTTAAAGTCGGAACCAGCAGCTAGAGCTAGAGCTAACTGAAGGGTTCATATTTTCACATTTTGTATCGGCCAAATCACGTCACCCGGAGGCTCGGGGCTTCGCCACGTGACCTTGGCCAGAGTGACGTTTGGATGATGGGTTAGTAGGGTGAATTGATATTTTCCTAACCTCTTACAAACAGAAAATTTTATAACCAGTGTTGTTTTTTGGATAAAAAGTGGATCTTCTCAACATTCTTCAACCATCAATGTCGTATAATTTTTAAATGCAAAAGCAATTCTTCTATCACTGTTAGATCGAATTTTGTTGTATCTATGTCCTGATTCTTCCCATACTTCTATACTTCTGCTTTGAAGTTTTCGAACCAAAGGAATATTTAATCAATTTCATCTCTTCTTATATCCAAACACAACTTTTTTCAAGGAACCTTTATGTTCTTAAAGAGAACCAAATTTTTGGGGTTAACGATTTTGGTAATCTAAGGCACCTTATAATTTGGACGGGCGAAAAAAAAATCGCTCGCCTCGAAAGAATGATCCATCCTGACATTCTTGATTTTCTTGATTTTCTTGATTTTCTTGATTTTCTTGATTTTCTTGATTTTCTTGATTTTCTTGATTTTCTTGATTTTCTTGATTTTCTTGATTGTCTTGATTTTCTTGATTTTCTTGATTTTCTTGATTTTCTTGATTTTCTTGATTTTCTTGATTTTCTTGATTTTCTTGATTTTCTTGGTTTTCTTGATTTTCTTGATTTTCTTGATTTTCTTGGTTTTCTTGATTTTCTTGATTTTCTTGATTTTCTTGATTCTCTTGATTTTCTTGATTTTCTTGATTTTCTTGATTTTCTTGATTTTCTTGATTTTCTTGATTTTCTTGATTTTCTTGATTTTCTTGATTTTCTTGATTTTCTTGATTTTCTTGATTTTCTTGATTTTCTTGATTTTCTTAATTTTCGTGATTTTCTTGATTTTCTTGATTTTCTTGATTTTCTTGGTTTTCTTGATTTTCTTGATTTTCTTGATTTTCTTGTTTTTCTTGATTTTCTTGATTTTCTTGATTTGCTTGATTTTCTTGATTTTCTTGATTTTCTTGATTTTCTTGATTTTCTTGATTTTCTTGATTTTCTTGATTTTCTTGATTTTCTTGATTTTCTTGATTTTCTTGATTTTCTTGATTTTCTTGATTTTCTTGATTTTCTTGATTTTCGTGATTTTCTTGATTTTCTTGATTTTTTTGATTTTCTCGATTTTTTTGATTATCTTGATTTTCTTGATTTTTTTGATTTTCTTGATTTTCTTGATTTTCTTGATTCTCTTGATTTTCTTGATTTTCATGATTTTCTTGATTTTCTTGATTTTCTTGATTTTCTTGATTTTCTTGATTTTGTTGATTTTGTTGATTTTCTTTATTCTCTTGATTTTCTTGATTTTCTTGATTTTCATGTTTTTCTTGATTTTCTTGATTTTGTTAATTTTGTTGATTTTCTTTATGCTCTTGATTTTCTTGATTTAATTGTTTTTTTTTATTTTCTTGATTTTCTTGATTTTTTTGATTTTTTTGATTTTCTTGATTTTCTAAATTTTCTTGATTTTCTTGATTTTCTTGATTTTCTTGATTTTCTTGATTTTCTTGATTTTCTTGATTTTCTTGATTTTCTTGATTTTCTTGATTTTCTTGATTTTCTTGATTTTCTTGATTTTCTTGATTTTCTTGATTTTCTTGATTTTCTTGATTTTCTTGATTTTCTTGATTTTCTTGATTTTCTTGATTTTCTTGATTTTCTTGATTTTCTTGATTTTCTTGATTTTCTTGATTTTCTTGATTCTCTTGATTTTCTTGATTTTCTTGATTTTCTTGATTTTCTTGATTTACTTGATTTTCTTGATTTTCTTGATTTTCTTGATTTTCTTGATTTTCTTGATTTTCTTGATTTTCTTGATTTTCTTGATTTTCATGATTTTCTTGATTTTCTTGGTTTTCTTTATTCTCTTGATTTTCTTGATAATCTAAATTTTCTTAATTTTCTTGATTTTTTTGTTTTTTTTGATTTTCTTGATTTTCTTGATTTTCTTAAATTTTTTGATTTTCTTGATTTTCTTGATTTTCTTGATTTTCTTGATTTTCTTGATTTTCCTAATTTTCTTGATTTTCTTGATTTTCTTGATTTTCTAAATTTTCTTGATTTACTTGATTTTCTTGATTTTCTTGATTTTCTTGATTTTCTTGATTTTCTTGATTTTCTTGATTTTCTTGATTCTCTTGATTTTCTTGATTTTCTTGATTTTCTTGATTTTCTTGATTTTCTTGATTTTCTTGATTTTCTAAATTTTCTTGATTTTCTTGATTTTCGTGATTTTCTTGATTTTCTTGATTTTCTTGATTTTCTTGACTTTCTTGATTTTCTTAATTTTCTTGATTTTCTTGATTTTCTTAATTTTCTTGATTTTCTTGATTTTCTTGATTTTCTTGATTTTCTTGATTTTCTTGATTTTCTTGATTTTCTTGATTTTCTTGATTTTCTTGATTTTCTTGATTTTCTTGATTTTCTTGATTTTCTTGAATTTCTTGATTTTCTTGATTTTCTTGATTTTCTTGATTTTCTTGATTTTCTTGATTTTTTTGATTTTATTGATTTTCTTGATTTGCTTGATTTTCTGAGTTTTCTTGATATTTCTATTATTTTTTCCATTTTTTGCATTCTTAATTTTTCTTTTTTTTCTTTGTTTAATTCAATTTTCTGATTTTCTTGATTTTATTTTTTTTCTTAATTTAAAATAAAATATTTTCCCAGTTTTTTTTATTAATTTATTGATTTTGTTTCACTTTCTAGAATTAATTTATTTTCTTGTTTTCTAGATATTCTATAGTTTCTAGGTTTCCCAAATTTTCATTATTTTCTTATTTTTTGTTATTTTTCTTCATTCTCTAGTTTTACTTTTACGTTTCTTTTTTATTTTCTTGATTTGTTTTTTTTAGTTTATCGATTTTCTCCATTTTCTTGAATTAATTTAATTTCAGTTTCTTGGTTTTTTAAGTTTTCTTTGTTTTCTGAATTTTTGATTATTTTGTTTTCTATTCAATTTGTTGATTTTTTTTTAAATTTTTTTTCTCTTGTATTATTCTTGAGAAAATCTTGATTATCCGATTATTAATTTTCTGAATGTGTTGATAGGTTTTTATTCTGAATGAGTCTTGTTTATTTTTTACTGGAGTTTTCGAATTTGTTATTATTGTTAATAATCTGATATTTTTTCATTGTTTTAACGATTCGAGTTTTGCATTTTTTTATTTCGAAAACGCTAACTGAAGAAGATAGTAAGTTGCTATCGAAATACCGGTAACTGAACTGTTCTTATGCCGTGGTTGAATACCAGGGAAACTTTCGATTGCTTTGATTTAATAGAATTATTCAACCAAGTAGGCTAACAAAACATATTTCAGCTTTTTTTATATTATTGCTACAATTTTATCGATACTCTTCCTTGGTTTAGTTATTTTAACATTTTAAACTTTTTTTTTAAATTTTTCTTAACTTTCATCATATTTTTCTATTGATTTTATCATTTATCCCATCTTCTCAAGTTGCTCAATAATAATGATTTTTTTTTATTATCTTGAGTTCCCTTATTTCTAAAAAATGTTTTTTGAATACATTTTAAACATTAGTGTAATGTTGGCAATTTTAAATACATATTCGAAACGAGTTTAATATTTTTCAAGGGAGCAATCCTCCCAAGTCTTTGTTTAATTACTTTTTTAGATGCTGCTATAATTTTTTTTATATCAGTTTCTTATTTTCAAGTTTGAATGCTCGCTTTCCAATTTTCAAAATAAATATATAAAAAGCTTGGTTTAAAATAAATTCTAGAGTGTGAATTTCAAAGATTCATCTTTAATCCCAGGTTTAAGAAAATGTAATAACGGAAGATAATATCCAACTTTGAAAATCGAACAAGTAGAGAGTGATTTTTAGTCAAAGATGTAACGAATAAAAAAAACTTGGGCAATGATTCATAAAACTGATGATTCAATCTTCTACATCAGCTTAAAAGCTGAAAATCTCTATAATAAAAGCACAAAAAAAAATCAAATCAGCTCGAGGATATCAATTCTAAAAAAATATTTTTCTTGGTAATCATGAATTAAACGTAAAATATATCAACCTTAAGTTTCAAGCTTGCCATCACAGATGTTTTAAGCACGATGAACAAACTAACTAGCCTATTTACCTCCGGATACTGGCCCTGATGAGATGGGACCATCTAGCTCAACAACATTGGTCTTACACAACCTAAAGTAGCAGTTTGAAACTATCCATTGGCCGTCGTATGCAAATAAAAGTACCAACCACACTTTTTAACGGCTTCCGGGTAGCTTCTGGTGAACGCCTTTTTTCCCGGGCTGTAGCAAACGGTCGCTCAAGGGGACACAAATCGTATCGATCTCCCCTCAATAAGGTCTTTTCGTCTCGTTGCATTAAAAAGGTGTTAATTCATACCTGCATGAAGACTGTGTTATAATCCGATCTACCGGAGTCATAAACGATAATTACCCCCGGCCTGCAGAAATGGCCCCTCGGCGGGATCATTTCTGTTAGCTTTTTTTTTCATGACGGATGTCACGACTCTTTTCTCGCGGGCAGCAGTCAGCAATCATCAAACGGATCAACTAGGTATGTACTCTCTCGTTGATCCACAGCATCATCATCCTCATGACCTTCCCACAACACAACAACGAGACATCCATCTTTTTTGGAAGCAAAGGGGACACCCCAAGGGGTTACCGAACCAGGAAAAGCCACCTGGACGGACGACAAAATGAGTTTTGTTCTCTTTCGGATGCCCAAAGAGGGAAAAAAATCAGTCGCCCAGCATCTTTCTTATGATCCGAGAAGAGGCGGAAGCATGAATATACTTTTTGCTGCGTATCATGTCACAATTTGCTTATTTTTATTTCCATGGAGGAGGCTTTAAGCCGCGCCATCAGGAAGATCTGTCGTCTTTTTCAAGCTGAGCTGGGGTAACAAAACCCTTAATAAGAGGGAAGTCATTTCCGTGTGGAGATTGAATTATTGATGTAAAATTTAATGTGTTCTTCAATTTTATCATTCAGAGTGTCTTTTTCACTTCTTGACCAAGCCTAAGCTTGGTAAGTGTAAAGTAAAAAGTGCACGCATCTACAAAGTAGAGGTTATGGTCGGCCTTAAAGTTAAAAAATAACTAGACTCAGCAAAGACCTAGACAGAAAATACCCATAGCAAGTAGGTAAAGCAAACTTAAGCAAAGCATCAACAAGAACCAACTGAGCTAGTGAAATACGATAGGCCGGTAAGTGTTTTACCTGGAACTTTCCGTTTTCCGATTCGTAGGGTGGCACGATGTTGAAGACCTTAAGTGTATCGCTGACTCGACTGCCCAGGAACATAAACTTTGCAATGAACCACCCTACTTCAGCAGCAAGTAGCGCGAACAACGAAGAACGGTAGCTGAACAAGCGGAAGCTAACGGAAGTGTAATTTTTCGCGTTTTTTCTTGTTCCCTTGAAGAGTTCCAAGATAGTTAGGGTTTTTTATTCGCGTAACTGGGGTGCGATTTTTCAAGCCCTCATCAATTGTTGGAAGCTAAGATTAGAGTCTTATGATCAATCACCCAAACTCTTGAACTCTTAATTCTTTATTCTAAAATTTATTAAAGGTCTAAAAGCTAAAAAAAAACTCAAAAAAACATAAATACAAAAGAAAATCGTAAGAATCCTAAGCAGCTCAAGAAATTTACACAAATCGGATCACATTGAAGACATTGGCAAATTTTTAAGGTTTTTAAAACTGATAAATCGTTAAAATTGGAAGCATCGATCAAAACGACCAATTCGATTAAAGGGATTAAATCTGCAGAATTGATATAATCACTTTAGGGGTAAAATCGATAAAAGAGATGAAGTCGATAAAACAAATTAAAATCAAAAAAATTAATAGATACACTTGTATTACTAAAATCTATTAACTCTATCAAATCACTGTAACAAAGTCAATGTTTAAGATTTAAATCGATTTTTATCGGAAAAAATTGTAATATATACAACATATAAAATTATAAATTGTTATTACATCGAGCATTAATCAATTGAAGGAAATCAAGAAAATAAAAAAAAAATGACAAAGAAAACCAAATAAAAAAGAAACAAAAAATCAAAAAAAAAAAATCATTAAAATTCACATAATCAAGATAATCAAGAATGTCATAAAAATCAAGAAAATCCAGAAAATAAAAAAAAATCAAGAAAATAAAGAGAACTAAGAAAATTAAGAAAATAAAAAGAACTAAGAACATCAAGGAATAAAAGAAAATCAAGAAAATCTAGAAAATTATAAATATCAAGAAAATCAAAAAAAAAATCAAGAATATCATAAAAATTCAGAAAACCAAGAAAATCAACTAATAAAAAAATCAAAAACATTAAGTTTATCAAGAAAATAAAGAAAATTGGGACAATGAAAAAATTACAGAAAATCAAAAAAATTGAGATTTCAAGAAAATCAAGAAAATATGGTAAATCAAGGAAACAAAGCAAATTACGACAATCAAGAAAATTATTAAAATCAAGAATATCAAGTAAATTCAGAAGACCAAGAAAATCAAGTAAATCCAAACTATCAGAAAAATCAAGAAAATCAAGAATATTAATAAAATTCAGCAAATAAACCAAAACATGAAAATCCAAAAAATCAACAAAATCAAAAAAACCAAAAAAATCAAGAAAATCAAGAAAATCAAGAAAATCAAGAAAATCAAGAAAATCAAGAAAATCAAGAAAATCAAGAAAATCAAGAAAATCAAGAAAATCAAGAAAATCAAGAAAATCAAGAAAATCAAGAAAATCAAGAAAATCAAGAAAATCAAGAAAATCAAGAAAATCAAGAAAATCAAGAAAATCAGAAAATCAAGAAAATTAAGAAAAACAAGAAAATCAAGGAAATTGTGAAAATCAAGAAAATCAAGAAGGTCAAAAAATGAAAATCAAGAAAATTCAGAAAATCAAAAAAATCAAGAAAATAGAGAGAACTAAGAAAACCAAGAAAATCAAGAAAATAAAATATCAAAAAACCAAGAAAATAAAAAATCTCAAGAAAATCAAGAAAATCAAGAAAATCAAGAAAATCAAGAAAATCAAGAAAATCAAGAAAATCAAGAAAATCAAGAAAATCAAGAAAATCAAGAAAATCAAGAAAATCAAGAAAATCAAGAAAATCAAGAAAATCAAATAATATCAAGAAAATCAAGAAAAACATTTAATATGAAGAAAAACAACAAAATCAATTAAATCAACAAAAATGTTAAAAATTCAGAAAATCAAGCAAATCAAGAAAATCCAGGAAATCAAGAAAATCAAGAAAATCAAGAAAATTAAGAAAATCAGAAAAATTAAGAAAATCAAGAAAATCGAGAAAATAAAAAAAATCAAGAAAATCAAGAAAATCAAGAAAATAAAAAAAATCAAGAAAATCAAGAAAATCAAGAAAATCAAGAAAATCAAGAAAATCTAGAAAATCAAGAAAATCTAGAAAATCAAGAAAATCAAGAAAATCAAGAAAATCGAGAAAATCAAAAAATGAAAATCAAGAAAATAAAGAAAATAAAGAAAATCAAGAAAATAGAGAGAACTAAGAAAACCAAGAAAATCAAGAAAACCATAATATCAAAAAAACCAAGAAAATAAAAAATATCAAGAAAAACAAGAAAATCAAGAAAAATTAAGAAAATCAAGAAAATCAAGAAAATCAAGAAAATCAAGAAAATCAAGAAAATCAAGAAAATCAAGAAAATCAAGAAAATCAAGAAAATCAAGAAAATCAAGAAAATCAAGAAAATCAAGAAAATCAAGAAAATCAAGAAAATCAAGAAAATCAAGAAAATCAAGAAAATCAAGAAAATCAAGAAAATCAAGAAAATCAAGAAATTCAAGAAAATCAAAAAAAATCAAGAAAATCAAGAAAATCAAGAAAATCAAGAAATTCAAGAAAATCAAAAAAATCAAGAAAATCAAGAAAATCAAGAAAATCAAGAATATCAAGGAAATCAAGAAAATCAAAAAGATCAAGAAAATCAAGAAAATCAAGAAAATCAAGAAAATCAAGAAAATCAAGAAAATCAAGAAAATCAACAAAATCAAAAAAATCAAAAAAATCAAGAAAATCAAGAAAATCAAGAAAATCAAGAAAATCAAGAAAATCAAGAAAATCAAGAAAATCAAGAAAATCAAGAAAATCAAGAAAATCAAGAAAATCAAGAAAATCAAGAAAATCAAGAAAATCAAGAAAATCAAGAAAATCAAGAAAATCAAGAAAATCAAGAAAATCAGAAAATCAAGAAAATAAAGAAAAACAAGAAAATCAAGGAAATTGTGAAAAGCAAGAAAATCAAGAAGGTCAAAAAATGAAAATCAAGAAAATTCAGAAAATCAAAAAAATCAAGAAAATAGAGAGAACTAAGAAAACCAAGAAAATCAAGAAAATAAAATATCAAAAAAACCAAGAAAATAAAAAATCTCAAGAAAATCAAGAAAATCAAGAAAATCAAGAAAATCAAGAAAATCAAGAAAATCAAGAAAATCAAGAAAATCAAGAAAATCAAGAAAATCAAGAAAATCAAGAAAATCAAGAAAATCAAGAAAATCAAGAAAATCAAATAATATCAAGAAAATCAAGAAAAACATTTAATATGAAGAAAAACAAGAAAATCAATTAAATCAACAAAAATGTTAAAAATTCAGAAAATCAAGCAAATCAAGAAAATCCAGGAAATCAAGAAAATCAAGAAAATCAAGAAAATTAAGAAAATCAGAAAAATTAAGAAAATCAAGAAAATCGAGAAAATAAAAAAAATCAAGGAAATCAAGAAAATCAAGAAAATAAAAAAAATCAAGAAAATCAAGAAAATCAAGAAAATCAAGAAAATCAAGAAAATCTAGAAAATCAAGAAAATCTAGAAAATCAAGAAAATCAAGAAAATCAAGAAAATCAAGAAAATCGAGAAAATCAAAAAATGAAAATCAAGAAAATTCAGAAAAAAAAGAAAATCAAGAAAATAGAGAGAACTAAGAAAACCAAGAAAATCAAGAAAACCATAATATCAAAAAAACCAAGAAAATAAAAAATATCAAGAAAATCAAGAAAATCAAGAAAATCAAGAAAACCAAGAAAATCAAGATAATCAAGAAAATCAAAAAAACCAAGAAAATAAAAAATATCAAGAAAATCAAGAAAATCAAAAAAATCAAGAAAATCAAGAAAATCTAGAAAATCAAGAAAATTTAGAAAATCAAGAAAATCAAGATCATTGGTTTGGCATCACTCGCCGAAGGCGGTCGCGTTTTTATCGCTGCTAGTGAAAAAAAAAACAATTTCGTCGAAAGAGTGGTTTCAAAGTTTATTTTTGAAGTGCGACTACAATAAAACCGTGGGTGCAATATTACACCGATTGGAAAAGGATTATTCCTTACCAGCAGCCGGATACATCCGAATAAAATCTCCCGCAGCGCCGGTTGGATCTTATTGGAAGCCCGAATAATTCGGACTTTGATTGCCGTTGTCGGGGAACCAACTCATCCTGGTGACCACAATTGTTGACCATCTACGTCCTGATCAAGGCGGACAGGCAGTACGGACGGACGGACATCCGATCGAAAGAAAACCACGTGGCGGTCGGCCATTGTTGACGTTAGATATTTGGACCATCGCAGACACTGAAGGAAATCGTCGTTTTCGAATTAAGAAACAAGTTTGTAACTTCTTTTTTTTTCTCTTTTCCTACCCTATCATTTTCACTATTATATTTTGAATTTTCAGTGCTTCGTTCAAATTTTGAAAACGGAAGACACTAGTGTCTCCGTTGATAAAAATGGACGAAGGCGGGGGGTTAAACGCCTCAACCGAGGACGATGAGAATTCAACCTACGAGAATGAAGAGCATTTGGAGGATACAGATGATGCTGGTCCCTCAAATGCGATCCATTCTCAGGTGGGTGGTAATTCTTCATCGCCCTCGGTTAAGAGTGGAACAACCCGGCTCCGAAAATACACAGAGGGCTCATCTCTCACTGGACCTTGGGTGGTTTTCATCCGGCCCAAAGTAAATGGTAAGCAACTAAATGTGGTACAGATCACCAAAGATCTGGCGAGGTGGCCCTCTGTATCTAGTATTACTAAAGTACGTCCGAACAAGCTGCGCGTTGTTGTGGCTGACCGGAAAGCCGCAAATGAAATTGTAGCCAGCAATTTCATTAACCTTGAGTACCGTGTTTACATCCCCTCTCGAGACGTAGAGATCGAGGGCGTGATCACAGAGATGAGTCTCAAGGAGGAGTACATTAAATCCAACGGCGTTGGTAAGTTCAAGAGCCTTGATTCGACTTCGGTTGAAATCTTGGATTGTCGCCAACTCAGAACTACCACCGTCGTTAATGGAGATAAAAGGTACACTCCTTCAGCCTCATTTCGTGTTACCTTCGCAGGTACCGCCCTCCCTAACTACGTCTTGATTGACGGAGTTTTGAGGCTTCCTGTGCGGCTCTTTGTGCCTCGACCGATGCAATGTAAAAATTGCATAAAATTGGGACACACAGCGTCCCACTGCTACAACAAGACGCGTTGTCCCAACTGTGGGGAGACTCATGGGGAAGGAGCGTGCTCAGCAATAGAGCAGAAATGTGTCTATTGCGGGGGCTCACCCCATGACATCTCCCTGTGCGAGGCATTCAAGAGCCGCTGGGATAAACAAAGGCGCTCTTTGAAGGAACGGTCAAAACGTTCCTATGCCGCAATTTTAAAGAGCGCGGCGCCTCCGACCCAACCCCAATGCAGTAACATCTTCTCAGTGCTGTCAGTTGACAGTGAAGACACTGATTCCACTGATCAGGATAGACCAGTTATCTTCGTTGGAAACTCCCGGAAACGGGCAAAACCTGCTCCTAAAACCCCCAAAGTTCCGGAAAAAATACCCTCAGTTAGCTCTACAATAAATAATAGACAAAAACCATCAAGTTCGAGAAATGCCAAAACAGGCCCTCCTGGATTCCCCATGAAATTTATACCCCAGAGTAAACCAGAAGTGGCAGGATCTTCGAAGTCTCCAATATCCAACGTAGTTTCGGGAGAACCAACCTCCCAAGCGGGAATTTTCAAGCTAACTGATATAGTAAATGGAATATTATCGTTTTTCAACGTATCTGAATCCATAAGAGACATTGTTTTCGCAATGCTCCCCTTGGCAAAGACATTTTTGAAGCAATTGATGCAAACCTGGCCCCTTCTTTCAGTGTTTATCTCTCTCGATGGCTAATTTACGCCGAGAGGTCGGAGATATCACTGTTCTACAGTGGAATTGTCGTAGTCTAATTCCGAAAATGGATCCGTTCAAACATCTTCTTCATGAAATAAATTGTGACATTTTTGCGTTGTCCGAAACTTGGCTTTCTTCTCAATCGAACATTTCATTCCACGATTTTAATGTTATCCGTCTGGATCGTTACGATTCTTATGGAGGGGTGCTTTTGGGGATCAATAAGCGCCACTCCTTTTACAGAATCCACCTTCCATTATCAGGCGGAATTGAAGCTGTTGCGTGTCATACAACTATAAGAGGTAAGGACTTATGTGTTGTCAGTTTGTACTGGCCTCAGAGAGTTGCAGTGGATCGAAATCACCTAGAGGACCTGTGCTCAGTGCTCCCTGAGCCAAGGTTAATCCTGGGCGATTTCAATTCGCATGGAACTGTCTGGGGAGAACAAATTGACGATAGTCGTTCTACTCTTATCTATGACATTTGTGATAGTTTCAATTTAACAGTTTTGAACACGGGAGAAAAAACACGAATACCTAAACCACCTGCAAGACACAGTACAATTGACCTCTCACTCTGCTCAAATTCACTATCATTGGATTGCCAGTGGAAGGTAATCCCTGATCCCAATGGTAGTGATCATTTGCCTATCAAAATTACAATCACCAATGGGGTCAGCTCTTCAAACACAATAAATATGACATATGACCTTACAAGACACATCGACTGGAAAAAGTACACGGACGAAATAACATCAGCTATCGGTTCTACGAATGTTTTACCTCCTACCGAGGAGTACCACTTTCTTTCACGATTAATACATGAAAGTGCACTTCGTGCTCAAACAAAACCCATCCCAGACTCATCAGTTCCTCGAAGGCCTCCAAACCCATGGTGGGACCAGCAGTGTTCCAAGCTTTATAAGGACAAATCAAAAGCATTCAAAGATTTTCGGAAATATGGATCTCTCGCCCTTTTTGAAGTATATGTTTCCCTTGAAAATAAGTTTAAAAAATTGATCAAGGGGAAGAAAAAGGCGTACTGGAGGAATTTTGTGGGTGGCTTATCACGAGAAACATCCTTGAGTACCTTGTGGAGAGTGGCACGCAGCATGCGTAATCGATCATTTACGAATGAATGTGAGGAATATTCACATAGATGGATATTTAACTTCGCACGGAAAGTCTGTCCAGACTCTACGCCTGTACAAAAAATAATACGGGATGTGCCTCCAGATAGGTGTGGTATGGATTCCAGCTTTTCGATGGTCGAATTCTCACTTGCCCTCCTCTCTTGCAACAATTCAGCTCCGGGTATTGATAAAATCAAATTTAACTTGTTGAAAAACCTTCCGGACGCTGCCAAATTTCGCTTGTTAAATTTATTTAATCAATTCTTGGAGCATAACATTGTTCCCCAAGAGTGGAGACAAGTGAGAGTTATCGCTATCCAAAAGCCCGGAAAACCAGCGTCCGATGCGAATTCGTACCGTCCAATAGCGATGTTGTCTTGTATACGCAAATTGATGGAGAAAATGATTTTGTTTCGTTTGGATAAATGGGTTGAAACAAATGGTCTCCTTTCAGATACTCAATTTGGGTTTCGAAGGGGCAGAGGGACAAACGATTGTCTTGCTTTGCTGTCGTCAGAGATACAAATGGCGTACGCAAAACGTGAGCAAATGGCTTCAGTGTTTCTGGACATAAAGGGAGCTTTTGATGCAGTTTCAATAGAGGTGTTGTCAGACAAGTTGCACTCCCGGGGTCTGCCTCCTCTCTTGAACAACATCTTATACAGCTTGCTTTGTGAGAAACATCTGAACTTTGCTCACGGAGATATTGCAATTAGAAGAACCTCTTACATGGGCCTCCCGCAGGGTTCATGTTTAAGTCCACTTTTGTACAACTTTTACGTAAGTGACATCGACAGTTGTCTCTCTGAAGGCTGCACTCTAAGACAACTTGCAGATGACGGCGTGGTGTCTGTCACAGGATCTTCCGAGTCTCATCTGCACAGACCTTTACAAGATACTTTAGACAGATTGTCTTCCTGGGCTTTAGGGCTTGGGATTGAGTTTTCCCCTCAGAAAACGGAGATGGTGGTTTTCTCTAAGAAACATAGACCTGCTCAACCTAAGCTTCAACTCCTAGGCAGAACGATCACTCAATCGAGGTGTTTCAAGTATCTTGGGGTTTGGTTTGATTCCAAGTGTACCTGGAGAGCCCACATTGAGTATCTGAAAGGAAAATGCCAACAAAGAATCAATTTTCTCCGATCAATCACTGGCACCTGGTGGGGAGCCCATCCAGAAGATCTTTTAAAATTGTATCGAACAACTATTCTTTCAGTGATGGAGTATGGTAGCTTCTGTTTCCAGTCAGCTGCTAAAACTCACCTCATCAAACTCGAGCGTATCCAATATCGTTGTCTCCGCATAGCGTTGGGCTGTATGCCCTCAACGCATAACATGAGTCTTGAAGTTTTAGCAGGCATACTCCCACTGAAAGATCGATTTAATTTATTATCTCTCCGGTTCCTCATCAGGTGTGAGGTCATGAACCCATTGGTGATCGTAAATTTTGAAAGGCTACTTGAGCAAAATCTTCAAATAAGATTTATGTCTATATATCATGTCTTTATGTCCATGCAGTTTAATCCTTCTTCGTACTCTCCAACTCGTGTTTTCATCCATGACTACGACACCTCTTCTGTCCAGTTTGATTTGTCTATGCAGCAAGAAATTCGTGGAATCCCGGAATCGCATCGTCCACTTTTGATTCCAAGAATTTTCGATGCTAAATATAGACACGTCGATGCTGATAAAATGTACTTTACCGATGGGTCTCTAATAGAGGAATCAACGGGATTTGGAGTTTTCAACGAAATAGCTAGCGCCTCATATAATCTCCAGTCACCATGTTCTGTATACATTGCAGAGTTAGCAGCCATTTTTTGGGCGTTGGAAAGCGTCGCATCACGGCCAACAGAACACTACTATATTGTAACGGACAGTCTTAGTTCTGTTGAAGCAATCCGTTCAATAAGATCGGGAAAGCACTCGCCGTATTTCCTCGGGAAGATACGAGATATTCTGAGTGCTTTATCAAAACGTTGCTTTGCCATCACCTTTGTTTGGGTCCCCTCACATTGCTCGATAATGGGTAATGAGAGGGCAGACTCTCTGGCAAAAGTGGGGGCGACAGAAGGCGACACGTATCACCGTGAAATCGTCTTCGACGAATTTTACTTCTTGGCACGAAGGAACTCTGTTGTCAACTGGCAGCGCAAATGGAAAGAGGATGATATGGGTCGGTGGCTCCACTCGATTATTCCAAAGGTAAGCCTCAAACCCTGGTTTAATAGATTGGACCTGAGTCGGGATTTTATTCGTATATTCTCCCGTCTCATGTCCAATCATTATTCCATGGATGCGGTACTCTATCGTTTAAATATTGCTGGCAGCAATTTGTGTGGCTGTGGCCAAGGTTACCACGACATCGAGCATATTGTTTGGTCGTGCGAGGTCCATCTTGTCGCTAGAACGAATTTGATAGACTCCCTTCGGGCCCGAGGAAAACCACCCTATGTTCCAGTGAGGGATGTGTTAGCTGTGCTAGATTTGGACTACATGTTCGAAATTTATCTTTTTCTAAAAGCTATCGATCTCCGTCTATAATTCTTTTCAATTTCCTATTTCCCTTTCTATCTTTTTCTCCTCTTGAAACAAAAAGTGCTAGACCTAAGTAATCAATTGTTATAAACACAAAAACGAGTTTGGCTCCTTAAAACTCAAAGGTATGAGCCTTTCAAATAAAGTAATTTATAAAATAAAAAAAAAAAAAAGAAAATCAAGAAAATCAAGAAAATCAAGAAAATCAAGAAAATCAAGAAAATAAAGAAAATAAAGAAATTCAAGAAAATCAAAAAAATCAAGAAAATCAAGAAAATCAAGAAAATCAAGAAAATCAAGAAATTCAAGAAAATCAAAAAAATCAAGAAAATCAAGAAAATCAAGAAAATCAAGAATATCAAGGAAATCAAGAAAATCAAAAAGATCAAGAAAATCAAGAAAATCAAGAAAATCAAGAAAATCAAGAAAATCAAGAAAATCAAGAAAATCAAGAAAATCAAGAAAATCAAGAAAATCAAGAAAATCAAGAAAATCAAGAAAATCAAGAAAATCAAGAAAATCAAGAAAATCAAGAAAATCAAGAATATCAAGGAAATAAAAAAAAATCAAGAAAATCAAGACAATCAATAAAATCAAGAAAATCAAGAAAATCAATAAAATCAAGAATATCTAGGAAATCAAGAAAATCAAGAAAATCAAGAAAATCAAGACAATCAAGAAAATCAAGAAAATCAAGAATATCAAGGAAATCAAAAAAATCAAGATATCAAGACAATCAAGAAAATCAAAAAAATCAAGAAAATCAAGAAAATCAAAAATATCAAGGAAATCAAGAAAATCAAGAAAATCAAGAAAATCAAAAAAATCAAGAAAATCAAGAAAATCAAGAAAATCAAGAAAATCAAGAATATCAAGGAAATAAAAAAAAATCAAGAAAATCAAGACAATCAATAAAATCAAGAAAATCAATAAAATCAAGAATATCTAGGAAATCAAGAAAATCAAGAAAATCAAGAAAATCAAGAAAATCAAGAAAATCAAGAAAATCAAGAAAATCAAGAAAATTAAGAAAATCAAGAAAATCAAGAAAATCAAAAAAATCAAGAAAATCAAGAAAATCAAAAAGATCAAGAAAATCAAGAAAATCAAGAAAATCAAGAAAATCAAGAAAATCAAGAAAATCAAGAAAATCAAGAAAATCAAGAAAATCAAGAAAATCAAGAAAATCAAGAAAATCAAGAAAATCAAGAATATCAAGGAAATAAAAAAAAATCAAGAAAATCAAGACAATCAATAAAATCAAGAAAATCAAGAAAATCAATAAAATCAAGAATATCTAGGAAATCAAGAAAATCAAGAAAATCAAGAAAATCAAGAAAATCAAGAAAATCAAGAAAATCAAGGAAATAAAAAAAAATCAAGAAAATCAAGACAATCAATAAAATCAAGAAAATCAATAAAATCAAGAATATCTAGGAAATCAAGAAAATCAAGAAAATCAAGAAAATCAAGAAAATCAAGAAAATCAAGAAAATCAAGAAAATCAAGAAAATTAAGAAAATCAAGAAAATCAAGAAAATCAAGAAAATCAAGAAAATCAAGAAAATCAAGAAAATCAAGAAAATCAAGAAAATAAAAAAAATCAAGAAAATCAAAAAAATCAAGAAAATCAAGAAAATCAAGAATATTAAGGAAATCATTAAAATCAAGAAAATCAAGAAAGTCAAGAAAATCAAGAATATCAAGAAAATCAAGAAAATCAAGAAAATCAAGAAAATCAAGAAAATCAAGAAAATCAAGAATTTCAAGAAAATCAAGAAAATCAAGAAAATCAAGAAAATCAAGAAAATCAAGAAAATCAAGAAAATCAAGAAAATCAAGAAAATCAAGAAAATCAAGAAAATCAAGAAAATCAAAAAAATCAAGAAAATCAAGAAAATCAAGAATATCAAGGAAATCAAGAAAATCAAGAAAGTCAAGAAAATCAAGAAAATCAAGAGAATTATGAAAATTATGAAAATTTAAAAAATCAAGAAAATTAAAAAAATTAAGAATATCAAGAAAATTAAGAAAATCAAGAAAGTGAAGAAAATCCAGAAAATCAAGAAAATTAAAAAAATCAAGAAAATCAAGAAAATCAAGAAAATCAAGAAAATCAAAAAAATCAAAAAAATCAAGAGAATCAAGAAAATCAAGAAATCCAAAAAATCAAGAAAATCAAGAAAATCAAGAAAATCAAGAAAATCAAGCAAATCAAGAAAATCAAGATAATCAAGAAAATCAAGGAAATCAAGAAAATCAAGAAAATCAAGAATATCACGGAAATCAAGAAAATCAAGAAAATCAAGAAAATCAAGAAAATCAAGAAAATCAAGAAAATCAAGAAAATCAAGAAAATCAAGAAAATCAAGAAAATCAAAAAAATCAAGTAAATCAAGAAAATCAAGAAAATCAAGAATATCAAGGAAATCAAGAAAATCAAGAAAATCAAGAAAATCAAGACAATCAAGAAAATCAAGAAAATCAAGAAAATCAAGAAAATCAAGAAAATCAAGAAAATCAAGAAAATCAAGAAAATCAAGAAAATCAAAAAAATCAAGAAAATCAAGAATATCAAGGAAATCAAGAAAATCAAGAAAGTCAAGAAAATCAAGAAAATCAAGAAAATTATGAAAATTTAAAAAATTAAGAAAATCAAAAAAAATTAAGAAAATCAAGAAAATTAAGAAAATCAAGAAAGTCAAGAAAATCCAGAAAATCAAGAAAATCAAGAAAATCAAGAAAATCACGAAAATCAAGAAAATCAAGAAAATCAAGAAAATCAAGAAAATCAAGAAAATCAAGAAAATCAAGAAAATCAAGAAAATCAAGAACATCAAGAAAATCAAGAAAATCAAAAAAATCAAGAAAATCAAGAAAATCAAGAAAATCAAGAAAATCAAGAAAATCAAGAGAATCAAGAAAATGAAGTTAATCAAGAAATTTAAGAAAATCAAAAAAAATCAAGAAAATTATTAAAATCAAGAAAATCAAGAAAATCAAGAAAATCAAGAAAATCAAAAAAATCAAGAAAATCAAGAAAATTCAGAAAATAAATAAAATTAAGACAATCAAGAAACACAAAATATAATTTAAATCAAGAAAATCAAAAAATACAAAAAGATCAGAAAATCAAAAATATCAATGAAATCAAGAAAATCAAGAAAATCAAGAAAATTAAGGAAATCAAGGAAATCTGGAAAATCAAGAAAATCAAGAAAATCAAATACATTAAGATAATCAAGAAAATCAAGAAAATCAAGAACATCATGAAAACCAAGGAAATCAAGAGATTCGAAAAAATCAAAAACATCAAGAAAAACAAGAAAATTAAGAAAATCAAAAAAATCAAGAAAATTAAGAAAGACAAGAAAACCAACGAATTCAAGAAAATTAAGAAAATTAAGTAAATCGAGAAAATTCAGAAAATTAAAAAAATCAAGAAACTCGAGAAAATAAAGAAAATAAAAAAAAATAGGAAATTCAAGAGAATCAAGAAAACCAAGATAATCAAGACAGTCAAGAGAACAAAGAAAATTAAAAAAACACGAAAATCAAAAAAAATTAAGACAGTAACTATTATTATAAAACCCAAAAAATCAAGAAAGTTCAACAAAAAATTAACACAATTCGAATAATCTAGAAAACCAAAACAATAAATCAAGAAATTATTTAAATCAAGAAAAACAACAAAAACCCGAGTATCAAAATTAATCATAAAAATCCATAAAATCAACAAAATTTTCAAAATTTAAGAAATTAAAGAACAGAGATTATTAAAAAAAAAAAGTTTTAAAAAAATCACGAAAATTTAAAAAATCAAGAAAATTAAGTATCATACTTATAAAATAAAAAAAAATCAAGAAAATCTAAAAAGTTAAATAAAAAATTTAAGAAAATTCGAAAAATCTAGAAAACCAAAACAATAAATCAAGAAATAATTTAAATCAGGAAAAACAAAAAAAAAGAGTATCAAAGATAATCATAAAAATCCCTAAAATCAACGAAATTTTCAAAATTTGAGAGATAAAAAAAAAGAGAGATTATATAAAATAAATTAAGAACATGAAAAACTCAAAGAAATAAGAGAATCTAACAAAATAAAATAAAAATATAAAAAATGTTACATAAGGGGATCAGCAAAATAATGAATATAAATTAACACTATTACCAATATCATTCAATAAATTCAAGAAGATTTAAAATTCATGTAAATCAATAAAACAAAAAAAATGAAATAAACAAAAAAACAGAAAAGTTAAAAAAAATATAAAAATAAAAAAATCCAAAATTTAATAAAATTACAAAAATTAATAAAATTTAAGATAGTCTAGAAATCAAGAAAATGAATGAAATCAACAAAAATCATAAAATAAAAAAAATCAAGAAATAAAAAAAATGAGAAAATCGAAAGAGATGTAACATATTGTAATCCAGAGAATCATAAAACTGATTGAAATTATGGATTGTAAAAAATAAGTAAGTAAATCTTGAAAATAAAGCAAACTACAAAAATTCAAGCGACTTAAGCAAATCAAGAAGAAAACAATATACATAATCATAAATAATAATAATAATAATAATAGAATTAAGAATCAAAGAATTTTGAGAAAAAAGTGTATCCAGAATACATAATAAAAAAGGTTATTCAAATGAAAATGTAAATACAAAATCATTTAATGAAAATTTACTAAACGACTTTATTGATAGATAAGTCCTGAATTGAAATTCCCCTGTCAAAAGGTGAAAAGTGGAAAACCCCTGGTATGGAAGACGGCAGTCAACCAACCATAAAAAGGGTATGTGTAGGGTACGGGAGTAAAAATCAATACTCGTACTTTAAGCAGCGTACGAGCGAATGAAACCTTACAAGACAGCACACCCCCTCTAAGGAGGTACCTAACTAGAAGCAAGGACCAAGTGTGTGGTGTATTCATAAACGATCCAAAGTTGGTACCCGCCTTTCTGTCTATGGTTGTTAAACTATTGGTTTATACCTTCAACCTGATGAATGATTTGACCGTGTGGTTTTTTCTAACTAATGTGATGACCCGGTTACTTGGATAGGCTTGCCCGCTTAATGCACGAGTTGATTTGCCAACCAACCTGCCAAAGTTCATTGCAAATTCAGTAGGCCAGAAAATTACAATTTTTCAGCCATCTTTTGGGTGCCTTTTTCACCTACATTTCTTGTTAATGAGTAGAGTGTGTGAGGCTTGTTTAAATTGAACAGAAAGTTGGTGGGGTTGTGAAAATATTGTTAAAAGGCGGAAAAGTGAGAGTGGATTTTGATAAACATTTATGAAATTCAGTATCGAAAAAACTACCAATGCGGTTTAACTTTTATGAATTCAAAGATATAAAAATTGAAACACATAAATTTCACTGGAACAGAAAAGGATCCAGATGTAGATTGATTTTACGTTACTACAAAAAAATATATATTCCGTTTCCGCCCTTTTCAGTACTTTCCCGTCAATTTCCTCGATTGAGAAGTTTTACTGAGATTTTTATCCTAAAGCCTTTCACGCCACACTGCCCCGTTCCGAATTAGTAAGGTCATAAATATGAAATGTCGAACGAAAAGCAAAGTGAATATTTTTTCCCTCTCGTCGCCCATCGGGAGCGCCCTTTTCAGTGGGCTTCTGTTTTATGGACCGGTATGTGTCTTTCCACCGAAGGAACGAACCTTATGAATGTGTTACGTGACTTTTGCAGTTCCACCTGCCATGTCGCCACCGTTTCGTCGATACGCACCACGTCACCTGAAGGTTTCTGTCACCATATCGCGTGGTGTTTAAACTTCTTGTTCGTTCTTCTGGCTCATGCCATGGTTGAAATTAAATTCAAATTGTTCCTTGGTGGGGTGCAATTAAGGGCCCGAGGTTTTTCTTTAGAATCGACTGGAAATTATGGGTTCTACACGCGGAAAATGACTAGGAAAGGTCAATCATAAATGAGTGCAATTTAATCGATTGCTGTAGCTTATTTGTTCACGAATACAATGCAATGATAATTCATATTGAATCACATATTATAGCCCGAGCAAACTTTGATGCCCTAAGCTTCCAACGATCTGTAACCAAAAAGAGGTATCAACACACTAAGTGATAGCGTTTTTTGCTGTTGAATTTCATACGAACCGCAAAAATAGGTATCATTTTGAGGTACACCAAGGTTTATTTTAAACGGTATAGAATCCACCGTTCATGGATGGGACTTATTAAAATACCTGAACCTGAACTATATGAATCAAGAAAGTCAAGAAAATCAAGGAAATCAAGAAAGTAAAGCAAGTAAATCAAAGAAAATCAAGAAAATCAAGAAATTAAAAAAATCAAGATAATCATGAAAATCAAGAAAATAAAGAAAATCAGGAAAATCAAGAAAATTAAGAAATCAAGAATTTCGTAAAAATCATAAAAATCAAGAAAATTAAGAAAATTAAGGAAGTAAAGAAAATCCAGCAAATAAAAGAAAATCTATAAAATCAGGAAAATCAAGAAAATAAAAAAATCACGACGTAAAGCAAATCAAGATTATCGTAAAGATCATAAAAACCAAGAAAATCAAGAAAATCAAGAAAATTAAGAAAATTAAGAAAATCAAGAAAAGCAAGAAAATTAAGCAATTCAAGAAAAAAAATCAAGAAAATCAAAAAATCAGGAAAAACTAGAAAATCGAGAAAATCAAGAAAATCAAGAAAATCAAGAAAAGCAAGAAAATCAAGAAAATCAAGAAAATCAAGAAAATCAAGAAAATCAAGAAAACTAAGAAAATCAATAAAATCAAGAAAATCAAGAAAATCAAGCAAATCAAGAATATCAAGAAAATCAAGAAAATCAAGAAAATCAAGAAAATCAAGAAAATCAAGAAAATCAAGAAATTCAAGAAAATCAAGAAAATCAAGAAAATCAAGAAAATCAAGAAAATTAAGAAATCAAGAAATCAAGAATATCGCAAAAATTATAAAAATCAAGAAAATATAGAAAATAAAGCAAATGCAGCAAATAAAAAAAATAACAAGAAAATCAGGAAAATCGAGAAAATTAAGAAAATAAAGAATTTCAAGAAAATTTAGACCATGAAGAAAGTCATAAAAATAAAAAAAAAACAAAAAAATCAAGAGAACCAAATAAATCAAGCAAATTTTGAAAATCATAAAAGTCAAAAAAATTAAGAGTTTGAGAAAATAAAAAAAAATCACGAAAATCAGGAAAATCAAAAAATCGAGAAAATCAAGCAAATAAAAAAAAATCAAGATTATTAAAAAAATACGAAAATCAAGAAAATCTAGAAAATCAAAAAAGTTAGGAAAACCAAAAAAATCATGCAAATCATAAAAATAGTAGAACTAAAAGAATCAAGGAAATTAAGGAAATCAAGAAAATCAATAAAATTAAGGAAATCAAGAAAATCAAGAAAATCGAGAAAATGAAGAAAATCAAGAAAATCAAGAAAATCAAGAAAATCAAAAATATCAGAAAAATCAAGAAAATCTAGCATATAAAGAATATCAAGATAATCAAAAAAATCAAGAAAATCAGGAAAATCAAGAATATCAAGGAAATAAAAAAAACAGAGAAATCAAGAAAATAAAGAAAATCAAGTAAATCTAAACATTCAAGAAAATCATGACAGTCATGAAAATCAAGTTAATTAAGATAATCAAGAGAATCAAAGAAATAAAAAAAAAATCAGAAAATCAAGAAAACCAAGACATTTATGAAAATCTAGAAAATCAGGGAAATCCAGATAATCAAACAAATTTAATAAATCAAAAATCAATAAAATCTAAAAATTCAAGAAAATTAAGAAAACAAAAAAAAAATAAATTCCTAAAACTACAAAAATGTCAAGAAAGTTATTGAAATTTTAAAAATCATTTAAATCAAGAAAATTAAAAAAATCAAGAAAACCAAAAAAATCAAAAACTTCAAAAAATTAAAAAAAAAAACAAGAAAATCAAGAAAAACAAGAAAAGTAAAAATCTAGAGAATTAAGAAATTCAAGAAAATCTTTAAAAAAAAATATCAAGAAAATTTAGACTTTATGATTATCTAATAAGGCCGGAACAAATTTCAAATTCTTCTTTTGTCACTCGGAGTTGGAACATCGCGAGGGGGGGGACAATAAAAAATAATGCGAAAAACAAATAAATTGGAATAAATTGCACGAAAGCTTGTATGCAACCAAATTGCATACTATATCATTGCATAAAACCTATAAATCAAGTTTTTTTTTATCGAAAAATTCAATAAAATCAAAAATACAAAATGTGAGTTAACTTTTATCTTCCAAAATTTGGTTTTTGGTCTTATAATCTTTCGAATATTTGAATTTTTATTTGAAATTTACTTAAAATACTTCAAACTTTATTAATTCTCCCCTTCAGGATTTTGGAAATTTCGAAGTGGGGGGGGGGGTGACAAAAGAAGAAATTGATATTTGTTCCAGCCTAATATACATACTGTTGATTCTCAACAACATTGGTCACCTTAAGCTGAAAACCAAGTTAGCCCCCTTTAACCGTTTGTCTTTTATGGTTGTAATAAGTGTTGCTAGTTAGTTCTTTTTGTATAAAATTGATACCATTTTTCGCGGGAAAAAGTGTTGTTATGGACTAAATTGAAATAAATGATCTCTTCCGTTCCAATCGAATCCAAGACAAGTTGTTTTTTTTCTTTTCTTCCGTAATGGTCTGCGCAATCACATACATAAATATACAAAATTAAAACAAAATAACAGGAATAGATTCCTTAAAATCAGGAACATCAAAATATCAAAATAATAAAAAAAAAAAATAACGTCTGTGGTTGCCAATAAACGTTTTATAGAGTTACGCATGGTTGAAATTGATTTTTTTATATGATTTTTATGTATATATTTTTAGAACTAAATATTCTTCATCGAAAATATTCACAATTTAATTTCCGAATGTCTAATTTTAAAGTAATGTGTCTGATTTTAAAGTTATTGGTTTGTTAACACATTCAGGATTCAGGACCACGAAGAAATCTAAGCCGGGAACACCGAACTTCGGCATTCTATATCTCAGAAACCACTGGACCAAATTAAGCTAAATTATTAACTTTGAGTTACCGAAAGCGTTATGTTTAATTTTGTCTAATATAGTTGAATTATTGAATTTATAACATTTGAGTTATGCTTCTAAATATATAACACTAGCGGTGAGCGAAAAACGAAATATCTCTTATTTGGTGCGCAATGTGTTAAGCAATCGATTTCTGAATCAAAATTAATTTTATTTCTTCTGTTTTTAAGATTTTTATTCGAACTGATAATTTCAATTTTAAAATCTTTATTTTGAAATTCTACATTTCTCTTCGATTTGTGTTTATATCTCTGAGTTTAATCTAAGTTGAAACCATTCTTTTTTTCAAAAAATCAGAGCCTTAAATAGAAAACGTACAAAAAAGACGTAACAGGCACTTCAAATTTAAACCACTCCTGCAATTTCCAATAGAGCTTTCTGGAAATAATATTTATAATACGGAACCTCAAGAGCTCATTTTTTACGTCCTAGGCAAGCAATTAAAGTGCGAGCCTTCAGAGTTGTCACGTAAACGGAGATTTCGGTGGGCTCGCCAAATCGTTCTACCAACACAAATTAGTCAATTAAATGTTATTAAATAATGTATACAAACAAGCGATCATACGATGTGTCGTACGATGCGATAGACCCAAATTGAGTTAACTGAAACTAATTGAAAAAAAAAAACAGAAAACAAAAAACTTGAACCCGACAAACTGTTGATAGGTGCTAAGTTTTTGTCAACTTCCAAAGCAAAGGGTTTGTCGAGAAAAAACGTCAAAAAATTTGTTCAAGACTGATAACATAAAATCAAAACTTATGTACGCTTAACAAATAATAAAAACAGCCTGATCAGAAGAATTTACATGTGTTAATCGTAATTATTGGATAGATCCCAACAGAAATTAAGGAAAAAAATGACACTGTTACCAGTTGCGCTTGCTCTGGCTGGACACGATTCCTTAATTCGCGGAATCGTGAAAAAAACGATTGAGCCATGTTCCTCAGTCGTAGGCACCACGAAGGTTTTGTCGCAATTTGACGATGTTTGTTTGCGTACTTTAAAACATTATCAGCTGAGTCTAGCTGCTAGTAGAGCAAAAAAGTAGGTACCAATCTCCAAACGTGCCATCTGCGTAACAGTTATGAAATTGTTGTTTTTGTCCTGGTGACAAGAAGACAACAGTTATTACTATTTTAAATTGGGAAACACATTTTCTGTGAGATTTGGTGAGGTTGTAGATTAAGTTTTAATAAAGCTTTTACTTAGGCTTTTGATCCAAGCAAAATTCCAAACTAACTCTAATTTTTACAAATAAAACCGACACTTATTGTATGCCATGCAAATAGTGAAACCTCAACTCAGCTTCAGGGCCAATGACTCGAGTCCATAAATTATAATCAATTTCTCTTTTCAATTATCCTAATCGGTTTCAGTCAGCGCATTGAATGGGGCAGTGATTGATTTTGTTATTTACTATCGATTCAATGCATCAAATGCTTCCTCCTATTTTGGTTAAGCAGCAGCACGCGACCACCTCACAAAAATAATAACACCACCCAAGACAATCTCTCGGAGGAAGTTTTGATTTCCTTTGTTTTCCAGCGACCGACGACACGGAAGCCCACGCCTTGGAAGGAAAACAATAAATTTAACGGTCAAACTGTGTGCCGGGCGCCTTTATTGAAAACAACGAAAATTTTGGCATGAAGCGGCGGTGTTCTGAATTAATAACTCACCACAAGCAGCTGCAAATATGGTGAGCCGCGACCGCAAACTCGGTGATGAGGTCGTCGTCGACCAGGGGAAAGCTATCAAAGCTATTCGGAAGATACCACCAAGACACGACACGACAGCGGCCTTCTTCATATCCGTCATTCGGAGGCCCGGTGTAATTCCTAGAGCGATTGACCAGGCAAGGCGGAAGAAAATGGGTCACTAGCGACGTTCTGAGGTTTGGTGTGATGTCTACCTTGGCGCCCGTTCCGAGAACATTTTATCATTGCTGGAGCTGGCCGATCGAATTGAATGGATAGCTGCTTCTTTCATGAACTAGATCGTGGGCACTAAGAGGAGTATGAACATCACTCCATGTTTGTTTCGTTTTTTTTTGAAAGATGAAAGTGTTGGTTTCCTCGTGAGGATTCTACAGTTTGAACAATAGGGCTCTTGCTAGACACCCATACAAGAAGTCTGTTGTCTTTTCTCTTATGAAGCATCATTAGGTATATTTAGAATCACCTGCTTAAAACTTTAAACTTTAAATGATAATTTGCATATGTGGTTGAATATCAGTGAGGAATCAAGCAGTACAAAATTTTGAAAAAAAACCAACCTTTCTTGTAAGGCATAAGAAACAGTTCCCCCAGATCTTTTGTTGACGGATTCTGGTCTATTTCATCTAGTTTTGAACCTAGAGGACAGAACTAAGAGCTTTCGTCGCAACATTTAGTCAGATACTTGAGCTTCCACTGAATATGTTCGTATCCATGCACAACTTGCATAACTTTTCAAACAGCTGGTCACATCAAGACAATGTAATATTAAGTACCATTTGCGACTCAAGTTATGTGCAGCTATTTGATGTGATATCACAATACTTTTTTTGCTGTGTACACCGACACCGCTTAGCCGCTGACGACGTGAAGTCACTCTATCCGAGAGTATTCCGCGGCGTGAATGATCTTCTTCTTACGAGTTCGATTACGAAGAAGGTATTGTATTATCCCCGCAGCCTCCGTCGCAGAGGTCACATTCTACTCGGATACTCCGTGACAGTAACGGTGGAGAAATCATACACAAGTACGCAACGTACCAACTCTGACTACGCACCAAGTATTGGCATCCTCCACACGATGTTATCGGCTGGCGTGTCGGGTCCACAGGCGGCAAGCATGTTAATACGTACCCCCTCGAACCTTGGACAGTTGAACACTACGTGCTCCGGTGTCTCACCTGTGTCATCGCATGGGGGTACTGCATGAAGCATCCGTGACCAGTCAAGATCTGCGTCATGTAGAAATCCACCTTTCTATGTCTCCGATCCATCCAAAATCCAACGTTAGGAATCAAGCGATGGGTCCACCGGTCGCGTTCCGAGCTGTCTCACTGGTGCTGCCAGTTGAATATTGAAGCCTCTCTGGCATGTCTTCCACTAACAAGACCGAGATGGCATGAACCCCACCACAATATTAACTGCTACCGAGGACACTGTTCGGTGTATCCGAGGATAACCCGCGGGTTCATCAGACGCTGCACGCTGCAGAGCTTCTGCAGATTACACTGTCTGCTCAAGGATGACTTCCAGGCTGTTGCTCCGTACCGCAGAATGGACGAGGTCACGCTCGCCAGGGCCCTCCTTCTGCTACAGAGCGGAGTTAACAAGTTTAACGTGATTTCACAAATTTCCACTTTAATTTGACTGTAAGTGGATACGAGTTTAGACAAAAAATTATTTAGGGAAGAAGAAAATTCATTATGCATTTCTACACGCATATTTTTGTTCGCCATTTTGAAACTACCTGTTTACTGCCGGAAGCTCACTCTCAGTGATTTTTTTTGTAAGCGAGGTTATACAGTGTGTGGACAATAGAATAGGACCGCTCTAATGCAAAATATTCAAATCACCTTTAAACTGCCAATTCAAATATAATAATATGCGACACCTAGCGGCAAGCACTTATTGTAGTATGCCAACTTTGTATACTGCACGTTTGTTGCAATCAAAGCAACCCGTTTGTTCTACTCGACCAGAAAGCTGTCAGAGGGTGAAAAAAGTCGCGTCATAAAATAAGACCAGCTCATCGGTTCGGCTGTTCCGGCATTTTCAGCGCTCTAGATTTGAAGAAAAGGTGTTTTTTCGGTGTTGTTTGTCCATTTTCGTGTCCTGGTAAGTATTTCCCATAAAATTAATCATGTAAATCATGAAAACAAACAAAAAATAAAGATTTCCTTCCTCCTACTCTGTTTTCAGCGAAAAAGCGATGGGTCGGGCACAGCACTGCACGGAGGTCCAGCGAGCGATCATTCGGAATCTGTACAAGGCTGGCAAAAGCCAACGCGAAATTGCCGACTACTTAGGAAGGTCGAAAACTTTCGTTTTCAACGCGCTTCACAGCACCGGCAAACGGGAACTGACCGGCCACCCCCGCAAAACGACGCCGAAAGACGATTGGGCAATCAAGCGGGCCTTGAGTTCCCGGACGGTTCAGCGACGGTTGGCGGAGAAGGGACTAGGAGGAAAAAGTCCCCGGAAGGTGCCGATGCTGACGCCGAAGCACTTGAAGGCGCGGCTGAAGTATGCGAAGGACCACTTCGATTGGGTCGGTCCGGAAAAGGAGAAACTATGGAGAAATGTGCTGTGGTCGGATGAGACCAAAGTGAACCTCATCGGCTCGGACGGGAAGAGTTGGGTCCATCGCCCACTCGGCTGTGCGTGTATGCCCCAGTATACAAATAAAACATTCAAACATGGAAGATGTAGCATCATGGTATGGGGGTGCTTTTCTTGGTACGGGGTGGGTCCCTTGTACTGGAACGACCGGATTATGGACCAGCATCTCTACGCCCAGATACTTCGGGAAGTAATGCTGCCACACGCCGAATGGGAGATGCCCCTAAAGTGGCAGTTCCAGCAGGACAACGACCTTAAACATACCGCTAAAACGATTAAAAAGTGGTTCCAGGATAATAAGGTAACCGTTATGGAGTGGCCAGCACAGTCCCCTGATCTCAATCCCATAGAGAACCTATGGGAAATAGTTAAACGTAAGGTGTACACCGAAAAATCAAAAAACAAGCAGCAGCTGTGGGAGAGAATCCAGACGGTGTGGTACGCTATCCCGATGAGAACGTGCCAAAAGCTGGTGGAGTCGCTGCCGAACCGGGTGCGAGAAGTGATGCGTAATAAGGGTTTTACCACCAAGTACAAACCCTGCAAATCGATCACGGTACGAATTTCCTTTTTTTAATTTTTTTTACCATGAATTCTAAAGCGGTCCTATTTTATGTCGCGTTATTTTAGTCAGTAAGTATGCTTAAAACGCATTTTTAAATAAAGGACAATTGTTTTAACTACGGATGAGTTTAATTTCTTCGAAGAATGGAATTTTCAATTTGTAAATGGTTTGATGCACTTAAATGGAAATTTTTTTCTCAAAGTTTTGTCACTTTCTGTTTTGGGTTGAGCTGTGGTCATATTATATCGTCCGACACTGTATACAATTGCGTAAAAAAGAATGAAATCGCGTGAAGCTGCGTACCCACTACCAACTTTAACAAGCTGTCATTTCTCTCTCGGTTGATATTTTTTCATGAAATTTTCACACAATTTAGTTCAACTATCCAACTGACGCTCTACAAAGTTTGAAGTCTTTACAATGATCGGGAACAAAGATACAGCTATTCCCGTAAAAAGGGAAATTTGGAATTGCTTCACTAAATATGCTGTATCTTTGACTATTTTCATTGAAAATTTTGGAATTTGGTACAAAGATGTAAACATGTTTGATCTAAGTTTCGTCAGAATCGATGAACGTGATCCAAAATGGTGCTGGGTAGAAAATGAGGTTCATTATCGCCCAACAGACGATTTCATTCTTTTTTGGACGGATGTTTGTATGGAAAACATCGTAAAGGTTTTTTCTTTTACAAAATCAAAATTTATTACAAAAAATCTTGTTAATTGATAAGAACTTCATTCCTGCTTTGTTTACAAATAGAAATTGTTCCAACAGAGCTGGTATTTAAACACAAGAGCGAATATAATACTCGCTTTAATAGTGTATCAAATTTGTTTACCAGTATATTTGGTAGGTCACTTCTGAAACTCTGTTTTCCTTATTTTGTAATCTGATGAAACATTTTCTTCTTCTTCTTCTTCTTCTTCTAACACCAACATGGCCAATACTTGTATGCATCCTAGAAAATGAAAAACTTGCGTTCTTCATTTTTCTTTTCAACATAGTATCTGATAAATAGAACATGCATTGCAGATACTACTACGGCCAGGCCAACCATGAGATGTAAAACGCAAAAGATACAGGAACAAGGGAGGAATAAGCGTGGAGTTCCCTGCCAAACGCTTCATATGGTTATGTTGGATTTGATAATGTTCAGTTTGTATAGTTAAAATCATAATGAAAAACAAAAAAGGATTGATCTCACCCGAAACTTCCGGAGGTTGACGTTAATACCACAGGTAACCAAAACCTTCAGCAGTCAACAGGATTCGTATGTTTTTTCTTGCAGACGTTCTGTTAATCACAATTGACCTTCCGGGTTTTCTCAGTTTTTAATTTTATGTAACTTTCACTGAAATTCTTGTTCCTTCAAACTGAGATTTTGATTTTTTCCTCCTAAATTCCATAACGATTTCGAAAATTTTCGGGAGCGGCTGTCAAACACATCTTCAAGCAAACGATGCTTACTTAGATCTCCGTAATCTGATGAAACATTTTCTTTTCCTAAACAAAGCAGGAATAAAGTTTTTGAGCTTGTGCTTGAGCTTGTTATCTACTGCGGTCCACGTACTGCCCCATGACCAATGGCATAATGGTTGCACTCCGTGATTGGTTCGAGATAATCACCATTGCACAATGAACCAAATGAAAGGTTGCTGGGAACAAGCAACACAATCTCACTGTACAGTTTTGAGAACCTCTTACTTTACCTGAACCAATAACGACGCCGGCCAAGTCCGTGTAGTCGATAAGAGGAAAGGGAGAGCAGCACATGTGATGATTTGTTTTGCGGAGACCTCATCTATCTTTTTTCTCTTGAATGTTTTTTTTAAAAATGCCTAGATTTTTTCAGATTTGCTTTTGTTTTCACATTTTTGTCAAAAAAAGTCCTCAATTGCCCGACCATAAAGAAAAGTGTGGTAGAAAGTATGGAATGCTGTAGGTTGATCATCGTTCTTTTTAACTACTATTTTGAATACATCTTGCTCCAATTCGACGATTATCTAATTCAATATCAAATAATCAACTTCAAATTGCTTAGCACCTTTGACATGTTTGTTCAAGATTTCACGGGAACCAAATATCTATGGTGATAAACGCCCTAGAAGCGGCAGGTCATCTTGTCCTTTCAGTTCTTGGAGACATTTTGAAAATCAGAGAGACCCCTACTTGAAAAAAGACCCTGTAATACATCATCAGGTAATATCATCTGGTTGGAAATAATCGACTGAAAAACATGAGGGGTATTCGAATGGAACAAATAGGAAAAAAAATCGCTTTTGGTTTTTTCATTAAAAATTCAACGTTTGGTCGAATAGTTGAAATGGTCAATATTCGGTATTCAGCCGTTGGCCGTTGAGTATTCGCCACATCTCCAATCTAAAGTAAATACAAATAAGGTCTACGGTTTATTTTATTCACATGAAATGCAATGCAGGAACCAAGGATTTAAAAACCAAAGTCATATTTTTTTAAAACTTTCAGTACTTCTCTGGGAATTTTTGAATGAAAAAGTTTGATTTTCCATAAAAAATTGAAACTCGTTGCGCTAATTCAGGACTGAATGAATCGCATCCAAAACTTATATTGCTTCAATTCTTCAATAAATGAATTATAAGCTCCTAAAATCGTTTATATTTCACTTCGTGTGTTTATTTACCCAGTTAAATTCGCCACGCAAGGTGGTGGTCAAGTCTGTTTCGAACCCCTGCCTGGCCGCGGTGTCTCCATTTCACGGCTATTTGGCGTTTTGATGATAACGCACCATGGTCGCCTTACGTCGACCGGCTGAGTCGGAGGCGTCCATCATCTTGGCCATAATCACCTTAAAGCACCCCTTTTTGGCTCGACGGCACGCGGTCTGCAGTCATATCAACGAGGCGGTTATTTTTCTCCCCGCGTGTGCAATGTAATCGTATCTTTTTTTTTCCCACAATGGTTACTTCCGACGCGCTGCACGATGTTAATGTGGTATATTTTGTCCAATGACATAATTTTTTTTTGTAGCATTGCGGATGCAAAACGATCATTTTTTCTAGTTAACTTGAAGCTTCAAAATACTTTGTTCCCTGATGCATTTACTTATCTAACTAAATAATGTAGAAAAATCGTTTCGTAAATTAATAATCCATCAATTATTCATTTTCTTTTTGCTTCACAGATAAAAAAGACCGACCAAACAGGAGCATCGCAAGTGTGCGGAACATTAGTCAACTGACTCCAATCAACAAAAAATCAACCCAAAATCTGGCTGTGCAAAGAAAATTATTCTAATAATACAAACAAACCAACCATGAGTTCTAAATTAATGCCACTTTCAACGAACTAAACACCGCAAAAACCGATTATAGGAATTATTGAATTATAGTAAGACCAAGGAATTATAGTACTCAAGAAATAAAAATGGCAGCCGTAGTGTACGGGACCAGTCCGCGGCACAGCAGCCGGCATCATCATTCGGGGGCGGCATCGTCGCAAGGTCACCTGGTAGGGGTGCCCCATTCGCCGTACCATCAGCCACCCCCGCAGCATCACTCACTGCCACCGGTGCCCCCGCATCATCATGGCGTTGGCAGTTCGTCGGCGTCGATGGCGGCGGCCGCTGCAGCAGCTGCCCTTTCGCAGCAGATCATAACACCGCCGACGTCGTATTTGTCCACCTCGACGACGACCATCTCGCAAACGACGCATCAACAAACGATCTACTATCAGCAACAGCAACAGCAGCTGCTACTACAACAGCAACAGCAGATTCACTATCACAATCTGCGGAACTCGAAGCGGAAGTCGGCGGTGGAGCTGCTTGCGGAAAGTAAACCCTTCTACGTCAAATCGGAAACGGTGCTCGATAGGCAGCAGCAGTTGCAGATGCGCAGCGGGCAGGTGCCGGGACCGGTTTCGGGATCATGTAAGTTTTTTTAAATATTCATTATTCCTAAAAAAACCTTCTCAAGCTTTTGAAATTTTGAATTAAAACCCAGCTCTAACCTCAAACAGTAGTTATCAAACTATGGTCCTCGAAGATACTTTTCAAAAAGCAAACTCCCTAAAATAAAAGATTTTGAGAGACCATCCGTTGTAGTTATTCCGTTAGTTAGATGTTCAACCAATATGAGAATGTAGTTTTGTTAATTGGTTTTATCAATTTTTGACGGTCGCCATAGCAGGAAAAGATTCTTCTCTAGGAAAATGATTCACATCTTACTGTTGATAATTAAAATTATTGTTAATTTTTCATCTTTAAAAAAACGCTGCGTTCACTACAAAGATCATTCTCTATTTCGAAATTGGATTTATTCATTTTCTTCGAGTTTCTCACCAAACTATTCCATACGTTTCAAAAAACAATTCTACAAAGTGTGGGCCCACTAGTAAGGGAACTGGGTACAACATGCACAGAGCGAGCAACATGCGCCACCATCAGTATTTCACTAAACAAACATGTTTTAACATTTCTGAAAATGCCAGTCTGTTCTACTTACACTTTTTACCGCATTTCTAAACTTTTGTGGACCTCATAAGTTTTCTGTGTTACGTAAATTTTGCGAAAAACGAAAACAATTTTCAAAGGAGTTTTTCTTATAATTTTTAAATTTTTCTCGTAAAGGCTAATTTACAAGTGAAAATAAACGTGAAAAATCGACAATGTGACGAAACTAGGTTTTGGTTGAAGGATGAAACTTCAGTAAAACTCGTTCCTTAAAACCTGATAGAACTGGAATCCGGATATCCCTCGCCATGATGAAATGGGGAAATGGGAAATGGGGGAATCGAAATTTAAACAGTTCTAGAAGGTTTGAAGTAACAAATCCGGTTGAAGCTTCATCCTCTAATAGTTCCCCATCGATTCCACCATGTTACGCATGCTAGTTGTGTCGTGATTTTTGAGTTATTGATGAAAAAAATTTAGGTTTTTTCACGTGAAGTCTAAACGGGCCTTAAGGAATTATAGAATTTGAAAGCTCAAAGAATCACATGTTATCTGTTCTAATGAATAAAATTATCTTGACATTCATCAGACAATGAAAAATAACCTAATAAAATTCTTATTTCTGTTATTTGAACGATTTTTGATACACATGTCGAGGCAGGGACAAGTGCGCCATGTCCGTTTGTCTACAGGCATGTTTTATATTTGTTAAAATTTATATGCTGTTTTCGTCTAAACTCTTTCAAAGAAATTTTTATGTTGAATTGGAAAACATAACTTCAATATAAACGGAAATATTCGATATTCCTGAATTTCATATATTCATTCATTCATTCATCAGTGTATCTAACAGCACTGCGTGTAGCAATACATTTCTCCGTCTGTGAAGTTAATTTGAACTGTTTAACCTGCATATACTTTCGGAAGTACTTAAAAAAATAAAACAAGTCTAAAACGTTAAACGGAGCGTTTGAGTATACATATAAAAGTACTTTGCCCCAAAGAAAACGGAAATAATACTTTAGAAAGATTTTCATTATTAAACAATGAACACATAAACAATTGATTTAGGTGTTTCTATTATTTTTTATGAAGAACAGTTTTTCAAAACTATGGTTGAATTTACTGGATTGCATTCTTTATTTACGAGCTCTAACAGATACACAGATTGAACAAGAAACGGAAATTTCACAAATGTTTAAAAATTGACCAAAAAAAGAAACTGTAATATCTAGTGAAAAGTCGTAAATTCAAAAGATTGAGGGGGGTGCTGATTACCGCTCTTTCCCTCCGATTTGATCTCATTGAACCAAATCAAAATTAAAGAAGAAATTAAAACTTTTTTTAACCAATTTTCTATATAAACTTATTTCGATAAAACGATGATTTTCGGGTTTTTATATCAAGAAGTAACAAAAATCGACGTATGAGCTTATTGGGAAATCTTTCTTTATAAATGTCATATAAAAAATGAAAATAATACACTTGTTGTTAAATAGCAGAAAATTTTAAGAAATATTTCAACTATCTATTTGTTCAGATCTTCTTCATATCCGCGCAAGGCTACCACAACGAAATTTTAATGATTTAATTTCGCAACTAACTACTAACAATACGTTGGAAAAAGCTAACATTTGAGATAAGTTTTTGATAATAATTGCTATAAATTTAAAACTGATTTAAAAACTTAGATTTTTTTTTAATGTTCTGGTACATTTTTCTGAAAAGTGATACAGAAATAGCGTTGTTTCCATCAATTCTGCAATCACTTCTCATTGTAAATTGTCGTCGAAGAATTTCATTACTAAATCTAAATTCAAATCTGAAATAAAATTATGATATATGAGTCGGAACTCTGGAGCTTTGAAATTCAAATTCATTTTATTACTCTTGAATTTCAAGATCTCATTCCAGATTTTAAACTTTTTTTTAATATGAAACGAATTAAACGACGATTGTTTATCACCCTCTAGTTTTGAAGATATGGCGTTTAGAAATTTTTAAATTGGTTAGTTTTGAGTAAAGTTTTTCTGAGAAGAGTGCTTAAATTCATGCAATGAATTTATACCTTTTTCCAAAAATTATTCACTAACAGGAGCTGATAGAAAAAACTAAAAAAAATATATGAAGTAAGCCCCTCACCATTTTTCAAAATTAACTATTATATTCTTTTTTTTACAATGTATTTATTTAAAACGGCTCATACACTTGACATTAAGGTACTCTTATATTCTTTGCATCTCTCAAAAAAATTAATTTTGTTGCCTTCTGTAAGTAAAAAATCTTAAAATGCAGCGTCAATTCCTGATAGCAAATTTGACGAGACGAAGATATGGAAAATGAAGGTTAATAAAATCAAATCAGTGGTCAACTTTTTCGATGACTGCAAGAATTATTAATTCTGAGACAAATTTACATAAGTTTTCATATTAAATTTTTCCAGTTTTACCAAAAATTTAGGAATTTAATGAAATTCCAAAGAAATTTGAATCCGAAATAATGTTCGGAAAGTATTGAAACTTTCAATCAAAATTCAGCTAATCTGTTGAACGGAGACAACGGACCAGGTCATAGTTGGCTGTTCAAGTTCTTAGGTAAGAAGAAATATAATTTACCTGACAACGCCCAAAATAGGGCGGGTAACAATAATAATCTACCTGACAACACCCAGAAAAGGGTAGGTAGGCCCAAGAAACTGACAACGGCACATTTGCCGAGCATTCGAAAGTTCTTTTTACCTACAAATAATTCAGAGCTACCTAGCTTGGACAATTTAAGGGAGGGAAATGATACACTTTCTTCAGTCGATAACCCACTGAGGATGCTAGCAAGTAGCTAGTGAAATACTAGTATTTGGGTCTTTCAAATACTGTAGCTGAATTCAAAGGAATCTTCGACTACTTTGAAATAACAGTTTTTATTTCTTGGGTAGGTTAATTATCAGCAATGTATGATTAATTTCAGTAAAAACAGGAAAAAATTAAAATTTTCACTAGCCATAGCACCAAAATCTGACAAAATATTCAATTTTTTGACACCAGAATCTTTCTAAATCATTTATTAAAATATATGCACCAAAAATGTTGTTATCTTGGTTAATACTAGTCTTTTAATGCAATTGAAATAATCAACTTTTTTGTAAAATCTGAAACTGGATCATAAATTTTAATTTAAACTATCCCTGTGTGAATGACCTATTTATGTATTGACGATATGATTGATCTGTTTCTTGAAACCCAGCCAAGTTAGTCAAAAATTACTCCAAGATTACTGCAAAAATAGTTGAATGATAACGGGATACAGGCCTGTGCGAAGGACCCGTTCAAATAAAGCTAAAAATAATAACCATACCAAGAATACACCTGAAATAAGGGAATGGATTTCTAACATTATTTTCTTAATCATAATTATCACACAGACTCAAAAAACAAAATCGCATATTCAGATTCAGGGCCCCCAAATTAGTGAAAATTCCGTTTAAATTTTATTGCATCTCGGAGAAATGCAAATTTTTTGACCTTGGGTAATTTTTCTAAAACTATTTAAATGTGATATTGAGCATTGAGACAAACGAGGAAAAAAATTTGATTGAGGCTGAAATTGGTTTCTTGAAGAATATTTCATATCAGCATAACATTTGCAATGACATAAACTATTTTTTAAATCAAAATTTTTAGTAATAATGTAGAGGATATTAGATTTTAGATATGTTTTGCTAATTCTGTTGACCATCGTGACACCATTGTGAAAATATACACTGATGAAAAAGGACAGAGGCAGACTACATTCTGGTAAAAGTAACCGGCACATCAAAGAAAAGAATTGTTAATCTGAATAAATGTGTACTCTGTAGAAGAATGACACTAAGACATTTAAGTTCCCTTTTTTTTACTATTTACCACTACTCAAGTAATTTAAACATGTTCAAAATGAGCGAAACAGTTTCTAAAATAGTTTGTTCTATTAAAGGCCAACACCAAAAGTGGAATAAGATATTAAAAAAAACAATAAGCACAATGAAAACTTTTTTTGTAACTTATTTATTTGAAACGGCTCAAACAGCTTTAAGGAGCCATACTCCAATGAAAACTTTATACTAAAAAAAGGACATCTTAACAAGTTATCGGATAGAGAAAAGCGAAAAATCATACGAGTTTTACCGAAAAAAAAATCAACACACTCCCAAATATACTGCTTCTGAACGTTGGACCGGTTTGCACAATAAAAGCGGCCGAGTTTCAATGAAAAAAGTTTATTAAAAATTAAAAAAAAAACAGTATGAAAACCAACACTTTTTTAATAGTTAACCAAAGTGGAGTAAATGTTAGTTCCATTCATTTACAGCGTACTAAATCCATTAAGATTGAGAAAAAAGCATGTGTAAGAATCTGGTCATAAATATCAATAATCATTGTACCCTTCCAAAGAAACTCGCTAAGCAAATTTTTCACGGTCGCCATGAAATGAGAAGAGTTAACTTTAACAGTATCAACATACTCCCCACTTCATTTTGAGATTTTGTTCTCATTCATATGTACCCACCTACATACACACTGAATAGAAGTCATCAAAATTCTGTTTTGAAAACTGTTAGACTAGACTTGATTTAATAAAAGAGTAAGTTATAATAACGAGAAAAAAATAACTGTTTTCGTCAAAAAAGTTTCCTGTTTCCGCCCGGGATCGAACCGGGGGCCTTCCGCGTGTTAGGCGGATGTGATAACCACTACACCACGGAAACAATTGATAGAGTAGAGGAAAAACGATCATTTTGTTCCACCCGGTGAGCATAAAACAGGCGCAGCGCAAAACTCGTGTTGCTGTCCGTACAGCATAAATATGCTACCATACCAGACCTCAGCAGAGCAATGAAAGAGAAACTACGAGAGATTCTAAAAATAACCACAACAACTTTTGGTGAGAACGAGAACCAAATAAAAGAGAAGAGCGACAAGAGAACCTACAGCATAAAAGACATAAACATAAAACAGAACCCACTCTCCGAAAGCTTTCGAGTAATGAGCTTTCGTTCTCCCATCACTCCCATACCCATATGTTGTACGCCCCATTGTACGGGAGGATAATGAGGAAGGCATAAATTCGCCGTCGGTTAGGGTATGTTTTGTTTGAATGCATATCCGGCAAAAGCTTTGCAGCTAACCTGGAGAAATTAAATCAATCTTTCAATGCATTCTCTGTTAGGCCTACTTATGAAATGTAAACAGATAAAGTTATGCTTTCTAACTTGTTCAAAGCCATAATAGCACCTCTATTCGTGGTCTATTCTGGGGTTTAATTGATACAAGAATTGGACCAAAGAAATAAGATCCAATCCAGTGGAAAATATTAGCAAACCTACTCGTATTCCATTAACTGTCAAACAGTTAAGAACGGTTTAGCCTCATACGGGGTCCAAATTTCATCAGTTTAGGACCATTCCTTACACTGGTTCTTTAAAAATTCGAGTTCAAACTGGTATAATGGACCGGTATTTAGGTCTTACTAAGCGGCTGTTTGGACCACGGATTCAAGCTGAAAGTGTTTGATGTGGCAAAAAGTTTTCGTTGCATCGGCCGGGAATCGAACCCGGGCCGCCCGCGTGGCAGGCGAGCATTCTACCACTGAACCACCGATGCTTCCTTGTAAACTTCGGCTCCCAGAACTCTATTTGAACATTGGCTCTACTGGGGGGCAACCCTCGTCCATTTATATGAAAACGAACTGTCTTCCCATCTACACCGGAAATTAACGATCGCAATTTGATCCGACCATTCCCAATCCGCTCTTTGACACCGGCAAAGACGACAACGTTGCTTTTAATTATGTCGAACAGCTGATGCCAGACCGAATTAATTAAGCCTTCCCCCCCCGTCGTCGCCAAGTCAGAGTGATTAAATTCGCTTGCGGTACCTACTTTGCACGTGTACATAGGTAACAAGTAATCGGGGCCTGTCTGCTACTTGGCTACTTAATACTAATAAAATGTGCCCGGTCGCCTGTTATAAAAGGTAAATTTACTACGGCAGGTAACGTCGGCGTCGGCAAAAAGAAAAAGTGTCGCTGAAATGCAATACTTCTTCACCTATCAATCGAAGTTGTCTTCCCTTGGCTAGCATTATTGCCGCTACCGAAGTTGATTGGCTTTCTTGCTAAATCGAAACCGGAAGAAGGTTTAAATTGTCCATTTTCAAGAAGCGGGTTGGATACCTTTACCTAGTTCGATTACGGTAGCAATTGATCGAATATCACTGACTGTTGTAGTCTGGTCGGATCGATTTGAAAAATGACGCTACCTGCGTGCGGTTTAGGGTATATTGATTTGACACACCTACCAAAACTTAATTTGATCCTTGCCCGGAAAGCTCCTGAATACTACGTCGTTGATTCAACAATGAAAATCTGTCCTACAAAGTAATCTCGAAAAATAAAAGGAAAATATATGTGTCGTTTTTTAAGGAAAACTGTACTTTTGCCTTTTGTTATTAAAATTAAATTTTACTCAATTTGTTTCAGTTTACATTATTTTTATGTCATATTTCAACCCAACTTCTGGGTCAGTTTTGTATCATTTGAGAGATATTTTTGATTAATTTATATGTATGTTATTTCAAATCATTTTTTGGTCCATTTTTATTACATCCTGGCGTCATTTATTCTGAAAAAGTGAATTTTGTCATTTTTGTCATTTTTGTCATTTTTGTCATCTTTGTCATCTTTGTCATCTTTGTCATTTTTGTCATTTTTGTCATTTTTGTCATTTTTGTCATTTTTGTCATTTTTGTCATTTTTGTCATTTTTGTTATTTTTGTCATTTTTGTCATTTTTGTCATTTTTGTCATTTTTGTCATTTTTGTCATTTTTGTCATTTTTGTCATTTTTGTCATTTTTGTCATTTTTGTCATTTTTGTCATTTTTGTCATTTTTGTCATTTTTGTCATTTTTGTCATTTTTGTCATCTTTGTCATTTTTGTCATTTTTGTCATTTTTGTCATTTTTGTCATTTTTGTCATTTTTGTCATTTTTGTCATTTTTGTCATTTTTGTCATTTTTGTCATTTTTGTCATTTTTGTCATTTTTGTCATTTTTGTCATTTTTGTCATTTTTGTCATTTTTGTCATTTTTGTCATTTTTGTCATTTTTGTCATTTTTGTCATTTTTGTCATTTTTGTCATTTTTGTCATTTTTGTCATTTTTGTTATTTTTGTCATTTTTGTCATTTTTGTCATTTTTGTCATTTTTGTCATTTTTGTCATTTTTGTCATTTTTGTCATTTTTGTCATTTTTGTCATTTTTGTCATTTTTGTCATTTTTGTCATTTTTGTCATTTTTGTCATTTTTGTCATTTTTGTCATTTTTGTCATCTTTGTCATTTTTGTCATTTTTGTCATTTTTGTCATTTTTGTCATTTTTGTCATTTTCGTCATTTTCGTCATTTTCGTCATTTTTGTCATTTTTGTCATTTTTGTCATTTTTGTCATTTTTGTCATTTTTGTCATTTTTGTCATTTTTGTCATTTTTGTCATTTTTGTCATTTTTGTCATTTTTGTCATTTTTGTCATTTTTGTCATTTTTGTCATTTTTGTCATTTTTGTCATTTTTGTCATTTTTGTCATTTTTGTCATTTTTGTCATTTTTGTCATTTTTGTCATTTTTGTCATTTTTGTCATTTTTGTCATTTTTGTCATTTTTGTCATTTTTGTCATTTTTGTCATTTTTGTCATTTTTGTCATTTTTGTCATTTTTGTCATTTTTGTCATTTTTGTCATTTTTGTCATTTTTGTCATTTTTGTCATTTTTGTCATTTTTGTCATTTTTGTCATTTTTGTCATTTTTGTCATTTTTGTCATTTTTGTCATTTTTGTCATTTTTGTCATTTTTGTCATTTTTGTCATTTTTGTCATTTTTGTCATTTTTGTCATTTTTGTCATTTTTGTCATTTTTGTCATTTTTGTCATTTTTGTCATTTTTGTCATTTTTGTCATTTTTGTCATTTTTGTCATTTTTGTCATTTTTGTCATTTTTGTCATTTTTGTCATTTTTGTCATTTTTGTCATTTTTGTCATTTTTGTCATTTTTGTCATTTTTGTCATTTTTGTCATTTTTGTCATTTTTGTCATTTTTGTCATTTTTGTCATTTTTGTCATTTTTGTCATTTTTGTCATTTTTGTCATTTTTGTCATTTTTGTCATTTTTGTCATTTTTGTCATTTTTGTCATTTTTGTCATTTTTGTCATTTTTGTCATTTTTGTCATTTTTGTCATTTTTGTCATTTTTGTCATTTTTGTCATTTTTGTCATTTTTGTCATTTTTGTCATTTTTGTCATTTTTGTCATTTTTGTCATTTTTGTCATTTTTGTCATTTTTGTCATTTTTGTCATTTTTGTCATTTTTGTCATTTTTGTCATTTTTGTCATTTTTGTCATTTTTGTCATTTTTGTCATTTTTGTCATTTTTGTCATTTTTGTCATTTTTGTCATTTTTGTCATTTTTGTCATTTTTGTCATTTTTGTCATTTTTGTCATTTTTGTCATTTTTGTCATTTTTGTCATTTGACAATTGTCAAAATTGTCAAAATTGTCAAAATTGTCAAAATTGTCAAAATTGTCAAAATTGTAAAAATTGTCAAAATTGTCAAAATTGTCAAAATTGTCAAAATTGTCAAAGTTGTCAAAATTTGTCAAAATTGTCAAAATTGTCAAAATTGTCAAAATTGTCAAAATTGTCAAAATTGTCAAAATTGTCAAAATTGTCAAAATTGTCAAAATTGTCAAAATTGTCAAAATTGTCAAAATTGTCAAAATTGTCAAAATTGTCAAAATTGTCAAAATTGTCAAAATTGTCAAAATTGTCAAAATTGTCAAAATTGTCAAAATTGTCAAAATTGTCAAAATTGTCAAAATTGTCAAAATTGTCAAAATTGTCAAAATTCTCAAAATTGTCAAAATTCTCAAAATTGTCAAAATTGTCAAAATTGTCAAAATTGTCAAAATTGTCAAAATTGTCAAAATTGTCAAAATTGTCAAAATTGTCAAAATTGTCAAAATTGTCAAACTTGTCAAAATTGTCAAAATTGTCAAAATTGTCAAAATTGTCAAAATTGTCAAAATTGTCAAAATTGTCAAAATTGTCAAAATTGTCAAAATTGTCAAAATTGTCAAAATTGTCAAAATTGTCAAAATTGTCAAAATTGTCAAAATTGTCAAAATTGTCAAAATTGTCAAAATTGTCAAAATTGTCAAAATTGTCAAAATTGTCAAAATTGTCAAAATTGTCAAAATTGTCAAAATTGTCAAAATTTACAAAATTGACAAAATTGACAAAATTGACAAAATTGTCAAAATTGTCAAAATTGTCAAAATTGTCAAAATTGTCAAAATTGTCAAAATTGACAAAATTGTCAAAATTGTCAAAAGTTGTCACAATTGTAAATAATAAACAAAATTTCCAATATTGTCAAAATTGCCAAAAATTTTCCAAGTTGTCAAAATTGACAAAATTTCAAATTTTCCATAATTTGCGAAGTGGTCTTAGAAATCTTATTATTGCAATTTTCCGATTGTAATGAAGTGCATTTTTGAAAATCCTTTGTAGAAATATGGAGAGTTTTCTTCAAAGTTCAGCACAAATAATGCAACGTACTTATCAGAATCTTACTTCTTTCAGACATGCTATCCCCCTCGAGGAGTCTACCGCAACCTAGCTCCCAGATGCAACCGACATCGCATCTCTCGGCACAATCGCAGCAGCAACCGCAACGTCCGGCCAATCGGCGCAGCGCATCATCCGGATCGGATCTGCTGCAGACTAAACTACGCAAGCTGCTCAACACCGGTGACAGCAAGGAGACAATAATCCCTCCGGACGTCGTCGGAGGACTCAATTCTAAATACGTATCGCAGCCGCTGGAAACGAGCTACATAGCTGGGGCGGGACTAGTCGGGACCCTCTCGGACTGTATCAACGATATCGGTTACATCCAGCCACCGAAAAGCTACCAACAGCAGCTGACCGTACACCCGGAGCAGCCGAGCGACATGTCGGTGTTCTTCCCTAGTGCATTCCTATCGCCTCAATCGCTGCCACCACATCCGGCGGCCGACGACGATCTCTACCTGTACGGCGTCCACGATAGCCTGGTGCTGACCGATGACTACCGTGCGATCAGTCCCCCGGCCGAGTACGCCGAAAACAGCGCTTCACCCGAAAAGCATAGTAATAGTCACAGGTGAGTTTTGTTTGATACAACAAATTAATTGAATACTTATTATATGCTTTCCTTTTTCAGTCGTTACAACTACCAGCGTTCATACTCGCACTCGCAGGCTGTGGTCCACCAGGACGCATCGGACTATTCGCCAACGCAGTCCTACAACATCAACAGTCACAAGTCACTGCCGGATTTGCATTCTCAGATCAGCAGACACTCGCCGCACTCCGAGGCGCTGAGTTGCTGTAGCCGAGGCAATCGATCCAATCGATCGGGCAGTTCGTTCAATCGGGACTCCGGTGGCTCTTCCGGCCATTACACGCACCACAGCGAACCGTGTTGCAAACAGCAGCAGCAACAGCAACAACAACAACAGCAGCAAAAGGACGCCCTCATGATGGGTGGCGCAGATTATCGGCGGGACAGTGGATCGTCAACCCAACACAGTGGCAACTCTTACTACGCCTATGGAATTCCGCCGCTACGATACGATTGTATCGAGTGCCGGGCGAAAATCCGCGAAGAAGCCGACTGTTTGCTAAACTTCACCACTCCCGAAGTTCCGGAGGCCTTCCAGGACGACTACAGTGAAAAGCAGAAACAGAAATACTACGACGATGTTGCACGGGACCGAGATCGTATTTCCAGTAGCGCTCGCAAGTATTACAAAAACCCTGGACCAATGTCACCCCTATCGCCTGTCTCTCCGTTGTCGCCGCAGGACCAGCAAATCGATCTGAGTCCCCCGTTGGGAACTTTCAAACGACAGAAATGCCTTCGATTCAAAAATCGTGGTCGTCAATCGGCCGTCAGCAATCCGAACTCACGCTGCAGCGATGGCCGCGGAAGTCAGACTGGAGATGACGATCGGCGTCCGATATTGCGATCAAAGAGCGACATCAGCGATCGCTACTGGAACCGCCTATCAGAGCGCAACGAACGCGAGCGGGATCGAGAACGGGAACGAGAGCAGCAGCAGCAGCAAAAGCTACTTGAGAAGCAACGATCCCGATCCGATAGCCTCACGCAGCTGGAACACTTCTTTGATCGACTGGGGCTGAACGAGGAAACCTACGAACGCAACATAGCTCCAGCGAAACCAGTCCGCAAACCACCGACGTCGCAAACCGCCTATAAGAGCAACTCGTCCGGCAGTGATATCCATCGCGATCGGGTGTCGGCCGAAGAAACCGGTGACTCGGACGAATCCAGTGCCGTGTTCTTCTCCGATGTCAGCACCATCGATTCGACGCGGCTTCCGGACAGCACGGAAACGAGCAACGATCAGCAGATTCAGCCACCGGGCGCCGCTGGGCAACCCGTTGTCGGAGGTGGCGGACCGCTGAACAGCCTCTCCAATCCGACCATGTACCGACCGAGCGAACCACCGTCTATCATCGAGCGGAACGCCCGCATCATCAAGTGGCTGTGCAACTGCAAGAAGATGCAGCTTGCCTAAGGGTGGTTGAACGACCGCGGGCGGGCGCCGGCCAGGCACTCGGTGGTGGTGGATGTGAAACAAGTCGGTGGCGGTCGCTACCGGACCATCGATCGCGTTCCGGCCAAAAGTCGGACTTCCTACAGGGATGACGACGGGTTTTAGAGGAAAGGTGGTATTTCGACAGAACCCGAAAGATAGATTCGTGATCAAATTTTAATAGAGATGGCGGTCTCACCGTGTTAGGCATAGAGGCACAGATTTTTCCTCTCCATTATTCAAGCCTTATTTTTAGAGATTTAGGACAATCGGATTTCCTACAACCTGCTCAACATTTTTTCCTGACTTTTCAGAGAAGTATACAACGCCTTTGCGGAGCTTACGTTTCAATGCCTCTGTTGATCACCAATTCTCCACACAGCAGTTGATCATGTAATCTACGAGCTCTTGGTTTGACGGAAGCAGCGTGGCTTCGGCTTTCTCTGCTTCTTATATGCCTCTGGGCCCAATATTACCTTGGCACGATGGACGGTGCTACGAGAGGATCCCACTTTTTTTGGCCACATACCAAACTGAGGCAGTTTTATAACTGGTCTAAGCACGCATGACTTTCCGGTCCAAAGTTTTGTCCACCGGACTCGGTTTTCGCCCAGATTTTTTTTTATCCACGAAGCTACTTTCTTCTCCAAACTTCCGAATCGAATTTTAGAACGCTCCAATACTTACTTTCATTCTCGCAAACTGACTCAGCGAAATGCACGATATTTTTGCTATTTTCCAGGAAACTTCTTCGAATTTTCAAAAAAAAAGTGTATCTCACGATACACAGAGTTTTGAGTAAAACTGTAAACAATAACACCCAGCAGAAATCAACTGTTAAACGTCATCCGGAATAAGCAGGGTTGTTTCAAAATCGTGCTTAGACATAGGGCCTTATTACATAAGACGAATCACGAGCCATTTTACTCGAGTGAGCCATTTTGGTATTACAGTAGCCGAGTCGAGTCGAATTTCAGTCGAGTTGCCCCACTGAGTCGACTGCTTGAAGGTTCGTGACTCAGCTGTTTCACTCGACTACCGCGATACGACATTTCGCTCGACTCGACAGCGACTTGAGTCGAGTCGAGTTACTCGACTCGTTTTATGTAATAGGGCCCATAATGGGACACCCTATATGGATTCATTATCCGCTGGAAGCTACTGAGACTTTTTCTCAACCCGACAGGGAACTTTGTAAATTCGAAACATTCAGATGGTCAGATAAAAAAAAAGCAAATTACTTCTCTTTCGTTACAACCAGGTAGTTTGAGAGGGAAAAAACTTGAAACAGCACGGCTGAAGGTTTTAGAAAATTCTTCAGAGTCAGTGGATGAAAAGCCCTTACCCTTAATTTTATGCTAATACCCATCATTAACTGGAAGCTATCATGGCTCATATTTGAATCCGATGGAAATTTCATAAACATGAAAAGTTCACATATAAAAAAAAGAAATTAATGGTACCAAGCGAGATTAAAAAAATCAACTGAGGGTAAAATTTGTAAAATCCAACTTGCTGTTCATTTAGTCCGATTTTGACTAAAATATGGGGATAACGGCATTACGAGTTCGAACGTTTCCCCTTTGACCTAAAACTATCTCCGAGTAGCTTTCAACGGATAATGGCAATCAGACTATAATCCAATTTTTTTAGCCCAATGAGTTCGAATTCGTTGTCCAAATTTCTTAAGAATTTTGGTAACTCGTTCAGGCTGAAAAAACTCTCGAATTCGTCCGAATTCGTATTTGATCGGTTCAAAAATAATACTGGCTTACTGTGATAGCCGCTATCATTCGTTGGAAGCTAGTTGGTGATGTGTTCAGGCCAAACGTAAAACAGTTCAATTCATAAATTCCGTTATCATCATGTTTCGGTGAAATTGTTGAGAATTTAGTAGTAGATTGCCAATTTATACAATTTAATGATTTTAGGTTTGAATTGGGGGGGTAGAAAAACTTTGCCTTATGTCAACCAAGCTGTACGAACTACATCTTCCTCGAAATAAGAAGTTGAAGATCACGAAACTTTTCACAACCTTTGCGACGCAAACTCCAACGGATGCGAAGTTCAACCTTGTAGAAAGCGATTGGTAAAAACAATAGTAGCAACAATCAAATTTTAACTGTAACAAAAAATAATCAAAACGAAACAAAACCATAGCAAAAAAAAAGCTGTATTGTGTTAAGGGTGAATGTTTAAAAATGAGAATCGAGTTTTAACGAGCAAACCAAAGAACGAAGCTGAAAACCGTGTTTGTCGTGGTCATCTGTAGCTGGTTTTAAAAGTGGATGATTTTTCATAAACAATAGAATGCAAACGATTACAGGAATAGGACAAGAAGAGAGATAACAAAAAGCAAAGCATCCTTCACGAGCCGAGTCCAATTAGATTGGTATGCTTAAATGAAAAGAATCAAAAGGTAGAATACGAAAAAAATTCAACAATAGAAAGCATTCAAAGTAACCAGCAATTAATTCGTGAAGAACCAAAGCGCCAGCGCTAATAAATTTCAAGGCTAGTTACCCCGAATGTGTCGAATAGCGGCTTCCAAAAATCGGAACACAGCTTAACATATATATGTCGAGTATCGAAAAACTACAGAATGACATACCAGAAGGCAAACGTCAAACATCATAAGCAAAACAACTGACAACAAGTCGGTGCAAACAGTTAATCCTATGTAAATAACGAACCAGTGACAGTACAGCTTCAGCTGTCACTTTCAATTGATGATTTCGATGTAGAACAAAAAAGCAGAAAATTAAATGGTAGTAAACTAAAATGTTGATTTCCGAACTGTTGTTTTCGAATAACATAGAAATTTTTCCTTAAAAAGACGAATCGAAGTGTGTTGAAGGTATTAACAAAACAATTATACTGTTGTCTCCAGTTAGCCATATTCAATGTCACATGTCATTTGACTGCAAATCCTGACGTGTCTGTAGAACTGGGTGCTGAAAACCCAAACAAATCAAAAATCTTCTAACAACCCCCGCCTCTCAAAGGTTTGATGATTTCGTTTGAGTAATTTCTACGGATTTTTAACGAAAACAAAAATACACTGTAGCGACAACACAATTGCAAATCGAGCAATTTGCTAATTGACCATAACAATTGAAAAACCAAACATGTAAATGTATTTTATGCGATTCGAGTAATTGGTTACTCATCACTATAATGCATTGAATAAAGAGTAAAAATAAAACCAATTTAAACTCTCTTTTCTAGTCTAATATGTAAAAAGCAAATGAGAAAACACTTGTTTGATTCGAGTATATTACAACAGCATAAATGAATCGAAATAATCTTACTTATAGTTGAGGTACTATATATTAATAACGAACAGGAAATTTAATCCAACCAGCACTGTTTAAATTGAATAAAAAATAAAATAAAAAGATACATTTCAATATTCAAACTACAATAAATTCTACAACTCTCACATACACAATCGAACGCAACGCAATTGTACACTTAAATAGAAGAAGCGAACTAATCCATGTACCACTTTATCACTAGCAAACCTCAAAAACTCAAAAACCACTCTCTTAAAAAACCACACGAAAATAAAACAACCCCCAAATCCTTGACTTTAACGCCAAACGTACGCGTTGTACTCTTAGAGGAGCAAAACCAAAATAGATGAAAAAACAAAGTTTAACGATAAAAAAACGTAGGTGAACAATAGAACCAAAAGCTGCTACCATACATCTACCACTCGAAAACGCAATTCGCAACTCAATAGAAACTAGCTGTTCGAATAATCAATATCTACGCAAATGTATGGCAGACAGGAGAGACGAAAATAAATAAAAACAAAAGAAACACCCGCTGAATCAAAAACCAGAGTCAAACAAATTTCAACAAAGTTTGCTTCCTAATTGCTCTCAATCAAAACTAGTTACGACAAACAGAAACAAATAAAAAAACGAAGATCAAATAATCAAACAGTCACAAACAGATAAAGCTAACACTACTGGTGGGCGAAACAGAAACAAGCGAAATGGTGAAAATCAAAATAATTTGTCCCAAATACACATCTAAAAACAATAAAATACATGGACAAAGCGGTTGCAATGAATAAATAAAAACAAATAAACAGCATCTGGTTTGAAAGGTAATTATACTCATCATAAGTATAGGGAAATTAATAAAACTGAAAACCGTATATCATAGAAAAAAACAAACAAACGACAGTGTATTCCTCTCGGATCCGAAAAAAATCCCAACGGTTTCACAGAAATGTTGCTTGACGACAACATTCTGTGCTGCAAAAAGTTTATTCTCGAGTATTGCGTTTATAATCCGTGCCTGCGAAAAATTCACTCTCGAGTATAGGGTCTATAATCCAGTTCCTGAGAAAAATTTACCCCAGCGTATCGCGTTTACAGACAAAAATTTGAAAAAAAAAATTTCAAAATGACAAAAATGACAAAAATGACAACAAAAATGACAAAAATGACAAAAATGACAAAAATGACAAAAATGACAAAAATGACAAAAATGACAAAAATGACAAAAATGACAAAAATGACAAAAATGACAAAAATGACAAAAATGACAAAAATGACAAAAATGACAAAAATGACAAAAATGACAAAAATGACAAAAATGACAAAAATGACAAAAATGACAAAAATGACAAAAATGACAAAAATGACAAAAATGACAAAAATGACAAAAATGACAAAAATGACAAAAATGACAAAAATGACAAAAATGACAAAAATGACAAAAATGACAAAAATGACAAAAATGACAAAAATGACAAAAATGACAAAAATGACAAAAATGACAAAAATGACAAAAATGACAAAAATGACAAAAATGACAAAAATGACAAAATGACAAAAATGACATAAATGACAAAAATGACAAAAATGACAAAAATCACAAAAATGACAATAAACATAAAAATGACAAAAATTACAAAAATTGCAAAAATGACAAAAATGACAAAAATGACAAAAATGACAAAAATGACAAAAATGACAAAAATGACAAAATGACAAAATGACAAAAATAACAATAATCATAAAAATGACAAAAATTACAAAAAGGAAAAACTGACAAAAATGACAAAAATAACAAAAATAACAAAAATGACAAAAATGACAAAATGACAAAAATGACAAAAATAACAATAATCATAAAAATGACAAAAATTACAAATAGGAAAAACTGACAAAAATGACAAAAATAACAAAAATAACAAAAATAACAAAAATGACAAAAATGACAAAAATGACAAAAATGACAAGAATGACAAAAATGACAAAAATGACAAAAATGACAAAAATGACAAAAATGACAAAAATGACAAAAATGATAAAAATGACAAAAATGACCAAAGTGACAAAAATGACAAAAATGGCAAAAATGATAAAAAATGACAAAAATGACAAATATGACAAAAATGATAAAAATGACAAAAATGACAAAAATGACAAAAATGACAAAAATGACAAAAATGACAAAAATGACAAAAATGACAAAAATGACAAAAATGACAAAAATGACAAAAATGACAAAAATGACAAAAATGACAAAAATGACAAAAATGACAAAAATGACAAAAATGACAAAAATGACAAAAATGACAAAAATGACAAAAATGACAAAAAATGACAAAAATGACAAAAATGACAAAAATGACAAAAATGACAAATATGACAAGAATGACAAAAATGACAAAAATGACAAAAATGACAAAAATGACAAAAATGACAAAAATGACAAAAATGACAAAAATGACAAAACTGACAAAAATGACAAAAATGACAAAAATGACAAAAATGACAAAAATGACAAAAATGACAAAAATGACAAAAATGACAAAAATGACAAAAATGACAAAAATGACAAAAATGACAAAAATGACAAAAATGACAAAAATGACAAATATGACAAGAATGACAAAAATGACAAAATCGACAAAAATGTAAAAAATGACAAAAATGACAAAAGTGACACGAATGTCTAAAATGACAAAAATGACAAAAATGACAAAAATGACAAAAATGACAAAAATGACAAAAATGACAAAAATGACAAAAATGACAAAAATGACAAAAATGACAAAAATGACAAAAATGACAAAAATGACAAAAATGACAAAAATGACAAAAATGACAAAAATGACAAAATGACAAAAATGACAAAAATGACAAAAATGACAAAAATGACAAAAATGACAAAAATGACAAAAATGACAAAAATGACAAAAATGACAAAAATGACAAAAATGACAAAAATGACAAAAATGATAAAAATGATGAAAATGACAAAAATGATGAAAACGACAAATTTTATTGCGAAAATGTTATGGAATCTGGATTGACTTGTAGATGTTCTTTTTTAAATCTTTGTTCACTAATTTGTATTCGAACTTAAACCCATCTTCAATGTTATCTTTCAATTGATCGAGAGCGGCGACAAAATAGCGAAAAAGTAACGACCATGACCTGAATCCGTCAATCATCTTAGTTATTCTCACTCTTGAAGAGAGAATTCAATAAATTGCATGCTGCACATCGTTGAGAGTTGTATTTAACAAGACTGGCGCTGCCCTCGTAGTAATTCAATTGGAGACGCGACTCGCTCCTCAAGATAGAAGCTAATTCTATACTTACTAACATATATTTGCACCAGAGCAGAGCGTCGATCGATTGGCGTCTGCTCCAGTGTGTAGCGAGATAAGCGACGAAACAGATTTGCATAGCAAGTGCATCGATTAGGTGAACCCAAAGCATTTGTAGGAGATGTGTGGGTTGTTGATTGAAAGGGGTAATTCCGTATGAGAACTGGAGGTTCCATTCTATTAACCTAGAATAGAAAAAAAAGTAACTGAAACACGTCAGAGTATCTAAGTAAATAAGTCCATTGATCTTTTCACTCCCCTATCTGTAGTAAACACATTAGTCATCCACCCTTTTCATGTTAGATTTGTCTAGAGAAAAATCAGCAGATCCCTGAGTAGGGTTCAGTCTACTTAAAACCTTCGCTTAGTCAACAGTTTAACTCTCTAAATAGTCACTAGTCATACATATAACGAATCGAGCTTAGAATCTTAACGTTTCATCGGATTACTTAAGAAGAAAAAAAACTCATCCATGGAGATGACACCTACCTTCCAGCATCGGGTACTTTTCAATTAGCTGTTGTTTTTTTCTGGTCCGGTTTTCATAACTTCGGAAGTTCAAGTTCAACGGTGTCATCGTAGACTAGTCAGGTGTACCGACTAAGTAATGGGTTTAATAGAGGACATTATCCGTGCTCTGGATCACTCGCTAATAATTAGCAGTTACAAGTACGTTCTGGCTCTGCTGGTGGTACTGTACGTTTTCATCTGGCTGTACGATCTGTATCGGTATGGGGAATCGAAAAAAGCGGAGATCGATGTTGGAAAATCGAAATCTGAAGACGGAACAACGGAAAAACTAGACGGGATCGAGTATGTGGGGGGTGAGTTTGGACGTTGTATAAATTTAGGAGTGTAAAATTTGATCATTCAATCTGAATATAAAATCGTCAATTTAAAAATTTCAATAAACAGTACTAATTGAAATATCCATTAAAAATTCAGATATGAAAATTACAACGGAAAATTCCCATTAGAACTAGCTGGATCGAAAAATTGGACCAAAATCGGTCGGGTTTGTGGCCGTTCAACCCGTGAATCGGTCCGAAAACAGACTAGAAAACCGACCAAATTCGGACTAATTCTGGGCTCTGGTGATACAAGTTTCAGGGCGACGCGACGCGATGCCAAAAACAAACCCGGATCGAAGGACAATCGGACCGATTACTGTCAAAAGAAAGCTTGTCAGTTAAAAAAGTCCGATTTTCCAGACCATTTCCCTGCTGCTAAAAGCAGCGTCGAACACTAGACCTGACAGTACAAATCGGTCCAGATTTGGTTTGAATTCGGTCAGTTTTTCTTGGCCGAATTGACGCGACCCGTCGTCTAGTTTCGCAACGTTCCACCGCGGTTTCAATCATAGCAATCATATAGTTTTTTGAGTGCATAAGAGATTGACAAGCCAATAGGTGGTATGAATAAGAAAATAGCTTCGATAGCTTTTACTTAGCTCGAACTTTAGAATGGCAAAATTAGAAAGCATTTGCTCAACTAGATATGAAAAAGCATAGTAGAATATTTACTTTCAACCAGCTCCGGATTAAAAATATGCATGCCATTTGAAGTCTTTGACTCACAAAACTGCTCGAAAATAGCAATAGCAATTACTAGACCTTTATTCATATCAGCCAATGTCATAAATTAGTTCGATGGAAAGAATCGGTAAGCAACCCAGATTCTTCGATGTAACGCGAGGGTTTGTTTTGTTTCAATGATATTTTATATTTTTGTAATATGTGTTATCTAGATGTTAAATAAAATAAATTTCTTCCGAAAACTTGAACTTTTTGATAAATCCAAATAGTATATAGTAAATATAGTAATTTGGATTCAGAAAACGAAACTATTTTGGTCCGGAATCCGTCTAAAAACGGTCTGGGATCTGACCAATTTTAGTCTGGAATCTGAAATCTGAAATCCGGATGATCTTGAATTCTAATTTGAAAACTTTAAAATGTTAAATTGTATGCTCGTTCTGAATTCTGGAGTCTTTTTTCAACTAAATTCTAGAACTTCCATAATTAATTTTAATGGGGAATTTCAATTTTGAATGATAATCCTGAATTTGATCTTACAAATCATTCTTTAGATTTCCAGTCTAAATTTCGAATCTTATTTTTTATAGTCAGAATGACGAATCTATTTTGAAAAAAATATCAATTTTATCAATATTCTGATTTGATTTATTTTCAAATTTTTTATTTTTTATGTTCGCTCTGGATTATTATTTTTTTATCTAAATTTATTACACTTAGAATTAGTTGGACATTTTTTTTCTGGATTCGTTTTCTGAACATTTTTTTATTGAATATCGATTCTGAATTCTAGTTTTCAAATCATTTATTTCTGAAATAGTAATGGCTAGTGAACGGTAGACAATGTGCAACTCGAGACCCCATACACCCAACCTTCGGGTAGTGGTCATATCACCTCTTGTCTGCAACTCCGATTCTCTACCTCCCCGTGGTGCTAGCTGGGGTGCGAGCAACCTTAGCGGAGATCGGGTACCCAACCCCGGTGGATGCTTTGGTCGCATGCAGACTGAGTCAGGGGGCTTCGTACGCGTCTGTTCTCCATGTCAGGGGCGGCGTGCGGAGTGCAACAACGTCCTGGTGGTGTTCGGGACCCAAAACAGCAACATCACGACGGTCCTCCTGCGAGATAGTGGGGTTAGCTGCGGGCCTTGCGAGCCTGTGACTTTTGTAGTATAAGCAACGAACAACGAACAACAAATTTCGGATGGAAATCGGCAAAGACCCACGCGACGAAAAGGGACTAGCGATTGGAAACTTGGAACATGGAACTGCCGATCTCTAAATTTTGTGGGCAGTACCCACGTGCTCTCCAACGAATTGAAGAGCCGCAAATTCGACATCGTAGCACTGCAGGAGGTATGCTGGAAGGGCTCCACGGTACGAACGTACCCAGATGGTCGTGCCATCTACCAGAGCTGCGGCAACACACATGAGCTTGGAACAGCTTTTATAGTGATGGGAAAGATGCAAAAGCGCGTGATCGGGTTGTGGCCGATTAGCTCACGAATGTGCCGGTTGAGAATCAAGGGCCGGTTCTTCAACATCAGCATCACCAACGTGCACAGCCCTCACCTCGGAAGTACCGGTGACGACAAAGACGAATTTTACGCGCAGCTGGAGCGTGAATACGACCGTTGCCCAAAACATGATATCAAGATCGTCATCGGGGATTTCAATGCTCAGGTCGGCCAGGAGGAGGAATTCAAACCGACAATTGGAAGGTTCAGTGCGCACCAGCTGACCAACGAAAATGGCCTCAGACTTATTGATTTCGCCGCCTCCAAACGAATGGCTGTACGTAGTACCTTTTTTCAGCACCGCCTCCCACACAAGTACACCTGGAGATCACCGTACCAAACTCAATCACAGATCGACCACGTTTTGATCGACAGCCAGCACTTCTCGGACATCATCGACGTCAGATCCTGTCGGGGCGCCAACATCGAGTCGGACCATTACCTGGTGATGGGGAAGATGCGCCCAAAACTCTCCGTAGTAAACAACACGCGAAACCGGCGCCCGCCTCGGTTAAATATCGCGCGACTGAAGCAACCTGAGGTGGCGGCAGACTACGCGCAATCGGTCGAAGCAGCGCTGCCAGCAGAGGGCGAGCTTGACGAAGCCCCTCTCGAGGACTGTTGGGATACCATCAAAACAGCCATCAACAGTGCTGCGGAGAACGTCATCGGTTATGTGGAGCGATCTCGACGGAACGACTGGTTCGACGAGGAGTGTAGGAGAGTGATGGACGAAGAGAATGCCGCGCAGGCGGCAGTAGTGCAAAGAGGCACCCGTCGAAATGTGGAAAATCACCGACAGCGGAAGAGGCAGCGAGTCCGACTTTTCCAGGAGAAAAAGCGCCGCCTGGAGGAGGAGGAGCTCGAGGAGCTGGAGCAGCTGCATTGTTCCCAAGAAACACGAAAGTTCTATCAGAAAATCAACGCATCCCGCAAAGGCTTCGTGCTGCAAGCCGAAATGTGCCGGGATAAGGACGGGGGTATCCTGACGGACAATCGTGAGGTGATCAAAAGGTGGAAGCAGCACTTCGATGAACACCTGAACGGCGCACATGCAGGAGATCAAGACGGTGGGGGAAGGTACATCGCCGGCGTAGCCAACGACGTAGAGGAGCCACTCCCAACGATGAGTGAAGTTAAGGAAGCCATTCGCCAGCTGAATAGAAACAAGTCGGCTGGGAAGGATGGCATCGCAGCTGAACTCATCAAAATGGGCCCGGACAGGTTGGCCGATTGCCTACACCGGTTGATAGTCCGGATCTGGGACATAAAACAGCTACCGGAGGAGTGGAAGGAGGGGGTAATATGCCCCATCTACAAGAAGGGCGACAAATTGGACTGTGAGAACTACCGAGCGATCACTGTCCTCAATGCCGCCTACAAAGTGTTGTCCCGAATCCTACTCCGCCGCCTAACGCCACAAGCAAACAGATTCGTGGGAAGTCATCAGGCCGGCTTCATGGAGGGACGGTCAAAGACGGACCAGATCTTCATATTACGGCAAATCCTCCAAAAATGCCGTGAACACCAAGTTCCAACGCACCATCTATTCATCGACTTCAAAGCTGCATACGACACGATCGACCGTGACGAGCTATGGAAAATCATGGACGACAATGGCTTTTCCGAGAATCTGACCAGACTGATCAAGGCGACGATGGATGGAACGCAGTGCTGTGTGCGGATCTCGGGTGAATTGTCGAGTTCATTCGAATCGCGCAGGGGGCTTCGACAAGGTGATGGTCTATCCTGCATGATGTTCAACGTGGCGCTAGAAGGTGTTATTTGACGAGCGGTGGGCGAAATGCGGGGCACGATTTTCAGCAGATCCAGCCAGTGCGGCGGTGGAAGAGATCTACCGCAAACTGAAACGCGAAGCAGGAAGGATTGGGTTGATGATTAATACGTCCAAGACGAAGTACATGCTGGCCTGCGGATCCGAGACCGACCGAACCCGCTTGTCCAGTAATAATAAGGTCACGATCGACGGCGACGAGCTGGAGATAGTCGAAGACTTTGTCTATCTCGGCTCACTGGTGACCGCAGACAATGACACCAGCCGTGAGATCCGGAGGCGAATTATCAACAGAAGTCCTGCCTACTATGGACTCCACAAGCAACTGCGGTCGAGAAGACTTAGCCCTCACACGAAGTGTAACCTGTATACGACGCTCATTAGACCGGTTGTTCTCTACGGGCACGAGACATGGATATTGCTCGAGGAGGACCTGCGTACACTCGGAGTATTCGAGCGACGAGTGTTAAGAACCATCTTTGGCGGCGTACAGGAGAACGGAGTGTGGAGGCGAAGGATGAACCACGAGCTCGCGCGACTCTACGGCGAACCCAGTATTCAAACGGTGGTGAAGGCTGGCCGGATACGCTGGGCGGGACATGTTGCGAGAATGCCGGACGACTGTCCTGCAAAACAGGTGTTCGCTACGAATCCGGTAGGAACAAGACGAGCGGGGGCGCAACGAGCGAGGTGGTTAGACCAAGTGGAGCGTGATCTGGCGAACGTGGGGTGCCCGAGAAATTGGAGAACGGTTGCTATGAACCGAGTGAATTTTAGGAATTATGTTCGTCAAGTTATGTCGTGAGACGGAATACTATGTAAATAAAATAAAATAAAATTATTTCTGAAATATTTTGGTTAATGTTCAGATTCAGATTTCAGATTTGAGATTCAGATTTTAGATTCAGATTTCAGATTCAGATTTCAGATTCAGATTTCAGATTCAGATTTCAGATTCAGATTTCAAATTCAGATTTCAGATTCAGATTTCAGATTCAGATTTCAGATTTCAGATTCAGATTTCTGATTCAGATTTCAGATTCAGATTCAGATTTCAGATTCAGATTTCTGATTCAGATTTCAGATTCAGATTTCAGATTCAGATTTCAGATTCAGATTTCAGATTCAGATTTCAGATTCAGATTTCAGATTCAGATTTCAGATTCAGATTTCAGATTCAGATTTCAGATTCAGATTTCAGATTCAGATTTCAGATTCAGATTTCAGATTCAGATTTCAGATTCAGATTTCAGATTCAGATTTCAGATTCAGATTTCAGATTCAGATTTCAGATTCAGATTTCAGATTCAGATTTCAGATTCAGATTTCAGATTCAGATTTCAGATTCAGATTTCAGATTCAGATTTCAGATTCAGATTTCAGATTTCAGATTCAGATTTCAGATTCAGATTTCAGATTCAGATTTCAGATTCCAGATTCAGATTTCAGATTCCAGATTCAGATTTCAGATTCAGATTTCAAATTCAGATTTCAGATTCAGATTTCAGATTCAGATTCAGATTTCAGATTCAGATTCAGATTTCAGATTCAGATTTCAGATTCAGATTTAATGTTCAGGTTCAAAACCAACGTTCTCTTTTCAAGCCAGCTTTCTTAAACTAGAATATCATTTTTCATCTTCCAGAGCTCGATTTCGAGAACAACGACCTGCTTCCGGCTCTCGAAGAGAAACCCCACATTCCCTATCCAGGAGCACGTGTAACATTGGCCAAGGATCCGATGAAGGCAGCCGAACAGTTCTACAAAATCGTGAACGATCGTCGAAGTGTCCGTAAGTTTAGCAACCGTTCGGTTTCGCTGAAACTAGTTCAGCAATGCATCCTGGCAGCCGGAACGGCTCCCAGTGGCGCTCACACCGAACCCTGGCGCTTTTGTGTGGTATCCAGCGCGGATGTGAAGGCACGCGTTCGCGAAATTATCGAAGGCGAAGAGCTTATAAACTACGAGCAGCGAATGTCCAAGCAGTGGACCACGGATCTGAAACCGTTGAAAACCAACCACGTGAAGGAATATCTCACAACGGCCCCGTGCCTGATTCTAGTTTTCAAACAGACCTACGGATACAAACCAAATGGCGGGAAGAAGCAACATTATTACAACGAAATATCAACGTCGATTGCGGTTGGAATTTTACTTAGTGCCCTGCAGGCGGCCGGATTGAGTTCGCTGGTCACCACGCCACTGAACTGTGGACCGGCATTGCGGAATTTATTGGAACGGCCCTCGAACGAAAAGCTGTTAGTGTTACTTCCGGTTGGATATCCGGCCGCCGATTGTACGGTGCCCGATTTGGATAGGAAACCACTGGAAGATCTTGTTGCCCTTTATTAACTGATTTCGGTTAGGCTGAATGAATAAATAAGTTGGTAAATCATTTTAAAAAAGGAACGAATGATGGCTTTTGAATTCAGATAAACACTTCGAAATCAGTTTTTAGTTCAATCCAGAACAAGTTTGAAGAAAAATTTTAATCTTGGGTTCTTTATTTTCATTTTTTAAATAGAGGACGAATGACCATGTTGGTTAAAATCCTCTATAAATAAACAAAATAGAATAGAATAGAATTTTTTAAATGTTGCTCAGGGTTCTTAAACATTTTGACACGTACCAGTAACAACAATCCAAAACATTGGCCTGCTGAGAGAGAATTTTGTTCGAGCTCCCTCTCTCATCGCGGTCACAATTTTGAGAGGGCTCATTTCAACCAACTGCACCGAAACAAATGGCGTATTTATTTAAGAAACAATATAATGTAAATTCTCATGAGGGTAAGTTTCTAAATAGTTTTTTGTCGATGCCCAATAATTAAAAAACTTACTCAAACTTACTTAAAACACTGCATAAAATCACATGTACATCAGTGTGATGTTTATAAAGCATCTCTAACTAGTTTTTCTTAATTAGCTTAGATATTAAACTTCTCAACTCTTCGTATACTTACGTGTGTGATATTCAGTTTTAAAGTAAATTTCTTCATGAATTGTGATATATTTATAAACGAGGAAAGAGTTGGAAGGATAGACAAACAACCTCATTGAAAAAACGACTTTCCTTTGTTAGAAGAAAATGATGTGTGACACCGGTCGTACACAAAAAACCTTTCGGAACAAAAGCAAACAAAGCACGATCCAGTATTTTATTGTACACTATTTTACACTGTTCGACTCAAACTAGAGCTTAGCTTTAATATTATACGTATATGTGTGACATGAAAAAGTGGGTTTCACTTCCAAGACATCGAAATAGAAACTGAAACCATCTGACATAAAAATGCATTTTTACACTGCTACAGCTGCTCGATCGAAATTATAACAATAAAATAATAATTATCTTAACATAAAAATAACAATCATAAAAAGCGGTTTTAGTTCCAACTCGACAGTACCTAGCTAGTAGTTGTTGAAAGGTTTTATCAGATTAGTATTGATATTACTAAGTGTAGTAGTAAGAACCTTTCCATTTATCCTCTACTTCCGTTTTGAGTAAACTCACACATACACAACACTCTCTTGCGCGCCTGCAATGTCCAAGGGTTGTTCGGCATGTTTGGGGGTTTGTTCATGTTTACACACACATAGGGGAAACGAGGGTTCAAATTGAGATTACATAATATTCTCGATTAGATGAGCTACACAGGGCATTCACAGAATCGTACAGAAGGTGCGGAAGAATTTGGCTACAAATAAAAAATATTTTGAGAAAAAAATAGGGTGAAAAGAAAGAAAAGAATAAAAGGATAAAGCGAACGAAAACTATTGTTGTAGGGTAGTGGATTTAGAAAAAACAGAAAAACAACTTTCGAACTGGTCTCTTCTAACTTATATAGCGAAACAAAAAAAAGGAAAATAATGAAAATATGTTTTCAAAATGTTAACCAATTTGGAACAGGTTTTTAGAGTAAGGGAAGAGCAAAAGAAAACAGAAAAGTACTTCGATTAGTCGCAAGTCATGTTTATTTCATTCAAATAGATATTTCATATTTCTTTTCGTTTCGTACACGGTAAACACGAGAAGAATAGATCTGTGAACGTCGTCTTTTTTGGCTTTACAGCAGCATTCGCATGTCTGTTTTTCGGTTTGGAACCCTCTTTTTTAAGCGAGTTGAAAGTTTCAGTTGAGTTAGTTTATCGTTTTTTTTATTGAATTTTTGAAGAAAGTAATACAAATGGTATGCCAGTAATCAGCAAAATAAAAACACATTACAAAAAGAGAAGAAAGAAAAGAGAAAGTCATTTAAGTAGGAAGGAAAATAACAGTCGTCCGTTAGAAAGAAGGAAAACACATTTTGAAAACAATTTTCAGTTAATTTTGGTTGAAATTTTCTACCATTTGGCGTCAAGGTTGAGAGTTTGCATATGGTTACGTTTTCTCTTCCTTTTTGCAAATGGAGCGGCACATTTTCCTAGCCTTTTTTTATCATATTATCAAAAATACAACTTACAAAAATATCAGTGGTTGTTTCGTTTTTTTTAGGATAAACAATCATAATTCAGACAAGTCAGAAAAGCTGGCCGATAGTTGTACATATGTATATATACTTGACGTGTATACTTGGGTGTATGACGGTGTGCGATCATCGAAACAATAGTGTACTGCGGTGCCATGCTCGCGAAAGTGATTCGATAAGGAAAAGTATTGTAGATGTAGACAGTAGAACACTGAACAGTAATAAGACTAAACTTAATAATGAAAAATAAAAGAAAGAAATTATCATTCTAACATCTCCGCAGAATGGGCACGTGCAAAACAATAGTAAACGTAACAGTAGTAGTAGTAATAGTAGTAGTAGGACTCTTATTTCGGAGCTTTACCTATTTGGGCCACCTTACTTTCCCGCTTTCGGCGCGGTGGCACCGGGGGAGATGTGGAGGGTGGTAGTTGATCTTCCAAGGTGGAACTGGCGATGGCAGCTTTGCTACCATCTTGGCTTATGGGTGACAATGATGATGGCACTAATGGTGATGACGCTTGCTGTGACGATGATGTCAGTGACGAAGCAATAGTTGGCAGTGTTTTGGTTTGCGGTTTGACAGTTGCGTTTGTGTGTGTTACGGAGTTGGTAGTTCGTTTGATAAGCGATGGTGGCGCTTCGGATGGTTCTTCTACAGTTCGAATAGGTTTAATGGGGATGCTGCTAACCGTCGTTGCAGTCTTTGCAGGCACGATTCTCGGTTTGGTTTTAGTTTGTGTCATTGTGCTGGTAGTAGTGACAGTCGCAGCAGGCGCTGCTTGTGGTGGTGATACTAATTGTTTGCGTCGAACGGTTCTGACAGGTTCGCTGGCAACGGTTTTGTATGGTTTACCTGCCATCGATTCCTCAGCAACTTGAAGTGGTGGGGGTTGAGGCCTTGGGGAAGACCGACTCGGTGAAGGAGCTGCTGATGCCACTGGTGATGGTATCGCAACTGGTGGCTCCTCTCGCATTGGTTGTGGTGGTGGTGGAGTAGATGAAGCAGCTTGTGGTGCTGGACTCGGTTCAGATCGTGGTGGTGTAACAGCCTCCTTCTGCGGGGCATCGACAACATCGACACCACCGGAAGTGGCTTGTGGACCTGCAAATACTTTCTCGGTAAGTGGGGTCATCGGACGGCTTCTAACTGTACCCTGATCCTGCACTTGTCCGGATGTAGCGCTCAAACTGTCCTCCTCTTCGAGAATTGGTGGTTCAATTTGAACTGTACACCGGGTAGCGTGGCATACAAACACATGTACGAGGACGAGAACGAGACACGGGACCAAGACGACGACGACGTTCGATACAATCACAGTTCAGGAAGGTATAGAATATAGGAAAACTTTGGTTTAATTCTCAGTGATCGCTTTCAACTTTTATTTTATTGCTCAGTGATCGTTTCATCGGGTATGCAGGTTACACAAAATGAAAACACACATTTTTTTTTTTCGATTTGACAGTTTGATGTTGACACAAAGCAACACAAAGGATAACACAAAATAATAACCAATGTAGATTTGGATGTTTGTTCATGTAGAAACCCAATATTAGTTGATTCGCATTCACAACACTCCTCAAACAAAACTTTTTCACTCCACTGCTAGAAGTTGACATTTACTATACTCAATAGAGTTGCCTGTCGACGCTTAACATAAATTTGGCTTTTTCTGACTCGAAATATAGGCAAGATATCCAAATGTCGTCATCTGAAGTATCATGGATGTGGGTTTAGCTCTTGACTGTTGACTCGAAACGTTGAATTTTTTTTTATTTTTTGGCTGATGGTTAATGAGTGTTTGTGAACTAGCTATCTATGGTGGTGGTTGGTGGTTGTAGTATGTTCATTTTTGGATCATTTTTTACTAGGGTTAGCAGTAGTTGATTTCTTCCGAACGACGGTTTCTGGCGAAGGAATGGGAGAAAAAGTGAAAGAGACAACACGTTAGTCGTATGGCGTCTAGGTAATACGTTTGATAAAATTTGTAAATACTTACAGAAAATTGTAAACACATGAAAAACTTAACTTTTTTTTCATTCTTAACTTGGAGGGCAAGTTTTGTTTATGAGTGTAACGAAAAAACAAGACCAAACAAAAAAAAGTAAAACCCGATTTTTAAACCAAAAAAAAAAGGAAATCAAAAACACATGCATGAATCAAAGATTTACTATTCCAGGTTTCATCAATAGTTGTGAAGATGTCATGAACCACAACACGCGCTTTTAAAAGTAGTTAAAGTAATGGTTTAATCTCTAAATCACTGTGTAATTGTAGGAGATGATCTTAACTTTTAAATTTACTTTGAACCACAAAATGTCTATAAAGATTTTAAATCACAAGATATTTTTTTAGGTGTCACTGCTTTCGAAACGGGAAAAACTAGATAGAATACCGGGGGTTGATTTTCAAAATATCGTTTTATTGATCATTGCCTTTTGTTTTGATTTTCAAAGCCAGAACATTTGCCTATAGAATATTTATCTATTCATTTTCTGTTTGCAATCATGTCAAATGTACTTTAGCTCATTTGTTTATTATTTCATATAGAGAGACACGTTACTGATACAAAAAACATGTGACAGGTGTTTGATTGAAGATTGACTGGGACAGGAAGCAGCTGCATTATTGTCAATCGTACTCGATACACAATACATATTGAAATGTTCTTTTTTTAGAATACTACAGACGTAAATAAAACAATTTTGATTCCAAAGCATATGAATGCAAGTTTGTATGCTAGATGGATGAAACAATACAGTTGAACATATAACTTTTGCCTGTGAACTGCTTTAGACTATTTCTTTTACCTATGGCACACTAATGTTTAACTTTTACTAAGTTTATGTTTATCTTTAGATATAAGATTCATATCAGCCAAAAGCAGCTCCTTAGTGAATACTTTCCATTTCTAGATGCCCTATTTTGCGCGCTATTGTATGTGGTTATTTTTAAGGTGAATGAAATCGATGGATAAATACTTGAAAATAAACGGGGATGGATGTGATGAGTATTGAGTTTTGGGGTTAGTGTTTTGATTAGGCTCGCGAGTATAGGATTTGACAGTTGGTTCCACCGATCTGTATGTTCTGTTTTACGGGTCCAAGAGACCGGTATCGGTATGAAACGGGGAGTTGGCTGTAAAATTTCATCGTAGTTGGCTTTGATAACTTGCAGCCCCATGATTGTTTAGCTTTGGTATCAGCCAATGACAAATCGTGTACTCGCCGGGCCATAACAGATGATGAGGATCGAGATCGGATAGAACGGAAGGAAAAACAGCAAAATAGCAAGTCCAATTTGTGGCTTAACCGAGGGACAAAAAACTGCGGACAGTGCCTCTGCCGAGCACGAGCAGAAGCTACCGGCTGGCGACAAGCGATTGGTCAATTACCTTCCTTTTTCTCTACAGGTACGTTGTCCTCGGGTTGCGGAGTCGGCGATCGATCCCGAGGATCACGCTTGGGCGTGGTTGATCGTGAGCGAGACTTGGCCGAACGACGATGCTTCGGTGGCGCGGGACTGATGGCACGGATCGGTGTAGCAGCAGCAGCACCAGCAGATTGTGCTTCTGTACTAGCTTTCGTTTGAGCAGCTTTCGCATCTAGCGTGGCTTGAATACGGCGCCAGATGTTGTCGAACGAATCCCGACCCATATAGTCGATGTTGCCAGTTTCCCAACACTGGCGACGCATGTGCTCTTCGTACGCTTCCTGCTCGATGGATTTCGGTTCACCAAGATGCAGCTGTGACAGTGCTCCAGCAAGGCCACTCTAAAGCAATACGGAAAGCAGAAACAGTTAGATATGGTTCAAAGGCCGAAAATTCTAACTCAGATATTGATTCCCGCGAGACACAGATGATTTTCTCTTGATAAAGTTTAGGACAAACAAATAAACATGAAACAGCTGATAAGATCCCTTCATAACAATGACAATCAAAGAAGGCGATCCCATTTTTTTACCACTCGGTTATGGAGGAAAATTGTCCACAATTTCTAGGAATCGAGAGTAACGTACACAAATGAGGTGATTGAATAACAATAAAATTGAGAGAAATATATGATAACTGCATAATGCACAAAACAATCCCAACCATAGATAAAAGAGAATATTGTAGTGCCGTAACTTTTCCTTCAACTGTAACGAGATCAACTGAAATTTGGGCTCACTAACATAACAATAGGTCAAGAGGAAGGTAACTTAAACGCTAGAAAATTTCCCTACCAGATCCAAAAATATTTAGACACTTTTTTTTTCTTCTTTCTCCGGCAATTGGAAGCACACACTCGTCGTAACACACATGCAATTTGCAAAATTCCAATGAAAAACTATGTACATTTGAAGATAAATCCAAAAAAACACATGCAAATGCTAAAATTATTGTTTTTAGTAGTAGTGTCATCGATTGTTCATTACTGAGTATGTTTAACTGTTAGAAAATGTATTTGTGGACTAGTGCATTGATAAAATGTGTTTTCAAACATTTGGGTCTGTGTTTCACAATACGCACCTCCTCGGTGTTGGTTATTGCATGATCGTGCTGCCTTTGCCCTTCCTGCTGGTGCTGGTGCTGCTGATCATGAAGCTGATGATGCTGTGCTTGCGATTGGTTTCGATCATCACTCACACTACTACCACCACCACCATCACCGTAATAACCTTCCCCACCTTTATGTTGCCAATCCCCTCCTCCTAAGGGTTGATGATGGTGATGATCATGGTAATGCTGGTGCTGTTGCTGATCGCTTGAGCTGTCATGATAATGCGGAGGAGATGGAGGAGCGGGTTCTGGCTCCCAGGGACCCATTTGATCATGCTGTTGAGAGTACTGTACCCACTGTTCTGAACTCTGAAAAACATTAGTAGCATCCTCTTGAACACCATGCTGAAGTCGCTGGTGTTCTTGTGGCAGCGAATCTAAATACTCGTAATACAATCTTAGCTCTTCACGTTTCTGAGCCTCCTGAGCACGACGCTCTCGTTCTTCGTCCTGCTTACGATGGTATTCCTCCCATGGATCAACGTATTCTTCGAGTTTTTCATCATACCTTGGTATGAACGCATCCCGTAACTGCTGTTGCTGGCGAGCAGTCTTGTCAAAGTTACCATTCGTGTCTATAAATTCAGCGCCAGCATTACCGCCATAATTACCATATTCGTTGAAAACGGTTCCAGTCCCAGAGGAACGGTAAGCACCGCTACCACTATCACTGACCTGGACCGGTTTAATCCAACGATCAAACAACCGTTGCTGTTGAGAAGGGGGGGTTATAAAACTCTTTTGTTAGCACGAACTCAACAGAAACAAAACTCTTAGAAAAAAAAACAACGTTCAAGCAGGAGAGTTCAACAGTGTGTGTATGTATTCGGAAACGTGAAGCAAAATAGGATGACAATACTAGAGTCCGGGATTTGAATGCTTGCAAAAATAAACTTTATTTCATAATCAAAGTATTGAACCCAACTCTACAAACCCTTACACGACTACTAAAGATCGCTTAGTATACCCGCAGTATACGGAATGTATGAAAAGCATTAAAACAAAAAGATTCAAGGTAATATTCAACCAAAATATTTGCCATCAGAAGAGGTCATTGCTTATCATCATCCATGGTCTGTTGGATGCGAGCCCAAATGTTCTGGAAGGCATCGCGGCCGGCGTAGTCCGCATTGCCCGATTCCCAGCTGTTGCGGCGGGCTAGCTCTTCCTTATGCTGCTGCTCCGGGGTACGAGACTCGCCGAGTCGGACAGTCGAAATGGCCGCAGCCAGTCCGCGCTGCAATTACGGAAAGACACGTTGTTTGAGGGGAACGTTAACAGCTAAGTAAGCAAAGTTGATTGCGTTGTTGAAGAGGCTAGGTTTGGAGTAGTCCGCGTTTAGTCCTTTAGCGAGAGAGCGAGTCGTGGCCGGCTTCACGGAAACCGGAGAGCATTTTGCAAAGGCGCTTTTATACCAAAACGGGGAAACTGAGTTGAACATTGATGATTAATGCCGATACAGTCAAAAAACGACAAAGTTTTATAAAACATTCGATGTCGTAAATGTAATTCATATAAAAAAAACTTCATATAAAAGCTCTTCAAGAACTTTACAAAACTATCATTAAACCGTGATTCTTTTTTATTCATAAAACCTAATAGTCTATCCGAAAAAATCCTAATTTCACAAAAATTAAACGAAAAGGCAGTTGCTTATCCTTCTAACCTTACAGGTAAAAAAATTATTACCTATACGAAAATGTAGGTAAACGAACAGATTAAAAATGGTGTGCGTGTATGGGTTAAAAATTTAAAATACTTGGCGAAATTTATGGAGAGGTTAGTTCACAAAGCCATAATGTTTGAATCATCAAAATATTGTATGTAATTCGTTCCCAGTTAATAATTCGCCAATCAAATAACATTTAGAAATAATAAAATACAATCATTAAATTAAAATACTTTTTTTGTTTGAAGCAACAAAATAAAAATTTCTCATAAAACAAGAATAAACTATGATACTCATCACTAATCTGTTTCTAAGCGTCATTTTCTATCAGTGTCTTGCAAGCAGATCGTACACGGGAAAAATCCAATTGGAATCATTGCTCATGCGCGATGTTAGCCCTTTGTCGAAATGTCATTCCATCACAAAATTTCTTTCCCGCATGCATGCATAACAGAAGCAAGTGCGGAATGGAACGAAAGATTTATTGTTATAAATAAGGTTGAAAAAGTTAAATTGGTGAATTATGTGCGTGTTTTTTTATTAACTTTCAGAATGTGATTGCTTGTTGTTGCAAACAAGAATCCAAAATGGTTATTTTTGTTCACTAGGTGAAAATCTGTTGCTCTGTAAGTCAATGGTGAAGGAATTGTGATATTCGTGTTTACATTAAAATTAATGTAGATTTAATTTATCGGCCTCAGCGGTGAAAAGTGATGCTCTTTTTAGTAGGGACACCTAAAGATTATGATTTTTTTTTATATAGATGGATAAAAAACTGAGAAGACTATACATCGATAGATGCGTTTCTGAGTTAAAGGGAGTATATCTGAGCGATCACATATCTTTTTGATCGTCCGCACTACAAGTTTTCCCTTGTGGGGCGGACCACGCTTGGCCTACTAATGTGCAACTCTATCTGTATCTACCACTTCATAGTAGTAGGCCCGTGAGGAACAAAAATTTGATATGTGATGATATGCTTCTAAATAAAGTCTACCCGCTCATTTTCAACATCTTTCATTTCATCTAACCTTCTATCCATCTATATAAAAATTTCATAATCTTAAGTGCCCCTACTAAAAAGGACATCCCTTTTCACTGCTAAGGCCGATAACTTAAATCTACAAATATAAATTACGGTGATTAATCCTTCATAAAATTAAAATTAATTTCATCAATTTCCAGCATTATGCGGTAGTATGATTTCTACTGACAACTGTTAAAACAACAAAATGCCTAGAACTAAAAAGACACCAACAAGGCAGGCATTCATCAAACAAGAACCAGAACTGATAATATCTGATGACTTTTTTGAAGCCGAAGATGATCACTCCGACATTACCGAAGATCAGTACATCAAACAGGAACCGGATGAAAGTTATGAAATTTTCTTTTTGGATGACGACTGCCCCGAGGCCTACGAAGAAGACAATCACGACGGATGTGAATACTTCATCAATGCTGACTTTGTTGAACCAGAAGTCATCTTGACCAACGAGGAGGAATACAATCTCAAACGCATGCAGGAAGTTATCGCAAAAGCGTCCAAAGATCTCGCCTGGTATACGGAGGGCTTGCAAAGTGACTTGGAAGAATCGGAAGCCGCCGAAGCGGTGACCCCGAAACAATTTTACTGTGCTTATTGCGGCCAATCATTCATCTCATCAATGGCCCGATACAGACACTTCAAAACACACACCGATTTTCATCGGTGTACCCTTTGTCGAAAAATGTTCCATAAAAAGCATCATTTGAAAAATCACATGAAAATTCACGATAGGAACGTTAAAATAATGGAGCAATATTTGCCAAAATTCAAATTGCCAAAAAATACCTCTAAATCTAGCGGTTGCAATAAACGGCAGCTGCTTAAACTACTGCAATGTGAAATGTGCAACAAATGGTACAGAAGCAAAATAACGCTTCACCGTCATCAGCTTACCCAGCACCCACATACACAATTTACTTGCGATATCTGTGGAGAGACTTTCGGAACAAATCGTTTTCGAGAAATCCATTACCAAAAAGTGCATTCATTAGGACAATATCAAGCAAACGGTTCCCCCCTGGATGGCGGGGAAGTCACTTCTAACTCTCGCCGTAATTGTCGGACCGAGAACCAGCGGGAGCAGCAGGCGGAAAGGGTCAATTCTTCAGCCTTCAGTGGGACAAAGAAGGCCGATAAATGGAAATGGATTGGAACCGAAAAATCCAGAACCCGCCGAAAGTGACGAGTTACCTAGGCTAAGTGAAAAAGTAAAGTTTTTTTTTCTCATGTTTGAGTTTTATGAAATTATATTTTGCTATTCGATTGAAGTGGAATCGATTTTTTACTACGTATCACATTTCTGGTATTTTAGTTCAGTTTTTTATATCCACTATTTATGGGATTTGGTTTGTAATGCAATCAAACACAAACACATTCGAATCTAAGCAGATGTAGTAATTTTTTATTGTTTGTTAGTCCTCAATAGGCTCAGCTGTCTAGAGACCTGGGTAGCTGAAAGCTGAAATTTGGCATGAATGCTTTTTTAAGCATGAATTGTTGACGGTTTTGAGATAGACTCCTTTGCAGGAGGGTTGTCTATACAAAATATTTGTGATACTAACGTCATTATGTTCATAGTTAAACGGTCAATAAATCCATGATATCAAATTTAGGGTCACAGACCAGGAAACGGGCGTTTCTGTTAAAGGTCTGAAAAAAAGGTGAAAGTCACAAGAACTGCTCACTGTTTATCTCTTGTTTCCGTAATCGGCATCGGATCGAGGGGAAAAAAATCGCATACAGATAGGGCCAATGAATCCCTAAGCCCTGTATTTACTCGAAAAAATGCACCCCTTCCTTTGGTGAATAACTTTTGATTGCGTGGGTATAACTTCATAAAATGTTCAGCTTAACTAGATAGTAATGTCATGTTTACATGTGCAAAATTTGGTGCCAATTTGTCATGTGATTTTTGAGCTCTCAAAAAAAAAACAAGAACAAATTTTAGCAAGGTTGTGGGAAATCTATAAAAGTCCAATAGGTTAATTCCGAAATAACAATAAATCAACCATTTCACGATTTGTTTACTCAAGCTCAATCTAAATCTTTCACCTCAGGAAGTGGCCAAGAAGGTCTTATACAAAGTGGTTCATACCATATAGAACTACCAATTTGTGTTGTATTTCTATACGAATTCGTTTGAAAATACCTCTTGGGGGTGGTGAGTTCAAAAAGTTTGAAAACCACTGGTCTAATTTTTCTTCTAGTTTGTCGGAAAGACATAGAAATAGGCCGGATTTCATATCTACAAGGTAAGTTTACAAAAAGAACACTATGGCCAAATGATAAGATGTCTTTTGTTGCGCTCGAGGAGAAAAATTTACCAAACCCGTAAAAAAGTACATTCAAAAGGAAAAATCCTGAAAGCGACTTTTATTTGAAAAAAAGTGACTCGCAGTAAGCGAGGAAGATGGCGCCAGCAGTTGTGCACAAAATTCTTTGTCGATGTTCTTGTTGTTTGGGATCCATCCGAAAAACCACTTGAAAGATCGGCACCGATTTTTTTCCACATGTGAACACAACATTATTGCCTAATTTTGCTGGAGATTTCAAAAAATTTCACCCCACGCAATCAAAATTTATCCACAAAAGAAAGTGAGGCAGTTTTTTTTCGAGTACAGGCTTTATTTTGAATTTTTGTTGAACTTGACATGTTCACTGTTCTTTTGGAGATCGCTCAAGGTTATCACTTAAGTCCACTATAGTTCAAAATTTAAATGAACGACCTATATTGAAGTCGAAGCGATTTTTTAAAATAATTTTCCACGCAAACGATTGAAAATTGATTTTGAAAATTTCGAAAAGTGTTTATCACTATATTAAAACTCATTTACGCTCTACGACCAAGTAAAATAACAAATTATAGTTTCGATATGAAATACACAAAATTTCTGGCCAAAAAGAAAAAAAAAAAGTAGTTTAAAGTGACAATTTCAAATTTCTGCATCCTAAGACATTGTCTAAACCGAGCAGGTCAGCTGCTGACAGATCGAACAGATCAGCTCAAGCGTTGGACTGAGCATTTTGATCAACTTTTTCGAGTTACAAATAGCAATGGCCAACAGAACCCGCAGCTCGAGGCGCCCACAGTAAGTCGCATTAATGGCGTCAACTCGGAAGCGCCCTCGCTGGCTGAAATAGAAGCGGCAATCAAAGACATGAAATCCAACAAAGCGCCTGGAATCGATTGCATTCCTGCTGAAATGCTCAAAGCCGACCCTGCCTTGTCAGCACAAATGTTGCACCGTCTATTCGCTGACATTTGGGATACTGCAACATTCCCGGCCGACTGGATGCAGGGTATCCTCGTAAAGGTCCCAAAGAAAGGAGACCTAACAGAGTGCGGTAACTGGCGTGGCATAACTTTGATCTGTACAACCCTCAAAGTACTCTGCAAAGTGATCCTGAACAGGATCCAGGAGAAAATCGACGCTACACTCCGACGGCAACAAGCTGGATTCCGATCCGGACGATCATGTGTGGACCACATCACAACGCTACGAATAATACTGGAACAAATCAACGAATTCCAGGACTCTCTTCTGCTGGTGTTCGTTGATTTCGAAAAAGCATTTGACCGACTGAACCACGAAAACATCTGGGCTGCTCTTAGACGACGAGGGGTCCCAGAGAAACTAGTCCATCTCATCGAAGCACAGTACGAGGCATTTTCGTGCAAGGTCTTGCACGACGGTGTCTTGTCCGAACCAATCCCGGTAACTGCTGGAGTGAGACAAGGATGTATTTTGTCACCGCTGCTTTTTCTCATCGTAATGGATGAGATCTTGACTGGATCGATTGACTGTAGACCAAACCGAGGATTGCCGTGGAATCCTTCAACCATGGAGCAACTAAACGACCTTGACCTGGCAGACGATATTGTTTTGCTCGCCCAAACACAACAAGACATGCAGAGCAAACTCGACGACCTAACCGAAAGCTCCAAGGCAGCAGGTCTCAAAATCAATGTCGGAAAGACCAAGTCGATGGAAATCAATACAGAAAATCGTTCCAATTTCGTGGTAGCTGGACAACAGGTTGAGACAGTGGAGTGCTTCCAGTATCTTGGTAGCCAGATTACGCCTGATGGTGGGACCAAGAAGGACATCGAAACCCGGATCAGAAAAGCCCGATTTGCGTTTGCGAGTCTCCGAAACATCTGGCGGTCACGCCAGATCTCTCTACGAACTAAGATCCGAATCTTCAACTCAAACGTCAAATCCGTATTGCTGTACGGGTGTGAAACTTGGTGCACATATGCGGTGACGACGCGAAAACTGCAAGTTTTTGTGAATCGCTGCCTGCGGAACATCATCCGCGCTTGGTGGCCTGGCAACTGGATCTCAAACGTTGAACTTCATCGCCGGTGTCATCAAAAGGCGCTAGAAATCGAGATTCGGGAACGTAAGTGGAGATGGATTGGGCACACGCTGCGAAGAGATGAAAACGAGATTTGCAGAGAGGCGCTTGACTGGAATCCAGATGGGCATCGAAGAAGAGGCAGGCCCAAAAGCTCGTGGCGGCGAAGTCTAGCCGCTGAAATCCGCACAGTTGACGAGAACCTCGGCTGGCAGCAAGTGAAGACGCTGGCTCCGGATCGCCAGCAGTGGAGATCTTTTATCTCAGCCCTATGCGCCGGTCAATCGGCGCTGGACCCTTAGGTAGGTAGGTAGGTAAGACATTGTCTGTTATGTTAAATTTTTTATTCGATATATGTTCAACTCAGCTTTCCAACTCATTTCATCCAAGTTTAATAAAGGCAAAACATATTTTTTTTAAACAACACAAATATGGAAATTCTATGAACTCGAATAAAAAAAAAATTCACGTTCTAGAATTTTATATGTCATAATGAAAAAAAAAACAAATTAAACGAGAATAAAATGATATTTTCTGCTACACACGAGAAGAGACGCCATGCTAAAATCGAACGCGCGTCGCAACGGCGTGGAATGTGCTTGAAATAAACCCAGCGCTTCTAGTTAACAAACCGCGAATATTCGTCATCGATTGTAACAGTGGCGGTTGTATAGAAAGTGATTCTGCCTGCCAATTTCGGATCGTTCGGTTTGCTCTACCCCCCAAACTACTGTCATCAAAAGTGGTCAGCACGTTTATCTTTGACACAGCACGGTACCGGCAAGATTACAACAACATACAACCAACAACAATATTGTCATCCTATTTCATTCACATGGTTTTTTCGCATCTAAATTTTGTTTTTCTTTTTGGAAAAGAATAAACATCGGCGGACGAATTGCTATGCAAAATTTGGAACTACGGTTTTCTACTTCAAACAGACTAGCTAGCGAAAAGGTGCAAATATATGTACATTGCTGTAAGCGTGAATTTCACTAAAACCATAGCCAAAATTAAACTACAAATATCAAAAAAACGAAACAATTAGGAAAAGCGTTCAAGCAATTAACAAAAAATCATTAGGAAAAAAACAACGAATGGGAGTTAATAAAAGCGTTTGCAAAAGCTCTACAGTTACTGTGAAATAAATCAAGTTGGTAGTACAAAAATCCAATAAAAATCGAAAAATAACGTACCCGCAAACTATAGAAAAAATTAGAAAAAATCACCGCTGTGTCGAGATCGGGATTACTCTCGTTTTAGTTTTAAGTCATCACAAACGCTAAATATTGTTTCTTGCTTACCTTTTCACTTAAAGCTATTTTTTGACTAACAATCCTAAGGCCAGACTTGAAAGTAGTGAGGAGTAATAGAAAGGCTTACGTTCAGCTTGTAGTAATGGGGCGGTACACGCTAGAATTGGGGTTGGTTTGGATTTTTTTTGTTTTGGTCGGGAACTTCCACGGGACACTTTAGCAGGACTAACGCAAGAGCACAAGAAGGGAGATAAAGCTAACACTGACTGGAGAGGGTAGGAACCTGTCCTCCGTTTAACTAGGGGGTAAACTTAAGCCCAACCCTAAAAGACCCTAAAAGTTTTCTCAAGGGGGAGCGCGCGGTAAAGGGAGTGTCGGATTGTGTTCCGCAATACTTACCATATCAGAGCTGAGGCGCGAGTGAACATCCTCGCAGAAAACGTCCCACCAGAACTGCAAAAAGTTGGTCAGATGTTGATAGCCGTGGGGTACGTACACCTTGCGGGTTTCCGAGTTGAAGTTCTGGAGCCACGGTTTAGCCGTTCCGATGAAGTGCAGAATTTTGGTGTTCTGGCCGAATCTGGAAAAAAAATTTTTATTGAAAAAGTTGTTTCCACAGACTTGATTGTTCTGAAACACTTACTGCTTAAATGCTGGAAGATACGAGTAGGAAGCCACCGTCGATGTGTTGTATATGAAGGGCAGATGCTTGGAAATGTCGGTGTGTGCCCAATCGGAGAAGTACGAATTGAGCAGACCCTGATCGCCACCATCGAAGCTTCCGTGGCTGACGGCAAACTGGATCAGACTGGAGAACGTGTCCAGACTGGGGCGGTACACGTAGACGCCCGAGTTGAAGCAATCGGGCCAGCCGACATCCGGAGCCGCGGAGAGTTCCTCCCGCTCAAAGAGTTCATCGCAGTTTCGCAGCACCAGCGTGTCGGCGTCGAGGAAAACGCACTTCTCGAACTGCGTCAGGCGCCAGCAGTGGAGCTTGGTGAATGTGATGCCCAGCTCAGGCCGCTTCAGCAGGGCTAGGTTGGCTTCGTCCTTCGAGTCTAGGAGATTTACTTCCTGGACCACGTTGAACACTGAACGCAATCGGGTTCTGGAAAATAATGCAATAAGGCATAGTAAATGGAGATATTAAATTAATTTTTAGCTTAATATTCTTGAAAATATTTTAAAAGATAATTCAATATTAACAACTAGCTGAGCAGTTTCCGGGACATTTCTCCAAAGATAAAATCAGTGCTGCTTCCAAAGTTGTCATTTAAATAGTTAATTTGCCTTTTCTTTATGAGAAATTTATAACCCTATGAAAATTAAAAAAAAAATCTCTAAAATGGTATTTTTTTTGGATACTCTCTGGAGCCACCAATGCTGGTGTACAACGTTAGATTTGAAAAAAAAAATTAACGAGAAGCTTGTTCTTCTTGATCTTTATTGGAAACATTTAAAAGCATGCTTTCTAAATTGTATATTTGCGGAACGAATGTTTTTTGTTATGGTTGTCGTTTAACGATCTTAAATGATACCTACCGTTTTAGCTGTTTTGAAAAATTCGTTCGAGAGATTTTCAACATCCAACGTAAAAAACACGTGTAATGTCAAACAGTTTGAGTATCTCATCTCATCTACGGTTCGAACTTTGTTTCGAATGCAGTTATGAAAATATTTTAATATTTTGATTTTCATCTTAATCTTTTGTAATATATACCCCCTATTTCCAAACAACAACAAATGCGCCCATTAAAATAGCGACAAAATTATTTATGAAACGCTCAATTCAAGTTTTCTTGAGATTCTCTATGTATAAGAGTTTTATAGAATACCGTAAAGTACTGTAAAATAATATTCTACAGGCTAAAACTAGAAGTTCAGAGGTTGGCAAAGCATGGCCGTTCGAATTTTTAGGACCCACTTTTCTCGACCTTACCTTTTAAGTGTTAAATAGCTAAAGATAATCGTTAATTTTCAAATGCTGAAAAGCTCGAAATGTCAAGTTAACCAGTTTGCCTTACAAATGAAGAGTCAGAGCATTTAACGTTCAGAAACTAGAAACAGAGTTCCTATGAACCTCTACTAAACTTACTTCATCGATTCCGATACGCCCGGCGTGATGAGGACGGCCAGCTGATGAGCCGTGTGAACCCTTTTGAGGGAATTGGCCACCACGAGGGCACCCAGCGAGTAGGAGTCATTGGTGGCGAGCGTCACCCAGGCGAATTCTGCAAAAAAAAAAAACAGAGACAAGAAAAAACAAAAACGAACAAAATCAGTGTCAATTGTCACATTGCATCATCGAAGTCTTATTTTACAAATTTGATACACAAAAATAACCCGGTCGGATAAATATGTAAACGCGCTACTCCGATGGCAACAGGAGCTGAAAAAATTGTGCACGCTTGATTTCGGATTTTTTTTTATTTTCACTCGACAGAAACGTGGGAGAGGACGGAAAAACTGAACGAGCATTACCTCATAAATATGGGAACAAAACGATACAATTCTACTTTTATAACAAAGCGTAAAAAACAGCGTGAAATGTGGCATTGCATTACTGCGTGTCCACCGCGCGTCTAGCGCCGGCAAGTTTCGACAAATTTTCATTTTTCTTGACAGAAAATGAATTAATACCTATTATCGTCTTGGCAAAATCATCTATAATCGACGCAAATCATCAAATTTCAACAGAAACGTGTTTACAACAGTGGCACGTGAATGGACGGACCCACCTTCTTTCGATCTTTAAATAGTCGAAGCCTGGTGTTGTCAATTCTAGACAACGAATTCCACGATCATGACCATCTTCATCATCGGTCGAGAATAGAAACGACAGAACGTCGTCACTCAGTCAACCGACGTCGTCAGGTTCGTTGAGTTTAGGACAACGGATTTTTTTGCTAAGGATTGCTATTTTTGCTGCTTGAACGATACTACCGCCTATCGAAAGGTACCTATTAGGTGTAGTTAAGTTTATTTTGAAGATACCCAGTCGTCATCATTCAGATGGGATTGTCCCTGTGACTGAGATTATCGTAAACAGAATGTTTGTAGGAATACAGAAGATAAGCTATGTTGGGTTAAATTTAGTCAAACTTATTCAGATGAATTAAAATGATGCTTTCTGCAGGTAAAGTGGATGAGATATTCAATCTGTTTGACATTAAATGTTTTTTTTTACACTGGATGGCGAAAATCTCTCGAACGAATTTTCCAAAAAAGCTAGAAAAGTATCATTTAAGATCGTTAAACGACAAACCTAATAAAAAAAAACATTTGTTTTGACAAATAGACGATTAAGAAGGCATGCTTTTTAAATATCCATAATAAAGATAATGAAGAACAAATTCTTCGTTGATTTATTTTTCAAATCTAACGTTGTATCCCAGCATTGGTGGCTCCAGAGAGTATAAAAAAAACTATTTCAGACAAAGATTTATTTTAATATTTTACATATGATTATGTGTTTTTATAAAAGAAAAGGCAAATTCACTATTTCAATGACAACTTTGGAAGTAGCACTGATTTTATCTTTGGAGCAATGTCCCGAAAACCGATCATCATGAAAAAAGATCATTGGCATGAAGCAAGTAAATTTTATCAAAATTTCCGATTTGGAGCCACTGTTCGTTCGTAGATTACCTTGAATTTTGAAAGGAAAATTATGATTTTTGGTGTATTTTTTTTATAAAGATGTTAACTCAACTTTCCATTCTCTCCGAAAATAACCAGAAGAATATTTTCCATCATACGTTCGTTATTCGATAAACACTCCTATCGCTGAATGAACTTGAACCAATGTTTAATTATAAGAAAGCTAAGTAAAATATGTTATTTCAAATTCAAGTGAGTTATTGTTAAAAACAATCTTTTTTTTTTCTCGGAATTCGAAACACTCCGAAATTTTTGAAACGAAATTATTCACCAATTCGTATTATGAGAAACAACTTGTAGTTCAATTTAACAGATAATTTAAACTTAACTTAACTTAATGATCCCGCGCCGATCCTCCGGTGCATAGGGCCGTGGTAAAAGACCTCCACTGTTGACGATCCGGAGCCAGCGTCTTCACCTGGTCCCAGTCAAGATTCTCGTCGACAGTTCGGATTTCAGCGGCTAGGCTTCGCCGCCACGAATTTCTGGGTCTGCCTCTTCTTCGATGACCTTCTGGATTCCAATCTAGCGCCTCTCTGCAAATCTCGTTTTCATCTCTTCGCAGCGTGTGCCCAATCCATCTCCACTTACGTTCCCGAATCTCGATTTCCAGCGCCTTTTGATGACACCGGCGATGTAGTTCCTCATTCGAGATCCAGTTGCCAGGCCACCAAGCGCGGATGATATTCCGCAGACAGCGATTTACAAATACTTGCAGTTTTCGCGTCGTTACCGCATATGTGCACCAAGTTTCGCACCCGTACAGCAATACGGATTTGACGTTTGAGTTGAAGATTCGGATTTTTGTTCGTAGAGAGATCTGGCGTGACCGCCAGATGTTTCGGAGAGTCGCAAACGCAAATCGGGCCTTTCTGATCCGTGTTTCGATGTCTTTTCTGGTACCACCATCAGGCGTAATCTGGCTACCAAGATACTGGAAGCACTCCACTTTCTCAACTTGTTGCCCAGCTACCATGAAACTGGAGGGATTTCCTGTGTTGATCTCCATCGACTTGGTCTTTCCGACATTGACTTTGAGACCTGCTGCCTTGGAACTTTCGGTGAGGTCGTCAAGTTTGCTCTGCATATCTGGTTGTGTTTGGGCGAGCAAAACAATATCGTCAGCCAGGTCAAGGTCGTTCAGTTGCTCCATTGTTGAAGGATTCCACGGCAATCCTCGGTTCGGTGCACAGTCAATCGATCCAATCAGAATCTCATCCATTACGATAAGAAAAAGTAGCGGTGATAGAATACATCCTTGTCTCACTCCAGCAGTTACCGGGATTGGTTCGGACAAGACACCGTCGTGCAAGACCTTGCACGAAAATGCCTCATACTGTGCTTCGATGAGATGGACTAGTTTCTCTGGGACCCCTCGTCGCCTTAGAGCCGCCCAGATGTTTTCATGGTTAAGTCGGTCGAATGCTTTTTCGAAATCAACGAACACCAGCAGAAGAGAGTCCTGAAATTCGTTGATTTGTTCCAGTATGATTCGTAGCGTTGTGATGTGGTCCACACATGATCGTCCGGATCGGAATCCAGCTTGTTGCCGTCGGAGTGTAGCGTCTATTTTCTCCTGGATCCTGTTCAGAATCACTTTGCAGAGTACTTTGAGGGTTGTACAGATCAACGTTATGCCTCGCCAGTTACCGCACTCTGTCAGGTCTCCTTTCTTCGGGACCTTTACGAGGATACCCTGCATCCAGTCGGCCGGGAATGTTGCAGTATCCCAGATGTCAGCGAAAAGACGGTGCAACATTTGTGCTGATAGGGCAGGGTCGGCTTTCAGCATTTCAGCAGGGATGCAATCGATCCCAGGTGCTTTGTTGGATTTCATGTTTTTGATTGCCGCTTCTATTTCAGCCAGCGAAGGCGCTTCCGAGTTGACGCCATTTATGCGACTTACTGTTGGCGCTTCGAGCTGCAGATTCTGTTGGCCATCGCTATTCGTGACTCGGAAGAGTTGTTCGAAGTGCTCAGTCCATCGTTTGAGCTGATCTGTTCGATCGGTCAATAACTGACCTGCTCGGTCTTTTAGCGGCATTCTTGCATTAGTCCTTGCACCAGTGAGGCGGCGAGAAATGTCATAAAGTAATCGGATATCTCCATTGGCGGCGGCTCTTTCTCCCTCTTCGGCTAGGGAGTTTGTCCAGGCTCTCTTGTCTCGTCTACAAGCTCGTTTAACTGCCTTTTCCAGCTCCGCATATCGTAAGCGGGCGGCTGCTTTGGCTGACCCGGTACATGCCTGCTCAATTCCGACTTTCGCCTTTCTCCGATCATCGACCATCCTCCAAGTTTCATCCGTCATCCATTCACTCCTTCTTCCACAAACTTTACCGAGAGTACCATGGCTCGTCGTGATAAAGGCATTCTTGATTCCACACCACTGTTCTTCGACTGTTCCGTCTGTCGGCAGCTCCGAGGCTCGGGATTCTAGCTGTTCAACGTATGCCCTTTTCACCTCTGGATTCTCCAACCGGCGGACGTCGTATCGACACCCGACTTTCTCCTCGCGCCGTTGGACACGTGCAACTCTCAGTCGTATCTCGCCAAGGACGAGGTGATGGTCAGATGCAATGTCTGCGCTTCGCTTGTTGCGGACATCAAGAAGGCTCCTTCTCCATTTTCGGCTGATGCAGATGTGGTCAATTTGATTTTCTGTTCGGCCATCTCGGGATACCCAAGTGACCTTATGTGCTGGTCGATGGGGGAAGAGCGATCCACCGATCACCATGTTGTTGTTGCCACAAAATTCTACAAACAGCTCTCCGTTTTCGCTCATCTGTCCTAGGCCATGGCGCCCCATGATGCGCTCAAGGTCCTGATTGTCGGAGCCAATTTTTGCGTTGAAGTCGCCCAAATGGATTTGAATGTCACCCTTCGGAATTCTCTCAACCACGCTGTTCAGTTGACTGTAAAACTGCTCTTTCTCCTGCAAGTCGGCAACGTCAGTTGGCGCATAACACTGGACCATTGTAAGGTTTCTAACCCGTGTTCTAAATCTGGCTACGATTATTCTTTCGTTTATCGGTTCCCATCTAATGAGGGCCGCGTAGGCTTGCGGGCTTAACAGGAAACCAACTCCTCGTTCCCGAGTAGCATGTTCTCCTCGTATGCCAGAGTAAAGCAGGACTTGCCCGGATTGTGTCTTGTGTTCTCCAGTATTAGGCCAACGGACTTCGCTCAGTCCCAGAATTTCAAGCTTGAGGCGGCTAGCCTCTCTAGCAAGTTGTTCCAGTTTGCCTTGTTGGGCAAGGGTTAAAACATTCCAAGTTCCAATTCGTGTCCGTGTTTTCATGCTAAAAGTCGTCGCCAAAGTTCCAGGTCGGTCATTTCTTTCGGATTCCGTAACAATTTTAAATCGGGAGCAGTAGGTTGTTAGCCTAAAGTCCCTATCCCGCGATGGGGCTGCCATCTTGGACTTAGCTGGCGGGAGCCGCATTTCGTAAATTCAGCCGCTCGCTGCGAGACAGACGCTGTTTGAGCCGCCCCTGACCTGGAGAACAGACGCTCGGTTGTTGTTGCACGCCGCCCCTGACCTGGGGAACAGACGCGTGCGGCCACCTTCTCAGTCTGCATGCGACCAAAGCATCCACCGGGGTTGGGTACCCGATCTCCGCTTAGGTTACTCGCACCCCAGCCGGCACCGCGGGGAGGTAGAGATAGGAGTTGTGAATAAGAGGTGATATGACCACTATGGGGTCTCGTGTTGCACATTATCCACCGTTTACCAGCCAAAATAAATTAAATTAAATTAAATTAAATAATTTAAAGAGAATAAAAAATTGAAAAACAAAGACGTTTACCGGCTTTAACAGAAGGAGAACAATTAGATTCAATAAAATACTTCAATTAGTACTTTATATCTTGTAAATACTAATTTATTTAGAAAAACAATTACGAAGATTCCTATGCACTTAATTCAATGCTCTTATATACCTTTATTGTTCGATAACGGTTCTAGAATTTGATTTTTAAAACATTACGCAGCAACGTTTTTTCTGTTCTTATAAATCACTTCCTGACCCGATGTGCTTTGCTACCCCTTCCATGTAGAAATTTAAGTTTGTTAAATTTTTTTAATTAAATTAAATTTTAACTGTTGCTTTAATTTATCGGCCTTATCGGTGAAAAGTGATGTCCTTTTTATTGGGGACATGTAAAAATTATAAAACCTTTAAAGATGGATAGAATGTTAGATAAAATGCTTCTAAATAAATTCTACCTGCTCATTTTTACCATCTTTCATTTCATCTAACCTTCTAATCTATAAAAGGTTCATTATTTTTAGATGTCCCTACTAAAAAGGACAGATCACTTTTCACCGATAAGGCCGATAAATTAAAGCAACAAAAATAAATTACGGTAATTAATCCTTCATAAAATTAAATTTTAACATTATGCCAAAGCGAACTATTTTTCATTGCATTTGAGCTTATATACTGTCTAATCGTATTTTGAAGATTTTAAGGTTGAAGGAGCCAGAGATCTTTAATGCATTAAATAGTCTCTTTAAATTTAAAAACAAAATCGCCCCTTTTTAAACGAGAGGAATTTTTTAATACAGAAAAATTTGCACAATATCAAACAGTGTGCCACACTTTATGAAAACACTAAGATATTGATTTTTTTATTAACATGTATTTTTTTTATCAACGACACTTTACCATCCTTGTGGCATTCGTGTCTCCTTACTAATGTTATGTTACATTTATTTAATATGAGAACCTTCATTCATTAAAAAAAGGTAGCATCTATTAATATATCATCTAATTCTTAAAAAAAATATTTGTCAAACCAAACAATTACCGTGAATAATGTCAAAACGCTTACGTTTATCAATTTTTGATAAAAAACATATCTATACATGATTTTATCATATTTTTGTTCATTTTGTGTTTCACGTTGATCGGTTAATTAGTTTACGAAAATTGTTCGAATTGTGTCATTTTTTTTAACTTTGTACGGGAGCCTTCTTCTCCCTAATTTGGAGGGGTTTGAAAGTATTACAGAAACCATTTCCGACCCCAAAAACTCTTACATACTAAATTTCAAATTGATCGGTTCAGTAGTTTTCGCGTCTATAGGGGACAGATAGACAAAAACACAAAAAATATTTTTTCTATATCTCGCGTGAGCTGTTACGAAAAAAAAAATACAAAAACTGGCATAAACTAGTCGCATCTTCTTTCCATTTAGAATATTTGTAGCCTGGACAATATATTCTAAATGTGAAATTTTTTAGTAACTTTTTAAAGGTGCTTTGATAACTTTTGCAGTAGTTTCCTGTGAATTCTTAAGATGTTTCATACAACGTAATGAAAGCTCACGAGAGATATATAGATTTAAAATAGATTTATTAATCCCTACAAAAAAAGTTATAAAATTTCAAACTGATTTGAGCAGATATCTAAAGCGTATTTGCAAAATCTCAATCTGGCTGAAAGAATGTTCGACCTAAATTCACAAGGCTGAATAGGTTAATATGCCGAAGGATGTTCGCCGAATGGGAGAAAAGGCCGAATGAGACATTTGGCCGTAGGTTATTCGGTTGAAACGCCATTTGGCCGAATGGTCATCAAGCCGAATGGACATTAGGCCGAATGAATGCGAGGCCGAAAAGATGTTAACCCGGATGGATAATCGACCGAATGGACGTTAGGCCGAATTGTGGTAAGGTCGAATAGCCGCTAAGTCGCATAGATGCGAACGAATGCGAGGCCGATTAGCCATTTTTACGCTTATATGTATACTAGCTGACCCGGTGTGCTTTGCTACACCTTCTAAAAATAAATAAAATTTGTTAAAGTTATAGGTATAAATTTCGATTTTTTATACAGGCAAACAAATTCATTTTAATGACTATGTTCATCTATTCTGCTAGTTAAGTTAACTTTCTAATTTTGTTTCAACTCAAAATCATATTTTACTTAATCATATTTTTTTATTTATTTCGTTCTCTTTGTTCCTATTCTCTACACTCTCTTCTCTGCAAAGCGGAAGGGTTTATAAAAATCACAGAAACATATCTCGTACTTCCCCATGTCAAATTTGATTCCATTTGCTTGATTTATTCTCAAGTTATGCCAACAAAATTGCATTGCAAATACCCCGTCATGCCAAAATTAGATCCATTTGCTTCTCTAGATATGCAATAAAAATTATAAGGAAACCTCACTACTTCCTTCCTATCTTCCCAATTGAAGAAGGTACACAGAAAAAAATATTTTCTGTAAAATTTCAGCAAATATCCTATAACAAAAAGGAGCAGGACATTTACCGAAATTCTACAGGTCGCATAAAAATCACTTGTCATATATATTTACGTGGACAAATTTACAGGCTGGTTTAAAATTACAGTACTGTAAAATTTTGGTTCATTGAATTGATTTTGCTCGATTTTTGAATTTTTGTTTTTCAAAATTAATACATATATTTTTTTTCGTTTTCGTTACCACCGGGCGACAGCTAGCAGAACTCTTACAAGTATCGAAAATTGAACCATCTTCATACAAGTTGATTCGAACCAATACATTTGATGTAGTGACAAAATAGTTGTCCCACAAATGCACGCATTTTTTCCACACGTTTAAACACCTCTCTGGCCGAAATGACGTCGATCACATTCGTACGCTTCGCTCTGACGTTTCTATTTTGATACCTAAATTAAATTCAAGTAGTTTTCAGTTGATTGGTTTAAAATAAAATAAATAATCATTTAAAACTACTGTAAATGTCCAGTAACAAAAAGGAACAAGACATTTACCGTAGTTTTACAGGTTGAAAAAAATCACGTGATTTAAATTACGTGGCACGTAATTTTTTTCAACCTGTAAAACTACGGTAGAGGCCATGCTCTTTTTTGTTACAGGACATTCGCGGTAATATTAAATGATTTTCTAGTTTACTTTAAATCAATCAATTGAGAATTGCGTGTTTTGCTCATTACGAGTTACCTTTTTTTAAAGGCTACCATTTTAAAGTACACGTAATAATCATTATTTTTTCTGTGTAGGGGTCTCAAAGAATCATAGAAATATTTCTCGAATTCAGATACTCACTTATGCCGAATTTAGTTCCGTTGCTTGAATAGTTTTCGAGTTATGTGAAAAATGTAAGGGAGCCCTCCTCCCCCCTTACTGTCTTTTCACTGGAAAGAGGGAGGGGCTCGAATAATCATAGATATATTTCTCGTACCCAAATACCCTACCATGCCAAATTTAGTACTAATAAGAACCATCCCCGGCCTCCACTCTCCCTCTGCCAAGTTTCACGCAAATCGTTTTAGTAGTTTTCGAGTCTATAGAGAACAGACAGACAGACAGAAATCCATTTATGATTATAATTTTAATGGCATGTTCGGCGGAATGAAAACTAGAGAGAATTTTTATTTCATAGAAATTTTTAAGAAACGTCTATAGACAGGCATTAGTGCGCCAATAGAAGAAAGCTTGATAGGTGTTGAAATTTTAGGCTAGAGGGCATGTTGATGAAAAGCTCCCAAGAATTGTCCCGCCTTTGCTCTACACTAGCTAACTCAGAAAGAGAATTCCCATGTACAGCGAGCCTAGTGGTATAAGAGCATGGTTTTACACACACTTCAAACGAGCTCGTAGCCTAAAATTTCAACACCTATCAAGCTTTCTCCTATTGGCGCACTAATGCCTGCCTATACACCTTTCTTTCAAATTTCTATAAAACAAAAATTCTCTCTAGTTTTCATTCCGCCGAACATGCCATTAAAATTATAATCATAAAAAATTAGGGCGATTAAAATCATATAACCAGAAATCCATTTATGTGTATATAGATTAGGCCGAATGGTCGTTAGACCGAATGGTCGTAGGGCAGAATGGTTACTAGGCCAAATGGTCACTAGGCCGAATGGCTGACTATTGGGCCTAGTGGGCATTAGGCCGAAAATTCACTCAGCCTAGTGTCCGTTCGACGTTTCAGACTAGAGTCTAAGATTGTCGTATCAGCCTACCGACCATTCAGCCTAATGTACATTCGGTCTAACGTCTATTCGGCCTTACAACCATTCGACCTAGCGACCATTCGCCCCAACGTTCATTCGGCCCAACGTCCATTGGGCCTTACGTTCATTCGGTCTGATGACCATTCGGCCTTACATCCTTTCGGTCGAACAGCCTTCGGCTGGATAACCGTTGGCATCGGCCGTATGACCGACCTATTCGGCCTAGTGGCATATTCGGCCTAACGTCCATCGGACCAATGACCTTCGGTCAAATGGACATCGGCCAAAAGACCCAGCCCCAACAATTAATCGCACCAATCAGCGCCGCCTAATTAATCCGAATGATTGATCCTGTCAAACTGGGTGACATCACATCGCGTTGAATCTATTTCAGAAGTACAAACAAAACTAATTATGTAATCGTTTTTTTGTTCTTTTTTTGCGTCTTAACAAATTGCTATTCAACGCACGCAGGTTTTTCTCTTCGCCGACCAGTGTTTTCAAAACGAAAAGTAAGTGTACGAGTATTATTGTAATGAGTTGAAATCAGTGTCTTATGAGATATTAGGAAAACAGACACGTTTCATATGCAGAATTAGAGATTTATTTTTCTCAAAGCTAATGATGAAGCATTTCGGACTCAATAATTTAAGGTGGATAGTGAGAGTTAGACATTTCATTTAAACAGATAAATGGATCATTTTTAAACGAAAGCATTTTTGAAACACTGAATTTTTCTCAATTTTATCTCGAAAAAAATACACTCACATTCCTTACATACTGAAACATTCAGATCAGCAAATGTCTGGTATTCGGCATCCTTTCAAAAGGAGAATATCCAATCAAAAAAGCAAAAAGAACTGAATTGAATGAATTTAAAGAACTCTTAAATGTACTTAAATGAACTAAAAGAAGGAAACATAAACCGGACCAATTTCGTTGTTGAAGTCAAAACGTCAAACACGATAATGATGTAATTGTTACTATCGCGCTCAGGCAGCCGGTCGGAAATTTCAAGGCCTCGGTCAAACACCATTATTTCATAATGAATAAGAAACCAAGATCCGGCGGGAAGAAAAGTTTAATCACTTTTGGTGGATTCTTGCTTCCCCGAAATGTTGTCTTTCTCCCCGACCCAAACGAGATCGAAGGAAAGGCGCTAAGATGATGATTGGTCAGTCATTCAGGCCGCAATTCATTCCTGTCCTGTTGTCTCCCGCTTAGTAATGAGATTTGTTATAATTAACGCATGGGTCGGTCGCATGACTCTCGCACCTCTCGTATTTAGATTGTCCCGACCAGCGGCTTGAAGATTTCTTTCTTCCACCGATAGGGACGCCAATCGAAGACCAGACCGTGTGTGAATGAGCGTGATATAGATTAAATGCACGTTGTGTCTGTGGTTTAAGTTCTTTTCCGACGATTTTTTGGGTGGGATTTGGCCGATTATGGGCGACTTTAAGAAAATGTGAATTTTTCACTTTGTACTACTAAAATAATTGGAAATATTCACTGTTTTGATATTAGAAATTTTAAGACTAAAAAATTATTCGAGAAAAGAATGAAAATGCTGCGTTCTACAGGTACGTGTAAGTTGTGGCTCCATAGATAGGATAATAGTAATAAGATCGATCCTAGTTAATTCATAAATCACCGAAACAAACCAAGCTGCAGTGAAAATCTCTTTTCACCTCTATACATCCGAGTGATAAGTGAAACATAATGCAACATAATGAACAGTGACCGGCGTGGTGAGCAAACAGAACAAAAGTCCGACCTTTGATAAGGATAAAGCTCCCGAAGGAAGAGATGTCGGAAATTTGAGACATCTTCCAAGGTTTTATAAATATTGAATTTCATTATCAAAACAAAACATACGCTAACAAAAGGATCTTGGAGAAAGATAACAAGTTTGAATTGTTTGAGGTTGAAGCCAGTTATTGTATTACTTTTAAAATTTTAAATTTTCGAGCAAAACCTTGACGTCAGGTGTGACACAGTAGATGAAATATCATATTTAGAGATAGATTTTAAGTGAGTGGTCTATCTGTGTAAAAAAATATTGAGGATAGATAACATCAGACACCCGATTTTCTTAGGTCAATTTTTTTGGTGATTTTTAAGGGTCGAAAATGACTTAGAGTTCTTTGAGGCACTCCCAGTTCAAGTGCAATTAACCCGAAATTTTGCAAAGGTCATTTTTTTGGGCCCATTTAAAAATGAACCATATTCAAAATTCGATGATTCCATTTCTCCCTTGCCTTTATTGCCACTCTAAAAGTACATACCTACATATGTATATCATATCAAGATTTAAAAAAAATCATTAGCACACTATTTTGATTTTTCTTTACATTTACACATCTTCCATCTTATAAAGATTGCAATATGAAGTAAAAAGGAGCAAATGTGGAGTCGTTTTTCGAATGCTTTGCTTGAATCAATGTGACATTGAACCAGAATAATACCCGACGCAACGTTTAAAAATTTAAAAAATATAAACACCATTACAACTACCGTAAGACACGTGAGGGCAACGCAGTTCAACCTCTCTCCCTGCAACAACCTGCCCATTCGCAGATGATCCGCTTTCTTCGACATTATCAATATACGCGCAAACTGAACCGGACGAACGGATGGAAAAATTGTCATTACGTTCTGCATTTGATAATACGCCCGGCTTCTTATCGCGACCGGAGAGCCGCAGATAAGGGCTCAAAACAAAAACAAAACTATTTGCTCGTTACATTTTGTAATCAAAGGAAGAATCACATTGATCCTGCGGCCACCAGCACTATACTTATATTGGCCGTGTGACGCCAGCCGGCTAAACTAACTAACGTCAGTCAGCGGCGCCTGTGCGGATTTTTTTAGCCGTTAGGTTTTCCGTTAGGTGAAAATATGTAGATGTCTTTTGTTGGAAAAGCGGCCAATAAATGGTTATTATTATTTTTCAGATTAGTAGGCACAGAAAAAACCTCAAGGGAATTATTTAGAAGAATTTTTTAGTTTTGATTGATTCTGATTCTGAGACAGTTTTGTTAAACCATGAGAAATTCTTCTAACGAAAACACATATTTTCCAAAATATCCACGATGGGCAGCTGAACAAGACTTTAGTTCCTCTACCAATATTCAAAACAGAATACCTACTACGCGCCATGTAATGCAAACGATCATTTCTACGCTCGAAAGATGTCCAAAGATCGACCACCAACAAGCAGCAGAATCATCATTCGCCAATCGTCCTACGCTTGAGATACGATTAATTTTAGAATCGTTCATTGGGAGAGAAGTAGCAGCAGCAGCAATTGTAACTTATGTGGTGTGTCTGTCGTTCACATTTAGACTACGTCGTTGCCGATGCTTAAAAAAGTCTCTGCATGTTTAATTGAATGTATTCTAGTTATCGTTTGTAAACTTGTTTGTTTGTTTTTCTTCTAAAAATGTTATAAATTAGGAAATTCGAACAATAACGATAAGTCTCAATCGTTGTACAGCTGTAACAAAACCGTTCCAAGTATGCTTCCCTAGGGTACACCCAACTTCCAAACTTTCAAATAATTAAAACGACTTTTGTAATTATATTGCATTGTGGTTCTACATATTGTGAAGAAATTTTAATACTTAATTCACTTCAAAAGTACTTAAATAATTTTTATTTAGAATGTATCGTAGAGGAGGAGATAAGGGTATAATGGCCACCTTAAGAAGGACGTTAATTTAAAAATAGAAAACAGTTATAATATGTGAGTTACTTCATTGTTTTGTGCTATGACACTAAAAAAGTGTTTTTTCCTAACGGACTAGAACTTGAAAAAGTAGATAAAAACGTTTAAAAATGCACTTTTAATTTTTTGGCCAAGCTGATAATCAGTCACTGTGGCATAATGAGAAACCCCAAGGGGCAGTATAAACACCATTAATCGGGGCAAGATGAGCATTTTCTTCCGGGGAATCTAGCAGCGAGTTCAGCTCGATAATGTCAACTGAATCATAGAGCTACAGCTTGAGTTGTTTTATCTGACGATTTGGCCTATTGGTTAGGTGTCGGAGAGGTAACCAGAAGACTCGAGTTCGATTCCTGGTCGAGGTGATTTTTTTTATTTACCATTCATGATCGATGGATTATGCACTTAACGGTGAGTCGTAGATCAAACAAAGCAAGAACAGAAAAATGTATGTCTGTTTGTAGAATACAAACAATTCACACACACTCATACTTTATGTTTCTAGTGCTTTGTTTGGCGGATGATGCTACTAGCCGTATAATGCAACAATAAAAATAATCGATCATAAATGAAAATAAAAAAAAACCAACTCTTGACCAGGAATCGAACTCGAGTCTTCTGATTACCTCCCCAACACTTAACCAATAGGCTAAATCGTCAGATGTAAACTAATCAAGCTGTGATTCTATAATTTGGTTGATTTAATTCATCGAGTTGAATTCGCTGCGAGATTCTACGGCAGAAAACGCTCATCGTGCCCCGATCAATGGTGTTTTATACGCCCCGAGTCAGCAAGTTTAAGTAAAAACGCGTTTGAAAATTGATTATAATGAAAAATCAAAAATTTAATGATGGTGAAAATTGATGAAAAATGTGTACATTATGTTGCAGTGTGTAAATTATAGATCAAAAATATTGTAGATCGTAGATAATATTAATACCATGATGAAAATTTAAAACCGTTCAAAAAAAAAGTCTGACGAATAGTTTAAAACATTGCAAGATCATTCATTGTTTGGAAATTTAAAGCTTGATTTACAGCTCTGTTGAAAACCTTATTTAATCAAACACCAGACAAGGCTTGGTCGATCTTGAATCGATTTTTGCGAGATGGAACTTTTGGAGTTAAATTTTAGATTTTTGGATCGATTGATCGAAATATCGATTAAATCGGTTTATTTTCGTTTCGATCTCTCGATCTTTTCAAGTGTTTTAATTCTGTATACCGGAGATATTGAGATTCAATTTCGTTCAGAGTTTTGATATTTGTACCATCTGAAAAACAGCTTTTCACAATTGGTGTCACCATGCTACCAAGAGATTCAATACCAACATGAAAAATAGCATGTTTGACCTTTATTTTTGTCTAGCTAGATTTTTTTTATTGTCTAGCTAGACTCTTGAGGAATACCCAAACTTCAATCGAATGATTGAATTATTGTTATCAGTCAAGATGCAATAGTTAGTTCTTATGTTATATTAAATTACCTGGCAAGTTTCTCATAAACAATCAACCAAAGTCACAAAAAATAAAACATTCTAATGTTAAATTTAAATTAACCTGTTGATGGCTGAGAGTACCAGCCGTAAAATTTTCCTGAAACTTTGTAAATATGAAGAAATTAATCCCCGTAATTTATCGGCCTAATCGGTGAAAAATGATTTCTTTTTAAGTAGGGACATCTTAAGGTTGTGAAATTTTATAGATGGATAGAACGTTAGATGAAATGAAAGATGGTGAAAATGAGCGGGTAGAATTTATTTAGAAGCATTATCATCACATATCAAATGTTCCTACTAAAAAGGACATCACTTTTCACCGATTAAGCCGATAAATTTTGTAAATATATTTTAAAACACGTGCTTTAATAAATTTTTCTAATGTAAACATTACATTACTATATAGGTAGGAAAGGGGTGAAGTGTACCAAAAAAAAAAATGAAATATGTGCTCTTATTCTACATCTTTAATTTGCCACAAAGCGGAAATGATTAGAACCGGGGTGACCCGCGATTTAAATTCAATATTTTCGGGACGACCTATGCCATTAAAGGTTAGTATATTTTTAATGGATCTTATAAGCTTAGCAAAAAAAAAATGATTCTATATTAATTGGATAAATTCAAGTACATATTTAAAATAATTCAAATGTATAAGCTTTGCTGTCGTATTTCGCTATATACTTCAGCATAAAGAAGCCCTCAGCATTATTTTAAACAAATTTGGAAAGATCGATCTTACAGAAACTTTCTTTACTTCCAGTTTTAGGAGGATCTTTATTTCTACCATTCAGCTAATTAAAACTTGGGAATCGATCTTTTCCAGAAGATAGAACATTCCTAAACAAGACATTTTAACTTATAACAGATGAAAATATTTCTTTTAAGCTTGAAGTTTTTAATTGAATGTTTCAAATACAACTTTTTACATAAAATTCATTTTGGTCTGATCTGCTAAGTACTGAGTGATAAAATATCACATAAAAATCAATTTTTCGAAAAATAGTGCATGACAATCCACTTGCTCGATCACTTGACCGTTCATTTAGGTGAATTTCACTTGACGGTCACATAGAACACACAATAATTTAAATGTCGGCCAAATTCAGTTAACACGTCCCTTGCATGTCAAGAAAAAAAATATTTTGAGTGTGATGCCTATTTGATAAAGAAAAATCCACAGTTAATAACGCATTTCAGTGTGTTACAAAACCTTATTATGTAATGTTATTCTGTTACATGCCAGATACATTTTTTCCATGTTTATGTCCACATCAGGTGTAAAATCCATAAAAACTTACCAATATATAAAGCTTTAAAAAATGCTCTTTGTTATTATCTTTAAGGGCTTTTGTTGTCATTCGGATCAATTGATTGAAGTTTCTACACTTTTCATCTTTTTCAATCTTAAACTCAAGCGATTTTTATAATTTCAGTTCTGATTCTACGTTCACACTTCATTTTTTTTTTCTTTTTTCGGGTTTTAAATTGATATCAATCTTTCAGCTGAAATCTACTATTCGACCAAATGTTTTAATTCGCTCTAAAAGACTGTTGATTCCATGAAGTAAATAATGTGAATTAACCTTTAAAAGTTTAATCAAGTACAATCCAAACATTCCAATTGTAAGGAGTGTAATCGAAAAAAATGCAACACTTTTTGTGAATAACTTTTGAATGCATGTATATAAATTGATGAAATTTTCAGCGAATTTTTGTGATGTTCTGTCAAATGGTTTTTGAGATAGCGTCCAATGAAGAAGATTTTCGACTTTAATTTTTGGACAACACGTGTGCCATCTATAATGTATACTATTTTATTTTTTCAGATCAAGGCTATTTTTGATTTTTGCTGTTCCCTGAAGCTTGACCTTCAAAATAATTCGAAATTTTGAATTTGTTCAAAGTTATAACAAATTTAGCCGATTGCCCTCCTTCGGCACAAAAACAAACGGTTATCGCTCCACTACCGTTTTTGTGTAATAGCACGATTTCAGATCCCACTTAAATATTTAGAGTATAAACTTTGTGACCCCAAAAGATTTCGTTTTGCTTGCGAAATTTTCCAAAATATCTGCCCACAAACAGTCCAATATTTTACTTATGATTGGACCACCGTATTTTGTTTCTTTTACCGGTGGGCGTGTAGAAACTTTACATTCTGGGAATTTAACATTTTGATGTCATTCTTCCCCATCGCGTGTCTTGTAGAAAAGAAGTCTGATTTATAAGTCAGCTATACGAACCAGTCTGAAAAATTTGACTTTTTTTATCACTTCCTTTTTTTATACATTCGGATTGAGCTAGAAAAAACCACTTCAAGGAATCAATAATCTTCATTTTTATTCAAATTTTAGTTCACTATTGGGTCCTCTAGAACTTCTTAAACGTTTTACCATGTGAACTTTGGTCGAATAGTTGATTTCCAGCTGTTTTTGGGTTTCCCACTGGGACTTTTCTGGATAGTTCTCGATCCTGTCCAAAAATGTTTGACAATTTTTTTTCTTGGGATTTTCATCCAATAGGATGATTCGTCTCTAACAATGTTTGTGAATGAACTTCAGAGTTGGACGCTATCTCAAAAACCACTTGACAGATTGTTTTACAAATTTTGTACACGTACACATTACATTACTGGGTATATAGCTTCACTGAACATTTCATCAATGTCCATCCATGCGTTCAAAAGTTATTCAGAAAACAAAGTTACCATTTTTTCAAAAAAATCCACAAGTAGCTTAATAGGGATAGACAAAAGTTAAAAAACAAGAAAGGGATAACTTTCAAGCTACTGGATGGAAAAGTACACAGTAAACGAAAATTACCGAGTTCGGTAATTTTTTTACCGAAATCCTAACATGTGTAAATCGTTAAACTGTTCGGTAATTTTCTCGGTAAAAAATAAACGAACATCGGTAAATTGATTCTTTATTTACCGATGTTCGTTTATTTTTTACCGAAAAAATTACCGAACAGTTTAAAGATTTACACATGTTAGGATTTCGGTAAAAAAAATTACCGAAATCGGTAATTTTCGTTTACTGTGTAAGTAAGAATCTAAACAAAAACCCTTTCCTTATATTTTAAATAAGGATTACCATTTCATACTGAAAAAAAGGGAAAATTAAGATGATACAGGGTAAAAAAACAGTTCCCGAAATAAGATCTGCTGATTTTTTAAAACAACTTATTTCAATAATTTTATCGTTGACATTATAAAAATATTCAGAGATCATGACACAAAAATGTATAGGAAAAATCTTACGATATTTAAATTAGGCTTTCAACTTTCAAAGCAAATTTAGCTATATCACGTCCTTAGAGTCAAATTTGCTCTTACCTTGCTTAAAAACAAGGTGTGGTTTGTTTACCAGTAAAAATGAAAGCAAAATTTGTCATACATGTTTGGCAAGGTGAGGCCAAGGTGTACCTTATTTCAAGTCCTAAAGCCATACCTCGTCATCCGAAAGTGTTGAGAACATATTGATGCCAAATTTTGCGGTCATCGAAATTTATTTGATGTCTAATATTGGCGAAGCAAATTAATGAAACCTGATGCAATCGGGTAGCTATTGATACCTTATTTTGGTCTCATTTTGTTGCAGCGTCACATTCTTGTCGGGATAGTCTCAAATTGATGTCTTGATTGTTTAATTAAAATTAACGTCCAGCTTGAGTAAAAGCAGGAATTTAGTTAAATCAATACTCTCCCGATCAGAAGAGCATATCAAAATCGTTACTCAAACCTATCTCAGGGAGATATTTATATCTGATTCAGTTATAGTTTTGAAATGAGATTTGTTGTTTATGTTTTTTCTAAAACAGAATTGTATCTACTTTTGATAAAACAATTTTTTCAAACGCATTTTTGGAAGCTCTAAGTTGAAATTAATCGATTACCTATATGAATGAAAATAATAATTTTTGAGGCATCGTTTCATTTATATTTTCAAGGCTTAAATATTTATATTCAATCAAGTACTATAATCAACCTGTTTACTTTTATTTAGAAGTATGAGTCGAAAGAAAAAGACTGGGGGCTGTTGTTTTTCTCTGTTTTGATCTGCCTGCTATAAAAGCGGCTATTGGATTTTCGAAACGTTGATTTCAGTAGGTACATCTAGTATTTCTTCTCAAATCCTGATAATCCTATTCCAATTCATTATATTTTCAATCCATCAGGTAAACTTTCAATGTATTCCATTCATCTGAACGACACTCGAAGTCGACTGCCTGCCCGTCCGCACGCATCCCTTTTAAAATTCTTCAAGAAAACGTATAGAAATTCTCATTGTCCAGTTTCAATCCACACAAACGACTGCCTGTTTCCCGTGCGCATGATTCCCTTTGAGAATTCCAACTGTCCGATCCCGATCGGGCCGATCCATCAAAATTCCAATTCATCAGGTACACTTATGTGAATTCCCATTGGCCAATTCTATGGAACGCAAACGGCTGCCTGTCTTTGCGCGCCGTCCCTATAAACAAGCAGCCAGGATCGAGCAATGCAGAATCAGTACGAAAATAAACAACTAACTTCTATGAAGCTCAGGTAGAGTAGTAAGCAAGGACAGCCATCGTCCCAGCAATGCTCTGCTTTGGCACATTTCCATTCCATTTCATTTCCCATGTCGATGTGGGAAGAAGGAAGAGAAAAAGTCAACTCGTAGCTGGGTAGGTTGGTATAAATGTGGGTTCACTTTCCGCCACTCCAACCAATATCATCGTCCACTTCGGTAGACACGGGCCGGGCCAGTCTACCCGGACAACTGGTTAGTATGCGAGGATTGCACAGTGACCGGAGGAATATGCCTTATGATGGTGGAAGAAATATCAACCGGGCTAACCCTCATAAAATGGGAACAAATCTATTTTTTTCGATGCATAAACTTGAAGGAACTAAGAAGCATTATGTGTAGTTCATTACACAACATACAACGCCCAAAGTCAAAGATGATTAAAATAATCGAACCCTAAATGATAATTATTTTGAGCAAAAGAAATGCATCAATTCAGATTGTTCACTGGTGGAATCTTTTTCCAAAAATAGATTGTTCTCAGAGCAAAACACCATCCTAAAGACCATCGTAGTCTTTTGGACTCCAAACAGCTGGGTGCAGCGGCGATAATCCATTAGAACTTTCCTGCTGCTGCCACATTTGTGTACCGTCTGCCGTATTAACTAATCTTGTTCACTCACTCCTGCCTGATGACTCTGGCGTTTTCAAGGTCATCGGGAGGTCACCCGTGTGGGGATGTTTTTCTTCACGCTGCAATGCCACATATTTGAATTATCGACAGACTTCATAAATGAAATCGTACTTCTTTTGGTCAGACTATAGGTGGAAATACATCTTTGAGATGTCAACTTTTGTTCGAACCAAGTGTCGATGGTTCCCTTTATATTCCGGTAAAATTTGAGGCACGAGAAACGAAATCAGGGGGGTAAGGAAAAAGGTGAAAAAATTTACTCACTAGACATTTTTCCGGATTCTTGGATCGGTCACTTTCGGGGGTTCTTTCGGCGGGTATCAGCAACCTGCACAATTTTCCTTATCGTGCTCTAAATATCACACAGGGTTGTGGTCGAATTCTTGACCGGTTGATTTTTATCTTCTTGCCTTTTTAGAGACACCACACTACTGGATCACACCGCGCTCGACCAAAAACAAAAAAAGAAAAGTACACGACCACTCGCTCGAGGAGAGACGGAAGAAAGACCAGTTTCATAAGACCAATCACCAATCACGGCGGGTATTCGGTGACGACTGGTGACGATCTTCGGTGCACACTTCCACTAAACTGGCAGGCAAGTTCGAGCCGCCTCCCAAACTCAATCGAATCGAACAAGAAGATCTGCTTCTAGCTGTCTGCGAGAGTGGTAATCGGGAAAAGGCGCTGCTTCGATGGACGACAGCGACCAGACCAGACCAGACCAGTAAACAGTATGAAAGTTTAACAACTATGCGTTTGTCACGGTCCGACGTCCGATTGCCGGCACTGTCAAACTAAAAATAATCACACGGCGCTCAGTGGTTTGTGCTTTTGGGATGGATGAGTCCGGTCGTCGTTTGCATCTGTTTGTCAGGAAGTCGCGTTTCACTGGCGCTCTGTGAAAGCCATGCCATCGGTGACTGGCTGGATGAGCTTATCACTGAACTTTCTCGCACGACGACGACGGTGAGAGGAAATCATCTGAAATGAAACACAAGATATGAGATATTTTACCAACACATTCAAGCTTTAAGGATGGAAGATTTTCGATTCTACTGATTATTCGGAAAACATTTTTGTTTTTCTTGTTGGCTAAATTTGTTCAGTGATAATGGTGATTGATTTCGATTACTGTTGTAGGTTGGAAAAATAATTACTCACTACAAGATTACCGTCCCGTTTGAAAAAATAAAGCCCCCAATTGAGTTGTTATCAAATAATGATGCACTTATTGTTAAAATTCTCTCTTCAAGAAATATTGGTACATGTAAACTTTCTTTTTCATTTGGTTCGAAGAGAATTAAAAAAAAAGCTTTGCCTACCCAAAGGAAGAACTCAAGTTATAAAAATCTTCAATACTTCACCCGAAATTCAGACTTTGCTCCAATCATGAGTTCTCAATATGTCAACGCCATCGGCATAAAACCACCGGCAATAACCTCTCAGCGCAATCGCATTGCGTATGGCTGATAGAAACAAAATAAAAACGTTGTCATCTCCCTTCCTATCCCATCACGAGATAAAAGGGTATCCGCAATGCCAGGTAAATGTTTGATTTTTAGTAGTTCGGAGAAATTATATGGCTGTTCCCAAAAGCTTCCTGACTAATCTAAATTCTTCTATGGAGGACATGGTGTCGCTAGTGTTTGCTTAATAACTTCGAATGGAACAAATGCCAGGCAGTCAGATTCGAATGAATTATAATCCGCTTGGCCAATGCTGTGCGTGTGTATGTAAAAAAACGAACACACACATAAATATAGGAGATCTCAGTGAAACTTCATGTTTCTTCGAAGAGATCTAATTTACTTAACTAAGGCGTACAACTTTCAAGGATAAGATGGCTAGTATCTTACAAACGCTCATGATCTCATGACCTTTGGCTTGGAAGTCTTGAACACTATCTTCTAGGTCACGGTCGGCGGCAAAAGAAAATTGCATATTACGAAAATTGTAGAGAAAAAAACCATTTCTCGAGTGAGCTTTCATTACGTCGTATGAAACATCTTAATAATTCACAGACTACTGCTGCAACAGTTATCAAAATAACTGTAAAATTTGTATATCACGTAAAGAATATGTTGTCCAGACTACAAATATTCTAAATGGAAAACAGTTACGACTAATTTATGCCAGTTTTTGTACTTTTTTGGAATAAAACTGTTTGTTTACATTATGTATGTTTCATACGACGTAATGAAAGCTCACGCGAGATATTTTTGTTTCAAACCACCGGCAAACAACCGCGTGGTTGTTTCTTGTTTAATTTTCTTTTCAATGTAATTTAAAATAATAGAATAATTTAGGCCAACCAAGTTTTATGTTCCGTGATATTCTTAAAACTTATCAACACAGGTATGTTAGGGAAGGGAGGAGTCGAAATAGTCGCGGTTTTCAATGTAATTTCTATTACTTGTAAACATGCATTGCAAAGATACCTACGGCCAGTTAAACCATGGGGTAAATACCGTGGTGACTTTCATAAAAAATCAAGATTTCTCGATCACGAACTTTTGACACCCCACCTGGAGTGCCGCAGGGAAGTCACCTTGGATCCCTTCTGTTAGTAGTTCTATGTAAAACTATTCAATTCGACACACTGCTATATGCTGATGACCTGAAGCTGTTTAGGAAGATAATCAATGTAGTTGACTGTCTGTCTTTACAAAACGACATCGGCAGATAAGAAGACTGGTGCTGCCTAAATGGAATGACGACAAACGCCATGAAATGTAAGATAGTCAACTGCGAAAAACCAACTCTCGGGATCGACATTGGAGGATGTCAAATCCATTCTAGACTTGGGAGTGAAATTTGCCAACAAACTCAATTTTGCTGAACACATCGCGCTCACGTCTGCGAAGGGATTGCTTGAATTGAAATCAAATTCCGGCAATTTCCCGTGGTCATTTCCGCGGATATAGCGGAAATGTTCCACCAGATTAGAATCATCGAACGTGACAGGCAAGCTCAGCGCTTCCTCTGGAACCCTGATCCACAAGGCCAACCAGAAGTTTATACCATGAACGTAGCTACCTTCGGCTCCACCTGTGCTCCCGCATCTGCGCATCACGTTATGACCCTGAACGCCAAGCAACACGAAAAACAATATCCCAGGGCTGAAGAAGAAATAGTCAAAAGAACATACGTTGATGATTACGCAGATAGTTTTGAGAACGAGAAAGAAGCGTCACGAGTAGCGGGTGAAGTCAAATTGATACATGCCAAGGGTGGATTGAACATAAGAAGCTGGATGTCCAACAGTTCTAAGGTCCTTGAATGTCTCGGAGAAGCCGAGATTTCACAGCCGAAATCGCTAAACTTGGAGAACCCAAGGGGTTACTAACGCATCTTAGGTATGCACTGGACGTCGGAAGAAGATAGCCTGGGGTTGTTCGACCATTCCACCTCCAGATATCAACGAACTGCTATCCACCGGTAACCGTCCGACAAAACGACAACTGCTGCGGTGCCTTATGAGCTTCTTTGATCCTCTCGGGCTCCTCGCAGCTTTCATTCTCCATGGGAAGATTCTCCTCCAAGATGTCTGGAGAGCAGGAAGATATCACCTTATTATATTGTAGACCGTTGGTTTTGCCGACAACAAGATTCGATCCTAGCAGGCTGTGACAGATTTGAATAAGATTTTCACTTTAGTACGTCAGACGAGGAAAATTGACACGTGGTTGTTTTGTTTGTACGAATAAATCGAAGAGTTCTTTTGTAAAAACTATTTTCTTATCACGGTCCGAAATTTTAACTACCCCAGCGGAAACCTCCGGAAGTGACAGATTGCTCGGCCAGTAGAGTCCGAAGTTTTAATGTTTGGTCCTTCCCACCGGCAGGTAAAACCCGTTAGACTACTCGGCCAGTAGAGTCCGAGGTTTTAATATTTGGTCCTTCCTATCGGCAGGTAAAACCCGTTAGATTACTCGGCCAGTAGAGTCCGAGGTTTTAATAGTGGGCGAAATGTTTCCCGAAATTTGCCGAAATTTCCATTCCCCGCTGCTATTTCCGCGAGCGAAGAAGCCTACGCCGCTGTAGCGTATTTTCAAGTCTCCACTCCGAAGGATTTATCTGCTCTCTATTATCCGCTAAAACCAAGGTAGCCCCTTTAAAACACTGGTCCATACCTCGTCTGGAGTTGTCCTCCGACAATGCCAGTGGTGTAAAATCTATAAGTCCAAACCCCAGGTTCCTCGGATGGCACCTTTACCAGAAGCAAGACTTGCCGCATACACTCGTCCCTTTAGTTACACCGGTCTGGACTCATTTGGACCAATGTTAGTTAAGTCTGGGAGACAAGTGTTAAAAAGATGGGTCGCCCTCTTCACGTGCTTGACCATCAGAGCTGTGCACGTAGAGGTCGTTTACATTTTAAGCACCGAGTCGTGCATTATGAGCATTCGTCGTTTCATCGGAAGGCGAGGAGCTCCAATCGAGATCCATTCAGACAATGGGACAAATTTCCGGGGCGCTGACAATATCCTGCAACAACAAGTCCGGCAGTTCCACGAGAACATGACAGTCACGTTCACCAACGTGGATACGAAATGGGTATTCATTCCACCAGGCACTCCTCACATGGGCAGTTCGTGGGAACGCCTGGTACGCTTTGTGAAAACAGCGCTAGAGGGGAGCATGATTCCGGGAAGAAAATTAGATGAAGGGGCCTTCTACACACTGCTGGTAGACGCTGAAGGAATCGTCAACAGTCGACCGTTGACCTACTTACTTATCGAGTCCGAAGAAGCAGAACCACTAACCCCCAACCATTGTTTGGTGTAAAACAACCGGAGTCGGGACCGATCAGCGAAGCCAATGGGTTGAGAAACGCCGACAATGCAACGATCAAAATGGTTCGGTGAGACGAAACCGGTTCGTTTGGGAGACTTGGTGGTTGTGGTTGGTAAATGAAGCAAGAAGAAATTGCTGGGCTCGAGGGCGGGTGTTGGAACTGGTTCCTGGGTCAGATAGGCGCGTTAGAAGGGCAATCGTGCAGACTAATAAAGGACTCACTCGTCAGTCTGTGTCAAAGCTAGCAGTCTTAGAGGTCACACAAGGAGGAAACCTTGGATCTAACACTTCAGATACCAGTGTTACGGGAGGGGGGATGTTGGAAACTGACATCCCTGCCTAATCACTTTCCGACAGGCCGCTGACAATTCCAGCTCAGTGGCTGATGATCATCGTTTTGCGGGATACGTCATATCTTCTTTTGACTGCACGCGAGTTGGTGAAAGTTTCCCGGAACAAAATTTATGATAAAATTAATGTTAGCTAGTTTAAATAAGAAAGTTCAGTGTCACGATCCGGTTTGCAATTGCGTTTGCATTATAACTTTAATTATAATTATAATTTATGAAATTTCTTTAGCTGAATATTTACTTATTTCGTTCGATAATTAAAAAGGATAGCTAGGGCTTAAGTTATCTCGAAGATATTCATTATTCAAAATTGAAATTGGAAACTTTCCTTAACTAGAACTAAATTTACAGATAACATATTGTACTTAACCTCAATTAACCTAACCTGTTCGGGTGTAAAACAGCAGCTGAACACTGAAAATGTAAGAAACATTGTAATTCAAAATCCTAAAACATGCAACTAAAGTTTAAATTAAATAACAGTTTGAAGCTATGCAAACTGCTGTTTTTATTTCACACACCCGCAACACTCGCCTTCACTCAATTTTTTTTTTCATTTTGCCATTTGTCATTTTCCCCAAAACCCCAAAATCATAACTTTTAGTTTTATGATATCAAATTTTTGTCAATTTTTCTATTTTGCTTTTTTTAACAGTCATTTTTAAAAAACCGTCATCAATTTTAGCATGTAACAAGTTCTCCACTTAGAATGTCAACCCTAATGCACTGTATGTTGAAAACTAAGAGCCCGTTAATTTGTTTTGCTAATCTTTTTTTACAAAAGTTTCATTGTGTTCGGTAAAAATGATCAATTGTTCGTTAGAAATTATCACTTGATAGGCAAACTCGTTTGTTTGTCTGATCAATATTGCAGTATTTTGACGATCATAATACAAAAATATTAAATTAAAATTCAGTACTCACTCTTGAGATCCAAACACCAGAGCAACAGTTAGCTGCAGCTATCCACATTTTACTATCACCACCAAAAATGATCAAAAGCCACGGCTTACAGCTCCGATTGCTTTGAAGTTCGTTCAGATCGTCTTCAAAATCGTTTGAACACCTTTTTTAGATCCGTGAATTGTATTGTATAGGCTCAACTCCGTCCTTCACCTTCTTCCTGGGACGATTTTTTATCCGATGCCCAATTCATCCTTCCTCGACCAAGATGGCTCCATCATTGCGTCTCGAAGTTCAAAGTGCAATTTATATCGGCTTATAACACTGAACCGTCGTAAATCATTCCTCAACGCGTTCTAAATCTGACTTCGTTCGGCTCAATTAAGATTTTATGAGCAAAATTTTTACGCTCATTTTTGTCAGGTTATATCTATCGCATAAAGGATGTTTTAAATAAAAATATTTGACCTCACAACTATTCATTGTGCAATTACCGAACAGGTGATATTTCACTGACCTCAAATAAATTTCTTAAAACACTCAATATCCATTCAATATAGATAGGTACATTTTGTTACATCTGTTGTGTTTATCTCTTCATCAAAGCATTTTATACAACCATAAATTTGTTTTCGATCTCCTCGAACACTCAGCTTCTGCAAAATTGGTTCCGATAGTTCTAGGAGAGTTAAACCGTACAGAGTTCATCTATCATATTCATGTTGTCAGAGCTAGTTCTAGGCTAAGCTAGGAGTGGATGAAACTGTGCTGAATGATTGTTTTCAGATGATATTTACATTTATCAAACCTTCAGAGCGGTCATTGAGACTACTATTTAAAGAGGGGCGACTCTTAGAATGGTGCAACAGTATTGTTTTCTGCGGAGTAGTTATCAACAGGCAAAAAGAAGGAGAAGGGAATATGAAGGCTCAAAATCGTTCCGCGTGGTTTATGAACAAAGCCTTAGATATACTTTAGTGGTTATTTAAAAACTAATTATGATATCTTTATTTTGTTTTCTATTTGTATTTGCAAAGGCTAACTTTTCTGCTAATAGAATTTTAAATTCTGAATTTGTTTCTTTTTGATAATTTTGAAAAATGGTTAACTGCCTACAGAGAACAAAAACATTTCGGGCTGGTATTGCAGGTTGAGAGTGGAGGATATCGCTTAACAAATAAGAATCAAATTAACGTAGCACTAATTATTGTTCTTCTTACGTTTTTCTTTTCAAAGTTTAGACAATTTTGTAAACTGAATAAATCTTGCCTAGTTTCCTAGAACTAAGACTTGTATTTGATTTGTTTGCTTGAAATAAAACTTTTCTTACGTCTTACGGGCGAAAGGTAGTTCGTGTGTTCCGAGAGGATTGATATAAAAAAAAACATCACATCAGTATGTTCGAACCATCGCAAGCGAAAAACAAAGACACACGCCGAACTATGCTAGTGAAAAATAACAAATCTACACTTCCTATCGATTAAAGTGTCTAGAAACGCCTGGTTTGTGGACCACCCGGTCGCTATTTCCGCCAGGCGCTGGAAGACGATACCTTGCCAGCTTGTTGCTCATTAATGTCCAGCTTCGGAAAATTGTTTTCCATATAGTGGGACTGGAAGTGTTCGGTCAAATCTTCCCGGATTAATACCTGTTTGCAGACCTGACAGACCTCCAGGGCCGAAGATTTGCCACCGCTACCACCTTTACCAGACTTTGGTCGAATCTTTTCGTCCTGGCAAAACACCAAGTAAAGTTCCTGCGTTTTTTAAAGAAAAACATGTTTAAAACCGTAGAAAATATTGTGGACACCAGGACACAAACCTGTTGCTTGGTGATATTTGGCAGTAGTGCGAGTAATTCCGGGAAGATATCCACAAACTTCTCGCCTAGTGCAGCCTTGCAATGTTCGTAGTACGGTGCTGCATTGTACTGACTATCGCGGAACATTTGCGAAATCGTACGAAACTCGTTTAGCGCATCCGGTCGCTTTAGAGCCCTCTGAAAGTGAGTCACCAGATTCTAAAACAAAAAAGGATTTTAAGAAATTTTATTCTTTCAAAGAAAGCATTGATCAATCTTACCTGATTCCTTTTACTCGCATTCGAGGGAGCAACATAACTGTGGTGCCCCGGTAAAATATTGTAGCTCTCGCCACTTGAGCTGGTAAACGTTAAATTGTTGGTGCTTCGAGCTACGGAGTTCAACGTGACATTGCTGAATCCCGGAGGCGGACCAGGAATCTTCCGATTGCCGGTATCACTCTGGTTGTTATTGGCATGCGTTGCATAACTTTCGAAGCCCGGTGGACCGCGTTTGGGACCACCACCAGTTCCACTTCCAAGATTGGCAAGAGCAAAATCCGTTACTGGTTGATGGCCCAGCACGGGAAAGTGATCCGCTCCATTTTCATTTTCCTTATTGTTCCTCGAATCAGGAGGAGATGAGCTACCTGATGACCCACCTGAACTTAATCCAGATTTGCTTTTCGACGTTTTGCCGTTGTTTTGGGCTTTTCCAATGGACTGCCCCTGATCATTATTATTTTTCCTATCGTTGTTGTTCTTTTCTTTGATAGAGACACTCATCTCAGTGCTGGTACCCTTTTTCCCCGTCAAAGCGTTAAGGTTGACAAAGGTACTCTCCTCTTTCAAATTAGGAGCTGGAGCTGGCTTCTTTTTGGAGGATATTTGTCCCGACGAACTTCCAGCAGACCCGCCAGAAGAAGAAAACGCTGACGAATTAACCTTACTTGCAACAAGCCACTGAGCGGGTTTGGGAGCGCCGGCTGTTTTGCCGCCTCCGGTTTCCGAAAGCGTAGGAAAGGCTTTCGATGAGTTGACACTGGGAAGGCTTTGCTGCTGCTGGACAGCCTGGGTTTGCTTCTTGGACGGCGGTGCTACAGTGGCAACTTTGGATACTATGCTAGAAACCGACACATACTCGTTGGCCATGGCTCGATGTTTGGCGGACATGGCGTTCAAATTCACCATACCATTGCTCTCTGGCAAATCCGAGTAGATGTCCGTCTTCTTATTACTACTACCTGGAAAGAGTAATACTCACATCTTAGAGCCTATACAAAATTGTAAGCTCAAACGACAAACAACCTACCTGGTAAAGCAGGAAAATCATTCGCTGCCGCTTTTTTCCCTTGCTGTCCACCACTGGTACTACTTCCGCTCTGTGGCCGGTTGGATACGTGAATCATCATGCTGTTTCCGGATTTGGAAGAACCTGCTCCTTGAATTTTTCCTCCTCCCGAACCTCCCTGCTGCGGTTGACTAGGTTTTAACAGTGAGCTCGCAGTGATCTTACTACTGAAGCCCTCATTGATGCTGCTCGATCCGGAACCTTCCCCTCCCTCAGATCCGAGGGCAGGGAAATTCTCTTTCGTCCTAGCCAAACCAGCGACACCAAAAACTCGCTGCCGAATGGAAACGTTGTTCCCTGTTCGGAACATTGGATTATTACCGCTCGCACCTCCCAGAGATGGGAAATCTTGTTCACTGTTGGCATCTATCCGTTTCTGGGGATTCTGATTGATCTGGGCAGAATCGTTCAGTAGCGCGTCGAACTCTCTCTGATTGTCATGATGGCCACCACCACCTCGACCACCACCTCTTTCTCCATCGCCGTGGTTCCGGTTATTCCTACCACCTCCTGGACCACTTCCAGAAGGACCCGTCCCTAATCCACCACCGCCAGCTCCATCACGATGCCTCGGAGCGTACGAGAACTCCAGCTCTAACGTTCGTGTCTGCTTGTTGGCAAGCTTGTTCATATTCTTTCCATGCACCTGAGCTTTATGAGCTCGAAGATCTATCTCCGTTCGATAAACCGTAGTAAACTCCTCCTGTTGGCAATCTCCTTCCTCGCAAAGGTAGTGACTGGTCCGAAAGTGATCCCTCAAGCACTCATAATCTCTAAAATTGGAATTAAAACAACAGAAACAAAATTTTTAAAAAAATCTGAAATAAAAATCAATTCAACCACTCACCCATAAAACTGATTGGCCCCATCGTTGTCGCAAATGTGGCAGTAGTAGTGCTCCTTTCGTAGATGCCTAAACAGTTCGTCCTTGTCCAGAAACCGTTTGTCGCAATATTTGCACAGCGGATGCCCAATGTGACCCCCATTGTCCGGATCGCCAACTCGGCGATGGGTAGCCAGCTCCTGCCGGGTGTAGCAGCGCCGTTCCGACGAGAAAATCTTCACATGTTCGGTACAGATGTCGCAGTAGAACAGCTCGTGTCGCTTGCGGACGTGGTCCTGCAGCATGTCGAACTTGGGGAAGTTTTTCTCGTCGCATCTGTGAGATCGTGGGAGAGAGAAAAATGGAATATTGTGAAAAAATTTGTTCAAGGTTGATTTTGTATATCATTTCATTAGATAAGGCGAAACTCAAATATTTAAAATACAATCTCGATCTATATTTTTTGAGAACAATGTAAGAATAGACAAGCAAAACAAACCTCTATGGCCACATTCTCCTCAAAATACTTGGAATAACCAAAAATTGAAATAAGCAACCACTACACTGCCCCTTCTCGCATAACAGTCCCATATGAATTTTCGTCATTTTTCATCTATCCTGACCGTTCGTCATTTTGAACATTTTACTTCAATATAAAACAATAAAAAAAGAGACTTTGTTCTAGAAATTACGAAAAAAATATCAACTAGTGACTGTCCCATATGAAATATACCCGCATAACAGTCCCATATGTGAAATACCACGGATGTAGTTACCTTACTATGTTTCTTTCGGTGAAATGATCTTTGATTTATTGCTTTAAGTCATTTAAACAAGATGCAACTCACTTGATGTCGAATTATGCACACTACACAGAAAATTTAACCACAGTTTTTGAAAGGCAGGCTAAGATAAAGGAAGGATGGTCTTCCTATGAGAAAAATGATCAGAAACAACTAAAAACAATGATAAGATTTAACTTAAAATGTGGAATTCACGAACTACATTTACAAGTTCAGAAATGATCAAATTTAAGTCTTAGAAGGTAGCTTGGTGAGCATTCTGTATGGGACTGTTATGCGAGTAGATTTGAAAAAGGTCTCGAATATGCTCGCATAACAGTCCCATAACAAACAAAAATGGTGCTCCAGACCTTACCAGTTGCCAAATTTCGAAAAATCAGGTCCTACGATGTATTATGACAACCTAGAACATATTCCATTAAACGATTTTTGTTTATGCTGAAAGCTGTGGTCACAATTTAAAAATGTATTCCAAAACAGAAAAAGCTGATTTTCTCGCTTGCTCGTTTTTGCATATGGGACTGTTATGAATGTAGGGGCAGTACAGGTTTCAATACCAACGCACTGAAGAGTCGCAAATTCGACATCGTATGCGTTGCAGGAGGTATGCTGGAAGAGCTCCACGGTACGTACGTTCTGAAATGGTCAAACCGTCTGTAAGCGTTAGATGACACTTTCATCGAGGTTGTAGTGATTGGTCGAGAGTAAATGCAGTTTTTAAATATCGCAGTGAGGGAATATGATGGGTGATGGTTTTCTTCAAATAATGTAGCCTTCAAAGCCGACGACAGCGCCACAAGCCACCAGTATGCAGCCAGGAACTTCAACACGTCACAACCAGAGGGCCATCCACGGTAACCCGCGCGATAACCACTCGTTCGGTAGCGACGCCCGACGAATTGACGAAGGCGAAGCGATCGTGTCCGCCATAATGGGAGAGCAAAGGCGGCTTCCTGGTGCTGGCTCACTTCCAATAATACAACGACACGGTGAAGTATAATGTGCACGACATCCAACACACAAAATCCATCTAAGTGATAAAAGCCAGACACCAGGTAAGCCATGAGACGCCGAAACGCCATTTGGTTCCCGCAGAAATACGGAACTCTAATGCCTGATTCCTCAACAGGACCCCTAAGTTTTGGCCAAAAGAAACCATTTGGCGGGACAAAATTCAACCTTTGTCCCTGAGCTCTGGTCCCTGAATCAGCCTGGATTTGACCACGATCGCCTCGGATAGCCGTTACCATCCGGGCGATTATACGTTCGAGGTTTGGGGTCGATTCTCAATCACGAACCCCTCGGATCGACCAACCAGTTCTCCCAACCGTTCGTGGGCGACATTCCAGGAAGGAAAGTCCCGGTTTCCGGTCGGAATCGGACCAAGGAGGAGTTGGTTAGCCGTAGCGTCACCCTCGTCGAAGTTCCGCCATCTTCAAGACCGACAACCAGGGCGTGGGCCATAGAAGGTATCTAATTTATTTTTGTTGAAGTGAGCATTTGTTGTGGCAGTTTATAAATAAAGTTCAAGAACTGCATATTTTGGGGTTTTCCTTTGGGAAGCGAGCCGCCCTGAGGCCTAATAAAGGGAGTCCCTGTAACGCCGGTGGGGTGGTAGGTTTAAAACTTACACGTCTACCAGAGTTACGGCAACACACACGAGCTGAGAGCAACTTTTATAGTAATGGAGAAGATGTTGAGAATTAAGGGCCGAATACGACAGCTGCCTAACATATGATACAAGATCGTTATCGGAAATTCTATCGCTTAGTTCAGGAAGGAGAAGGAATCCAAACCGACAATTGATAGGTTCAGTACCAGCGGACCAATGAGAACGGCTTAAGGGCTGAGACTAATAGGTTACGCTTCCTCCAAACAAATGGCCGTACGTTTTTCCCAGCGCCGCCTTCCACACAAGTACACCTGCAGATCACCGTACCAAACGTTATCACAGATAGGCCAGGTTTTGATAAACAACTGGCATTTTTCGGACATTATCGACGTCAAATCCTGTCGAGGCGCCAATATCAAGTTAGAATACTATCTGGTGATGGTGAAGGTGCGCCTCTCCGTAGTTAACAGCATACGAAACCGACGCCCGCCTCGGTTAAATGTCGCACGACTGAAGCAACCTGTGATCGCAGTAGACTACGACAATCAAGAAAGTCATTAACAGCTTTGCGGAAAACGGAACGACTGGTTTGGAATTTGGAACGAATTCGACGGAACGATTGGTTCGACGAGGAGTGTAGGAGGTTGATGGACGGAGAGAATTCCGCAAAAGCGGCAGTAGTGCAAAGAAGCACCCGTCGAAACGATGGAAAACCACCGACAGCGGAAGAGGCAGCGAGTTCGAATTTTCCAGGAGAAAAAGCGCCGCCTGTAGGAGGAGGAGCTCGAGAAGCTGAAGTAGCTGTATCGTTCCCAGGAAACACGAAAGAAGCTCACCGCATCCCGCAAAGGCTTTGTGCCGCAAGCCGGAATGTGCCGGGATAAGGACGGAGGCATCCTGACGGACAATCGTGAGGTGATCACAAAATGAGCAGCATTTCGATGAACACCTGAACTGCGCACATGGACGAGATCAAGACGGCGGGGGAAGGTGTACATCGCCTGCGTCAACGACGTAGATGAGCCACTCCCAACGGTGAGTGATGAAATTAAAGATGCCATTCGCCAGCTGCACCGGTTAATTGTCCGGATCTGGGACACAGAACTGATACCGGATGAGTGGAAGGAGGGTGTAACATGCTTCATCTACAAAACGTGCGACAAATTGGACTGTGAGAACTACCGAGCGATCACTGTTCTAAATGTCGCCTACAAAGTGCTGTCCCGAATCCTACTCCGCCGCTTTACGCCACAAGCAAACAGATTCGTGAGAAGTCATCAGGCCGGCTTCATGGAGGGTCTACGGTCTACGACGGACCAGATCTTCACACTACGGCAAATCTTCCAAAAATGCCGTGAATACCAAGCCCCAAGTATGTGCTAGCTTGCGGATCCGACACCCACCGAGCCCGCTTGTCGTAATAACAAGGTCACTATCGACGGCGACGAGCTGGTGATAGTCGAAGACTTTGTCTATCTCGGCTTACTGGTGATCGCAGACAATGACACCAGCCGTGAGATCCGGCGGCGAATTAACAGCGGAATTCGTGCTTACTATGGACTCCACAAGCAACTGCGGTCGAGAAGATTTAGCCCTCGCACAAAATTTACACAACGCTCATTAGACCGGTTGTCCTCTACGAGCATGAGACGTGGATATTGCTCGAGAAGGACCTGCAAATACTCGGAGTAATCGAGTGTTAAGAACCATCTTTGGTGGTGTCCAGGAGAACGGAGTGCGGAGGCGAAGGATGAACCACGAGCTCGCACGACGGTCGGCGAACCCTGTATCCAGAAGGTGGTGAAGGCTGGTTGGACGGATACGCTGGGCAGGACTTGTTGAAAGAATGTCGGATGACTGTATTGAGACTGCATCAAAAGCTCCATTTATGTCTAGAAACACTGAAGCCATTTATTCCCGTTTTGCGTACGCCATTTGTATCTCTGAAGACAGCAAAGCAAGACAATCGTTTGTCTCTTTGCCCCTTTGGAAGCCAAGTATCTGAAAGGAGACCATTTGTGTCTACCCATGTGTTCAAACGAAACAAGATCATTTTCTCCATTAATTTGCGTATACAAGACAACATCGCTATTGTACAAATTTAAATCCGACGCTGGTTTTCCGGGCTTTTGGATAGCAATGACTCTGACTTGTCTCCACTCTTATGAGGAAGAATGTTGTGCTACAAGAATTGATTAAATAAATTTAACAAGCGACATTTTGCGGCATCCGGAATGTTTTTCAACAAGTTAAATTTGATTTGATCAATTCCCGGAGCTGAATTGTTGCAAGAAAGGAGGGCAAGTGAAAATTCGGCCGTCGAAAACCTGGAATCCAGACCACACCTATCTGAAGGCACATTCAGGATAATTTTTTTGTACAGGTGCAGAATCTGGACAGACTTTCCGTGCGAAGTTCAATATCCATCTATGTGAATATTGCTCACTTTCATTTGTATATAATCGATTACGCATGCTTTGTACCACTCTCCAAAAGATACTCAAGGATGTTTCGCGTGATAAACCACCCACAATATTCTTCTAATACGCCTTTTTCGTCCCCTTTATAAATTTTTGAACTGATTTTAAAGGGAAACATAAGCTTTAAAAAGGATGAGAGTTCCATGTTTTCGAAAAACTTTCGTGCTACACTTTGATCTAAGCCTTCAGGCCGAGAAGCGCTATCTTTCGTGCTTCCTACTTTGTTAACTTGTTTACAGAAAAGGTAACTTGTAAAATTGTTACATTTTCAGGATAAAACAAATTTATAAAGTAGCGTGTTTGTAAAATCACGGTTTCAATCATTTACATATCAATCAACATTTCATTAAGACAAAAAATTGTCAATATCAAAATGTAGCGTGTTCAATTCTTAAGCAATGGATATAACTTTTTTTAATCATACGTTTGTTTATTAAGGCGTTTTACTTATAAAGTTTCATTTTGCCGAGTGCATCACTTATTAATCTATGTGATGTAATTTTATGTTAAGTACGCAATAAAATGTAAATTTTATACACCATTTATTAAAAATAAAAATTTTCCGTTAGTTGAATAAATTGAAAAAAAATTATAGTGAAAAGAAACTTAAATTTTTACCTTAATGCAATTCGAAAAATATCAATAATAAATTCATTTAGCTTGAAATTCAACAAAACAAAACGATTACAAGCAATAAAAGTGGACAATAAATTGAAATTCTGAATTTGAAATATGCTATAATAGAGTATTGCACAATTTGTCGTATAAATGTTGGCTTTACTTGAACTTTGACTACCCTCGAAACAAAGAATGAGATTACAAATTCCACATAATATAGTAAAACGAGTTCCTAAAATACGTGCGCCTCTGTTGATGTAATCAATTCCTTCATTACCATGTCTACGATAAGCTCCTTCCACGTTTCAGATCCTCAATGTTAATGTTATGAAATACGCGTGAGTGAAATCAAGTCGAAAGCAAATGTGTAGTCAAAGAGATCTTACCTTGGACATTTGTTGTCGAGAAGATCGAAGAACGCCTGGCGCACTTCTTGATCGGTGAAGCAGATGCGATACTTTTTATCGTACAGGCCGGACCGGTTCCGAACGTCCAGTTCCTTGTAGGGGACCAGTTCCGGGGAGAATATCACCTTCGCCAGATCTCGGCGACAGAAGGGACACTCGTTCTGGCGGCACAGGACCCGGATACGGGTGGCACACTCGAAGCAACACAGATGGTCACACTCGCCGATAGCATAGTACTGGATATGCTTGAGACAAACCACGCACGACGTTTCATCGGCAGCTTCCGAGGGTTCCGCACCTTCAGACGGTTCCGCGGTTGGTTTTTCTTGATGTTGCTGCTGTTGTTGTTGTAGGCGATGTTGGTTCCGGAAGTCGTGATAATGGTGATTGTTGCCTCGCCTGTGGCCACCCCGGCGGTTGTTTCCACTATTGTTGTTCGGATGGTAGGTACTCGACATTTTTTTCACGGATTTGCTTTCTCGAGTGTTCCTTCAAGGTTTTGCTTCCCGTATTTTTGCTGGAGGCTTTCAGACACTGTTTCCGAAACTGCCACACGAAAAAAAAATCTCTAGTAGTGAAATTCCTTGAATTTTATGCAACCTGTCGATAACCACGCTTTATTTATCGGTAGAACTGCACTGGTAGAAAGCTAGCTCTAGCAGAAATGATAACGTTCGGTGCGGAAAGTTCCGTAATTTTCTATAATACCGAAAATTTACCACGAAATGCCTGCGAGGGAGATAATTTTTCTTGACGTGACACCACCAACGAGCAGCGTTACCACATATACAGATTTTTCTGTAAGTATACAGATTTTTTGGAATTTTTCAAACACAGAATCTGTACATACAGATTACAGATAATTGGAAATTTATACAGATTTCATACAGATTTTCAGAAAATCAGAGATTTTTCAAGATATTTTGATTATACTTCGATTCAATCAATAATCATCCGCCTTGATGATTCAATCGTCCATCAATTATCACGTTTGCAAATAAGGAAAAACTTCCAGATTAGAGTTCGGAACCGTTACAACGCAATACAACAAGCAAAGGGTTGAAGAAAGGTTTTAAAATCTGCGTTTAAGAGTCATATACCAAAATTGGTCATTGCATTATAGAAAATGTATCTTTTATTGGTAAAGACTATTGATACAATGTTCAAATCCCAACTGATTGTTAAACCCCAGAAGGACACAGTTCGTTAATATAACGGAATATATCGACCTAAAACTTTGCGTAACCTTACTTTTCACACGTAGCGGACGTGTATCTTTAACAATAAATCGGACAAAGTTAAACCAAAAAACGGTTTACGTATACAAAATATCATGTTAAACAATGGTTTGATATGTCGCACAAATAGTAGCCCGCAGTAATGAGCAGCGTAGTCCAAATAGATGCGCTATGCATTATAAAAATTGTCACCGTACTACAGCGTAAGTACCCGGAATGGATATTTTTGATACAGATTTCAATACAGATTTTTGAGATTTTATACAGATAAAAAAGATTTTTTGGCTCGAAAATACAGATTTAAATGTGGCAACGCTGCCAACGAGACAGCGAGCGAACGATTTTTGGCAGCCTTTTTCTTCTTCTCGTGTCCTACACGTTTGTGAAGAAGTCTTTGAATAATGGGTTCAAAATTCCCAACGTGAGAAAAACATTGCCCACATGTTAGCTGCGTTCAATGATCCTTTTTCTCGCGCATGTCAAACAACCCGTTCTAGAGTTTGTTTTGATTAGGTCGTATGAGCCACTAGACATGTTTTGAGAAAATCGATGTTTAAGTTCCGAATCACATTTTTAATTCTCATTTTATTATTGCTGAACCAATTTGTCTGCAAATTAGAAAGGAAACGTAAAAGAAGACGCAGAACATACTGGTGTACTCGAAATTAGTGTTAATTAAATTATTATTAATAAAGATGTACTTACGACTTAATGCATTTCTCGCTTGGCGTATACGTCTTTTTGGTCGATCGATAAAATGGATTGCAAAAATTGATTTGATTGGCCCAAATCTCCTGTAATTCTTTCGGAGTTGATTAGAGAAATGCTTGAGTCAATAATCTAATCCAATAAATCCACGAAAATCTTCTTCCGATGATATCTGAAATACTGCGTGGTGGAACTGGCAATTGGGAATCCACCAGGACATTACCGAACATTCCCTGTGCGCCCCTGACCGTTCGAGTAAGGTCTAAAGGCATCCATCGATTTTAATTGTGTTGGTTTCCTCTGTAACGAAAATAATTGAAACCATTAGCCAATAGCCATTCACACGTAGAAAAATAAATTTTATAAACAATATATTCTACTCACCGGATAACAATTTGCAGTGCTTCACCATGCTAAAACGGATAATATCACTCCTGTAGACAGATTTGTTTTGTTTTCACTTCAACATTATCACTTCCAGAAGCAATTTTCGTGACGGTGCACAACGTCGTATAACCAACTCGCAACCTGTTTGTTTTTGCGACGTTTTGCATCACGGCAAATGCACGGCAACGCAAAATGACGCAAAAACCAAACTGCACTCGAAAATGAGAAAGTCATTATACGGCCTAAATTTAAATCATCTTGGTAAAGTTATTCATTCATCAAATGAAACCAAGTTTTTATCAAACACAGAATGCATGTTTATCAATCGTTTGCAGCTAATAACTCAGTTTTGTTGATATTGGTTCATACGACCTAATCAAAACAAACTCTAGCGTTTATTTAAAATGAATTCTGATTTAACTTACCAGCGTTACGGATGAATTATCCGAAAGGACGAAAATCCCAGAAAACAATCTTACTAGCATTTTGAATAGCAATTAACTTTTTCACATCTATTGAACAACAGTGTTTTCAAAATAAGTACGGAGCTATCTGTTGACACAATGCAAGCAATGCAATGCAATCATTTTTGTCATTTTTGTCATTTTTGTCATTTTTGTCATTTTTGACATTTTTGTCATTTTTGTCATTTTTGTCATTTTTGTCATTTTTGTCATTTTTGTCATTTTTGTCATTTTTGTCATTTTTGTCATTTTTGTCATTTTTGTCATTTTTGTCATTTTTGTCATATTTGTCATTTTTGTCATTTTTGTCATTTTTGTCATTTTTGTCATTTTTGTCATTTTTGTAATTTTTGTCATTTTTGACATTTTTGACATTTTTGTCACTTTTGTCATTTTTGGCATTTTTGTCATTTTTGTCATTTTTGTCAATTTGGTCATTTTTGTCATTGTTGTCATTTTTGTCTTTTATTGTCATTTTTGTCATTTTTTGTCTTTTTCGTTATTTTTGTCATTGTTGTCATTTTTGTCATTTTTGTCATTTTTGTCATTTTTGTCATTTTTGTCATTTTTGTCATTTTTGTCATTTTTGTTATTTTTGTAATTTTTGTCATTTTTGTGATTTTTGTAATTTTTGTCATTTTTGTCATTTTTGTCATTTTTGTCATTTTTGTCATTTTTGTCATTTTTGTCATTTTTGTCATTTTTGTCATTTTTGTCATTTTTGTCATTTTTGTCATTTTTGTCATTTTTGTCATTTTTGTCATTTTTGTCATTTGTGTCTTTTTTTTGTAATTTTTATCATTTTTGTCATTTTTTTCATTTTTGTCAATTTTGTCATTTTTGTAATTTTTGTCATTTTTGTCATTTTTGTTGTTTTTGTCTTTTTTGTCATTTTTGTCTGTCGTGACTGGTGGTTCTCAACAGTTTCAATTGCCTGTTTTGACCTTTCACTTAACACTCGCCACTTTTTCACTTGGATCTCCGCGATTCGCGTCTCACAAAACGATCCGTACTTTACAACAACACTTTTCTAACTGATTTTATCGGAAGTCGGACTCGATTTCAGTTCCTCTCAGAGAAACTACATATTCGAACACATTGAGCTCAAGCTTTCTCCCCACTTTGAATCTCAATCAACTCTCTCGTTCGAAATGGATTCGAACATAAGAGATGGATTCTGAACTGATTTGCACACTAAATAATCATTCGCAGATTTAATTGAAGATTTGCATTTATTTATTTTTTGTTTTATTTATTTATTTATTTATTTATTTTGTTAATTTCTTTCTCATCATCTATATTCTCTACATTCGCCTCCACTCCTACTCAACAAAATCAATAAACATGCCTGAGTAACTTCATATTTTTAATCATCTACGAACAGTCACAAACTGAATCGTCGATTTCAACTGCGAATTCTTTTTGCAACATTAATTAACATAATGAACAATTTGACTCTACTGCAAATTCAAGGTATAAAATCAATGCGAATAGGCGTGAAAAATTGCTTCGTCTGAGCACAATTTTTACATAAAAGAAGAGAAGAAAATTCATAATTACACGCAACTTTACTATTTCAAGCGGCTAGAGTTTTGTTACCAACTTTATTTCCTATCTTTCCATTTTCCTTACCGTATACAAAATGAATGTCTAACGTACATATATCTCTTTCTACTGAAATGATCTAGTTTCAATCAATGCAATTATCATGCTAAATTGTTCCTCACTCTCGTAGCTTTGTCAGCATAACTGAATCTGTTGTGCAATAAATAAATTTTTGTTTTCTTTTTTTATTATTAATTATCCTGGTTTATTTTAAATTATTGAGAATTTCAATGACTCTTATTATATACCAGTTTCTGTTAATCGGAAAAAAACTGGTATAATTTGATAAACCTCATTCAATGTAACCTTTAACACGCAAAAATTGAAGTTCTCAATGTAATAAAGTTTTTTTTTTTTTCAAATTTTGTTTCTCTTGAACAGGTTATTTCCTAGCGTATTTATATGAGTAAACTTTCATAATATTTTTTTTTTACGGTCAAGATTTCTTTAAAAAAATTTATTGTGTTGAATTTGCACATTATTTAAACTGTTTTTTTTTTGAAGGACATGTTTCTCCACATCTCTTATATGCTAAATCGTTTTTTGTTTCAACTTGGGTTGGAATAACTTCAATAAAACAAACTTGATTTTGTCTCTTTAACTCCTAACAAATGATCAACAATAGTAGGCGTGGCTTTGTGGCAGCGTGTTAACTCCTAACAAATGTTCATTGTAACTGACGTTACCTGGACACATTTAAGCAGTAAATAAGAACGGAAATGTTACATTACTTTGCTGCATGGCTTTATTCTGTATTCTCTACTCTTTTTATTCTTACTTTCCACTTTCTTTTTACTCTAAAGACCTCACTTTTACTCTTAATCCTTGCCACTTCACTCTTTCTTCTCACTCTCCACTCTATACTTTAACAAATTGCTTTTTACTATTTTTCTTTATAGGTTATACTTTACGCTCCACCCCTAACTCATTACGCTTTTGACATTACGCTATACTTTTTCTAATTACTCTGAACTCTTCAAAATTAACTTTTTCTAATTTAACTTCACACTTTTTGTCACTCTTAATTCTTCATTTTAAACTTTTCTTCGTAGTTTCTACGTTTTATTCTCAATCTGTACGCTTTAGTTTTTAAACAACTTTACGGTTTTCCATTTATAATTCACTTTTCTTTTAATTTCATCTCTTTAAAAGAACTTGAAATTTCTGCTTTACAATTCTTACTTGCTCCCTTCTAAATTTTATGTTAACTATTTATGTTGAATCTTAATTCTTTACTCATTACACTTTTATCTTTACTGTCAATCTCCACTGTTAACTCTTTGTTCTATTTTTTTTAAATTCATACTTACTCCTTTTTTTATCTTCACTTGAACTCTAAACTCTATGTTTCCACTCTTAACTAATTACTCTTAAACTAGATTCAACCTAACTTCTACCCTCATTACGTTTTTTTTATTTACTCTTTGCAATTTATTTTTCACTTTTTACTAATAACTCTTCAAAGTTTACTTCTGACCCTTTCTATTCTCTTAAATTTTTTTTTCTCCTTCTTTCATTTTTACTTTATCCTTCCCTGTTCACTTCTTGCTTGACTCTTTTTCCTATACCTTTCATTATTCGCTCTTTATTTTACTCTATACTCTTCACTCTTTATTTAATATTTTTTTACTTACGACAGATTTCTCTTAGTCTTCACGACAAACCTTTAACGCTTATTTTTTATTCTCAACTCTTTAACATTTAATCTCTTATTTTCACCGTTTACTTTTATTCCAAACAATTCATTTTTTACTCTTTACTTTTGACCATTAACCCTCCACTTTTTAATCTACAATCTTTTCTCTTACTTTTCACTGTTTATTCTTATTTTTCATTTTGACTCTTTACTTTTAACTCTTTACCCCTAACTCTTTACTTTTAACTCTTTACTCTTAACATTTCTCTTTTTTATTATACTCATTTCTTTTTTTGTTCACTTGTTGCTTTTCTTTTTATTTCTTTCTTTACTCTTTTTACTTTTCAATTTACTCTTTAAGCTTTTCTCATATCTGATTGCTCTTTACTTTTCATTATTTACTAATTACTCTTAACTCCTCAAGGTTCACTTCTTACTCTTTTGCTATTCACTTTAAACTCTTGTTTTTTTTACTTCCCTTTTTTTATTTCTTCTCTTTTTATTCCTTGCTATTTCATACTCTTTTCTTTTGATTCTGGTCTCTTCTCAATTAACTTTTCTATTTATTCTCCACTTTTCTTCATACTCTATAATTTTTATTTTTCCTTCTTAAGTCTTAAATGTTGGCTCTTTTCTATTGCCTTTTTCCTTTCGACTCTTCACTGCCTTGACACTTGATTCCTTACTTTTTAATTTTGATTCCTAAAATCCTTTTTATTCACTGTCAACTCTTCTATTTTTTAATCATTACTCTTTATTCGTTACATAGGAACCTATTTTTCTCTATATTTTTCATCTGTACTTTTTACACTTAACTCATTACTCTTTACAATAATGTTATGATTTTTTTTTAATCTCTACTTTTTTCTTGTATCTTTCACATTTAACTCTTTACTCTTTACTTTTTCAGTATTCTTAACTTTTCTTTTTTTTCTTTACTCTAATTTTTTTGTTTCACGTGTAGCTTTTTTTTACAAAGTATTCTTTACTCTTCACTCAATACGCTTTGCTCTTATCTGGTTGCTCTTTGTCTTACACTTTTAACCAATTATTTTTCGCTCTTCAAGGCTTACTCTTTATTTTATTCGTTGGTATTTACTCTCAACTTCTCCAATTATTTCGTTTTAACTTTTTTTTACTCCTACCTTTAACATTTTACTGGTCACTCTGCACTCTCTTATCTATAAACTTTACATTTGATTCCGGTCCCTACTCAATAAGCATTTCTTTTTACTCTTCACTGTTCTGTATACTCTATATTTTTCATTTTTCACTCTCAAGTCTTAATAACTTGCTCTCCACAATTGCTTTTTCTTTTGATAACTTTTGACTACTTACTCATTTCTTCCTTGGCATTCTAAATCTCATACTCTTTAATATTACTCATCACACTTTATTTTTTTTTAATTTTATTTTTTACAATTCACTCTTTGATCTACCCTTTTAATCCTTAAATCTTTCCTCGTCACTCTTCAAATTTTATTTGTCATTGAAATCCTTATTGTTCACATTCTACTTTTCACTGTTTACTCTTCTGAATTTAATCTTTACTATTAATTCATTACATTTTTCCTTCACTTAATTTTTTTTCTCATCTGTGCTCTTTGCTATTCCGTTTTAACTTTTCTATATTTATATTTTCCACATTGTACTCGTACCCTTCACATTTCACTCATTACTCTTTACTAATTTTTTTATTTTAACTATTAACAATTTACTCTTTATTCTTTAATATTCTTTTGAATCTTTTCGATGAAATCTCTACTTATCTTTACTATTTACCTATACATACTACTTTGCACTCTTTATCCTTCACGCTTTACCTCATTTTATTTACTCTTTTCAATACTTTATCCTTCTTAATCTTAAGCCTTTACTCATAACGCTTTAATATTGGCTGTTTACAAATAACATTCTAGTTGTCAATATCAAATCTTAGCTATTTGAATTCTTACATCTTCAGGCTTTAATCTTTACGTTCTATTCTTCACCCCAGATTCTTCTATTTTCACTTTTTATATTTTTCTCTTCAATGTTTATTTTTACCCTTCATTTTTTATACTCTTTTTTTTCCTTTACAAAGAATCTTATGATCTTTTCTTTTTATGTTTAACTTAAACTGTTTGGGATTGTCATTTACCCAGAACAGGACTTCATTTTCTCTTTTTTTTTTGTTGAAGTTAACCTTTTTGGGACTGTCATTCACCCAAAACAGGACTTCATGTTCTCTTTTTTTTGTTCAATTTAACCTGTTGGGACTGTCATTCACCCAAATAAGTACTTCATTTTCTCTTTTTTGTTGAACTTAACTGTGAAATTCGCCTGTTTGGGACTGTCATTCACCCAAAACAGGACATCATTTTCTCTTTTTATGTTGAACTTAACCTGTTTGGGACTGTCATTCACCCAAAACAGGATTTCATTTTCTATTTTTATGTTGAACTTAACCTGTTTGGGACTGTCATTCACCCAAAACAGGACTTCATTTTCTCCTTTTCTTTTCTTTTCTTTTTACTTAACCCGTTTGGGACTGTCATTCACCCAAAACAGGACATCATTTTCTCTTTTTATGTTGAACTTAACCTGTTTGGGACTGTCATTCACCCAAAACAGGATTTCATTTTCTATTTTTATGTTGAACTTAACCTGTTTGGGACTGTCATTCACCCAAAACAGGACTTTATTTTCTCCTTTTCTTTTCTTTTCTTTTTACTTAACCCGTTTGGGACTGTCATTCACCCAAAACAGGACATTATTTTCTCTTTTTATGTTGAACTTAACCTGTTTGGGACTGTCATTCACCCAAAACAGGACTTCATTTTCTCTTTTTATGTTGAGCTTAACCTGTTTGGGACTGTCATTCACCCTAAACAGGACTTCATTTTCTCTTTATTTAACTTAACCTGTTTGGGACTGTCATTCACCCAAAACAGGACATCATTTTCTCTTTTTATGTTGAACTTAACCTGTCTGGGACTGTCATTCACCCAAAACAGGACTTCATGTTCACCTTTTCTTTTCTTTTCTTTTCTTTTTACGTAACCTGTTTGGGACTGTCATTCACCCAAAACAGGACTTGCATTTTTTTTTATTGTTGAAACTAAAACTCTCTGGAACTGTCATCCATTCAGCACAAGACTTAATTTTAATTTTTTTCTTCACTTTAAATGTTACTTTTTTAATCTTCAACTGTGATATTAATTTAACATAATTATTCATTGTAAGTTATTTATTCATTTCCCTTCAAGTAGAATTACCTTTGTAAGTTTAGAATTGTTTCTAAAAATGTTCATCCTCAGATTTCGTTCCTTTTAACCAAAACTTTTCAAGGTTTCAAGAAGTATAAATATGTAATAAAAACTTATAAGTTAATTATTGTAATTGCAAAATCACCATTCCTAAGCTCTGCTTTATATCTAGAACCGAGTGTTCATTTCCGTCTCCCCAGGGACAATTATACATTAAAATCGTTCAATTCACTCAACCAACCATTTTTGAGTCTTATACTACACCAAAAAAGCCTTTATATTTGCATATAACATCATTAGTGTAATATTTGAAAACAAAATTTGTTAGTACAACATCAACTTGTTCGGGTCTGTTCACTCGAACCCAACTTTGCAATATTTTTTTTGACTTTACTTTAAAAAAAATCTGCTTTCGTTGCTCTCGTCGTGGAGATGTATACAGTTTATTTCTCACTTACCAAATCTCTATTTTCAGCCATTTTGGATCACAAACATTTTTATCATTTCTCACTTTAAAAAACTATTAAAAAACATCATCTGTTTTGGAATTAAATCATCAAAAACAAATCGTTTGGGAGCTATTCTAAGTCTACCGACAACGCCATTGTCGTGACTGGTGGTTCTCAACAGTTTCAATTGCCTGTTTTGACCTTTCACTTAACACTCGCCACTTTTTCACTTGGATCTCCGCGATTCGCGTCTCACAAAACGATCCGTACTTTACAACAACACTTTTCTAACTGATTTTATCGGAAGTCGGACTCGATTTCAGTTCCTCTCAGAGAAACTACATATTCGAACACATTGAGCTCAAGCTTTCTCCCCACTTTGAATCTCAATCAACTCTCTCGTTCGAAATGGATTCGAACATAAGAGATGGATTCTGAACTGATTTGCACACTAAATAATCATTCGCAGATTTAATTGAAGATTTGCATTTATTTATTTTTTGTTTTATTTATTTATTTATTTATTTATTTTGTTAATTTCTTTCTCATCATCTATATTCTCTACATTGTCATTTTTTCATTTTTGTCATTGTTGTCATTTTTGTCTTTTATTGTCATTTTTGCCATTTTTTGTCATTTTCGTTATTTTTGTCATTTTTGTCATTTTTGTCATTGTTGTCATTTTTGTCATTTCTGTCGTTTTTGTCATTTGTATCATTTGTATCATTTTGTCATCTGTGTTATTTGTGTTTTTTTTTGTAATTTTTATCATTTTTGTCATTTTTGTCTTTTTTGTTATTTTTGACATTTTTGTCATTTTTGTTATTTTGTCATTTTTGTCATTTTTGTGGTTTTTGTCTGTATCTATTGTTTTGATGTTTGTAATTTTTCTCTCTTTTGTCATTTTTTTCATATGTCAGTTCTTTTGTTCTAGCTTTAATTGAATTATTTTTGTTGTTTTATACATTTTTAATAATAACCTGCATATTTCAACATTGCATATTCTTTCAGTGCATATATGTTCAATTTGACTTATGATTATGTGATCGTTGACTAGTCCCGTGTCACCGTGTAGAATCCGAACGCGCCTTCGTTAACCAGAGCCGAATTTCAGTTAACGGGCTCAGTTTGATTCGTGCTCTCAGGGACGAACGACGGGCTTGAAATTCGATTGCAGTTTTGTGACGTGACGACGCGCGCGGATCGAACGGATTTGTGTTATAATTTTTTCCCCCAGCAGTTGCTGGCTTGCTGCTGCTGCATGGATGGCGTTCCTTCATCATTCCTAACAACAGCTCTTCGCGGGACTATGTGCAAGTGAAGGTCGAAAAGGGACAGCATCTGGGTGAATGTGAACCAACTCGGTATTCGGTAACGGTATTCCTAGAAGGCCAGAACGGGAAGGGTTTATCAAACTATCGCTCGGCCGCGGATAAAATCGGAAGAAAAAACACCAATCGCTGGTGCAGTTTTTGGAAAAAGAAGCTGTCTGTTTTCGGGGTCAGAGTAGTTGAAAAAACGGGTGTTATCTGACCCGGGAATCTGTTTTCGCGGTTAGACTAGTGGGTTTTGTCCGGTCCAGGTGTCGTATCGGTGGATAAATCCATCCGGAATTTCAGCGACAGCCTCAAGGTGTCAGTCGGTGAAAAGTGGGTGTTTTCTTTTTTCATTCGCAAATCCCCCCCGGTAAGTGTTGCCAATTTATTGTTTTCTATCTAGAGTAATTTTGGATTTCAATCATAATCGGACTTTTTACATAAAAATAATTATAACTATGTACATAACATACAATGTACTTGAATTTCTTCGAACTCATTTTTATTGATTGGAATGCCAGAAAACTCATTACAATTGTTCACAGAAGATGCTAATGTATGTACATATTTTCATTTTTTTTTCAAATTGTATTTTACTGAAATAAAATACACCAAGGTTTTTTACGCGGTTTTTTCACACGGTTTTCGGGAATTAACACGGTTTTTTTACACGGATTTCGCGAATTAACACGGTTTTTGAGAGAAAGTCCCTTTCAAAGGAAAACACTTAGAATCTTTTTAAAGTTGGGAAAATCTTAGTTTAGAGACTAAGAACGTGATACATGAGACCTGAGACCTGAGACCTAAGACCTGAGACTTGGGACCTGAGACCTGAGAATTGAGACCAGAAATATGAGACACGAGACATGAGACCTGAGACAAGAAACCTGTGACCTGAGACATTAGACATGAGACTTGAGACGTGGGAAATAAGATAAGGGACCAAAGACTTGAGACCTGAGAAATGAGACCAGAGACCTGAAACCCGAGACCTGAGACCTTCGAAATGAGACATGAGACATTATACATGTGACCTGAGACTTGAGACATGAGACATGAGACATGCGACATGCAACATGAGACCTGAGACCTTGGACTTGAGACATCAGACATGAGACATTAGACCTGAGAAATGAGACCTGAGACATGAGACCTGAGTCATGAGACCTGAGTCTTATGTCTCATGTCTCAGGTCTCATGTATCAGGTATCATGTCTCATGTCTAATATCTCAAGTCTCAGGTCTGATGGCTCAGGTCTCAAGTTTCAGGTCTCATGTCTCATGCCTCATGTCTCATGGCTCAGGTCTCATATCTCAGGTCTCATTTTTCATGTTTCAGGTCTAATGTCTCAAGTCTCATGTCTAATGTCTCAGGTCTAATGTCTCAAGTATCAGGTCTAATGTCCCATGTCTCAAGTCTCATGTCTCAAATCTCAGATCTCAGGTCTCAGGTGTCATGTCTTAAGTCTCAAGTCTCAGGTTTCAGGTGTCATGTCGAAAGTCTCAGGTTTCAGGTATCATTTTTCGGGAATTAACACGGTTTGTTTTTGCGCGGTTTTTTTTACGCGTTACGTATATCAGTGGTAAAAAAACCTTACTGTACATTATAAAAGCTAACGTAATTTCGAATAATAAATTAAATTAAAAATTTATCATTGGCAGAGCTGCTAATAATCAATGTCAGACAGCCAATATCAGCCGACTTTGATACTGCTAAGCATACACGCAGAGAAAACTAGGTTTTTGAACCAAAACAAAAATGATTTTGTTTCAAAACATTCATTTTTTTGAATCTAACTCCTGTTTTATTTGAACCAAAAACTTTTGTTTTTGATTCAAAAAAATATTTTTTGAAACAAAGAATTAATTCTTTGAACTAAATATTTTTGGATTTTGAATTTAAGCAAATACTTTGATTCTAAATAAATGTTAATTGAGCTTATTTCTTTTAAAACAAAGTCAACTTTTTTTGAACCAAAGGAAAATGTTTTTAACTTGAAGAAATGATTCCTTTGAATAAAAACTTCAGCCTTTGATTCAAAAATATTTTGATTTGCCTTGCAAGAAGAATACAAAACCGGAAAATCGAATCAAGTTTGGCCGGTCGTGTGAAAATGTAGGTCAGAGTTAGCTATATTAGAAGGATTCAGGATGAAGTATGGTAAGTATGTTAGTTAAAGAGTGAATATCGAAGATTTTCTATAAGTGATTGCGTTTTTACAGAACCAGAGCCGAAGGATGGTTTCCCTAGATGCCTCAACCGAGATGAAAGCTGCGCACGATGACACCGCTCCAAATCCAGCGGTCAGGTCGACTAAAATTTGGACCGGATCGATTTTAGTGAACTAGTTTGTGGCCAAGTGTTTCATCTGTTGTAAATAAAAATTAATTTAACATATAAATTTCTTTCTTTTTATTTTTTTGAAATTCCTAATAGGAATTTCAAAACAACAGGAAATATGTCCTCCAATTGGAATAAATGGAAAATGGTTCAATGAACCAATTTTTTTAAATCTAAATCCAAATTACATTGTGGCGAACGAAAACAACTTTGTATCAAATGAAACTGTTTTTTGTTTCAAAGTATTAAGATTTTGATTCAAAGATTTTTCAAAAGAAAAATTCTTTGAAACAAAAGAAAAAGCTTTTGAACCAAAAGAATTTTTATTTGTCCCAAAACCAAAGGAAAAAATCCTTTATTTTTGCGGCACTTTCCTTTGAAATAAAAAACCTTTTCGCTGCGTGTATCTATGTCTTAGCCAGCAGATCGTGGCCTAGAGGATATCATCCTTATCTTCTAAGTCAACGTTCATGAGATCGAATCCCGGTCGTGACATAACCTGGCACACATAGTATGATGAAGGTTGGCTGTTTGAGCATTAGTGAAATGCTAGCCGTGTATACCTTTGAATTGGGCATGGATGAAGGCTTAATTATATCACTTTGATATAATTGGATATGCCTTGACGCTCAAGTATCATGTCTCCGCAGTGAAACTATCACAGTTTTTCGACACTTGGGAGCACCACCCGATCACTAAAACCCAAAGTGAACCCGGGTACGGTGTTGACCCCAGGGCTTTAAATCAATGTTCACCCATTCGGTTAAAGGTTAAATACTACACATCGTGCCAACAAACCTCAGCCATATAAAGGCTATTATTTGTTGCTCACTTCACATGAAACAATACTACTCACTGTGACAACTATTCTATTCTATTATGTTTATTTATAGAGGATTTTAACCAGCTTGGTCATTCTTCCTCTGCTGTGACAACCCTCAGCCTCACAAAGGCTATTATTATTTGTTGCTCACTTCATATGACACAATACTTCTCACAATGACAACAAACCTCAGCCCTACAAAGCTTAATTCACATGACACAATTGTTGCTTAATTGCTCCATTTGTTGCTTAATTCACATGACACAATACTACTCACAATGACAACAAACCTCAGCTATATAAGGGGTATTATTTGTTACTCACTTCACATGAAACAATACTACTCACTGTGACAACAAACCTCAGCCTCTCAAAGGCGATATTTTGTTGCTCACTTCACATCATACAATACTACTTACAAAGACAGCAAACCTCAGCTCTACAAAGGCTACTTTTGTTGCTCACTTCTCATGACATAATATTACTCATTGTGACAACAAACCTCAGCTTCCAAAGGCCATCAATTTTTGCTCACACAATACTATTCATTATGACCACAAACCTCAGCCCTGAAAAGGCTACTATTTGTTGCTCACTTCCCATGACACAATACTACTCACTGTCACAACAAACCTCAGCCCTACAAAGACTACTACTTATTTGTTGTTCACTTTACATTACACAAAACTACACACTGTGACAACAAACCTCAGCTCTAAAAAGGCTACCATTTGTTGCTCACTTCACATGAGACAATGCTACTCATTTACATTTTACACAACCGTTATGAAATATCTACTTTCGCTCGTACTACGGCTCATTGGCAGGCCCCATCCTGGTTCGCCAGGGTTTGACTTGTAAGAGAACAACTGGAGACCCATTCTTATTCTACCCGGTGTATTGCGGTTTCCTCCCAATCCTACCAATTTCATTTACCTACGGTGAGAAATTTTGGTCTCAAAAGGGCCGTGTGATTTCTCATAAAGCTGCAGCATGAAAAAAAAATTTAATATTTTCTTATTATCAATCCTATCTGCCAAGTAGAATTTCACATGAATAACTTTTCCCCTTCCTTTCTGAAATTATCACCTTGGGTGTAGGGTCACTGCACCTGAAAAGTTCATTTAGCTGCTCAGACCATCCGTATATATGATTTCATTGACGTGTCACGGTGTGCATTTTGGTACCATCTTGATTCTCAATAACAACACTTGAAATAAGTACTGAATCCAGGTACTTATTTTGGTATCATGCGTTGTGCTTAACTACTAGTTGTACCTCGTGTATCAGCCAATGTAAAATATTTCTTTGAAATCTTCAGAAAACTACTTACCAGATACAGACATATATTGACGTAAATTACAAGTTTTAAGGGATATATTGGTTTATAATTCACATCAGTTTTGTTGTATCTTTCTCAGTTCACCAGTAAACTTTGCTCCCGTTTTTAATTTTTCATCTAAGTTTAAGGGGGCTTTGGGAAGAATGACAGCTTGCTGTTAAATTACTTAAAAAAAAACACTAAGATTACCATTTTCCACATAGCTGCGTAGGCGCCACAGCCCGTGGCGTAGAGGGTAGCATTCAAGTCTTTGGTCATGGCCACGGCATACATCGTACCCTTTCTGTGGGTTGGTGGTTTAAGAATCAAAATAAGGCTCCTATCTCATTAAGCTATTCTCCTTTATCCATTTTTTGCATTAATAAGGAGTGTATTCCGAAAAAAAAATTCAACACTTGTTTTGTGAATAACTTTTGATGAAACTGAAATTGTAGAGAAGTTTAATGACTTCTTCATTGACAGTGTCATGGAAATCCATGACAGCATTCCGGCAAGTTCTAACGTGTTCGTGGATTGTATTGGCTGCAATGGTGGAAGTTTCAGTTCATTTGAAACAATAAGTTGTCAAAAATTTGACGAAATCGTGAAAAATATGAAATCCACGGCTGGTATCGACAACGTCTCTTTAAAAGTCTTTAAGGATTCTCTACCGGTACTAGGTGATCAGTTGACACAAATTATAAATACGAGTCTAAGATTAGGAATAATATCTTCTACAAGGAAGCATTCGACTGTTGTTCCGATTGAAAAAGAGAAAAATGCACGAGAAGCTAAATTGTATCGTCCGATAAACATGTTGGAATTACAAGAAAAGGTGCTAAATTTAGCAGTTAAAAAACAGTCTCTACGTTTTATTGAATCAGAAGGAATATTGATTAGCGAGCAATCTGGATTCTGAAAACAGCATTTAACGGAGTCTGCAGTGAACTTGATATTCAGAAATTGGAAGATCAATATTGAAAACGATAGTTACACAGTTGCTGTGTTTCTGAATTTCAAGAGAGCTTTTGAAACGATTGATCGGTTAAAGTTGGTAAACGTATTGGAAAGAATAGGTATCAACGGAACGGTATTAAACTGGTTTAAAGACTACTTGAATAGTAGAATGCAAAGAACAAAATATGGAACATCGTATTTCCGATATAGAGAAAATAATCTAGGTGTCCCACAAGGAAGTGTTCTGGGTCCCTTGTTATTCATATTGTACATCAACGACACGAAAAACTGTCTTCGTTATGGTCGTCTCAAACTGTTTGCAGATGATTCAGTCTCCTACTGGAGTGGTAATGACTTAGAACTAGTTATCCAAGAAGCAAATGCTGATTTGAAAAATATTTCGGAGTTTTTAACACATAAAAAATTGTGTCTGAATCTTAATAAAACGAACTGGATGGTTATTGGTAATCGAAAAATAAGAGTCTGCCCAGAATTGCTGATTGATGGATGTGCCATCGAAAGAGTGCGCCAGGTCAAATACTTGGGAATACAAGTTGACGAGAAGCTGAATTTCATAGCACATATTGACTATACAATCAAGAAAATCGCCAAAAATATGGCATACTGTGCCGAATTAGCCGTTATATGACTTTCTGGTCAAAAGTAATTTATGTTAAATCTGTGATCATGCCACATTTTGATTATTGCGCTACAATATTGCTTCACGCATCTGACACACAAACAAATCGACTACAAAGAATACTTAATAAAATTATGCGAGCAGTGATTCGATGTAATCGAAGTGTTTTAATGTTCGATATTCTTCAATGGTTGTCAGTGAAACAAAGAATTGCATATAACAGTTTGATATTTATATATAAGACGAAAAATGGAATGTTACCATATTATTTAATGGATGGCCAGCAATACGAAATCGACATTCACAGATACAACACAAGAAGAGCACAAGGCTTCAGACTGCCGAATATTAAAAAAGAGATGAGCAAACGCTCTCTTTTCTACAACGGATCGCAAATGTTCAACAACCTACCGACAAGCATCAAAAATAGTGTGAACATAAACACTTTTAAGAAAATGGCAATACAATACATCAAACAGACTGTTTAAAAATATGACAAATCCTGACAAGGATCATATGATGAAAGTGATGGAAATCTGACGAGGATTCAGATAAAGAATTGTACGGTGATGGACAAACGCGGGAGTAAGACGAAAAAAGTCGTACAGAATAAGAAAATTCAAAGTAATATAAAATAATCCTAAGGATAAAATGTCCCTCCTACTTTTAAAGAAGCGTAGGGGGTGGAGGAAGGACCCAAATGGTCCTACGGGGCCATCACACACATACATGGATAAAGATTGTTGAAATTTTCAGTGAGATGTAATGTTTTTTGTGCAATTTTTTGTGACGTTCTGGCAAGTGATTTTTTAGATAGCGTTCAATGAAGAAATTCATTTACTTCAATTTTTGAGCGCCACGTGCGCCATCCATAATACATATGTACTATGAATCAAGGTTTTTTTTCAAATCAAGGCTATTTTCGATTACATTTCCGATTGTTTCCTGAAGCTTGACCTTTAAAACAACTTAAAATGTTTAAATTGATCGAAGTTATGTCAAATTTAGCAGATTGTTCTTCTTAGGCCTAAAAACCACCTTTTTTACTTGTTTGACTTGTGACTCCACCAACATTTTTGCGTAATGGCGTGATTCCAGATCAAACCAAAACAGAGTATCAACTTTGGAGGTGCTTTGGAAGTGCTATTCAGGAAAAAACGGTGGTATTTGGAGGCGGCCTTCTTTTATATGCAATTAGATATTAATTATGTCAATCGTTATGTAACACATACCTGCTGATTTTCAGCTTCCTCAGATCGTCAATAAGTAAGTGCTAGACATCAAATATTTTTTTAATTTTTTCTCCTTGTTTATCTACGGAACATCCAGGCGAGACTTGTCCCCTAAATAGTTTTTTTTGCTGTCCATCACGAAATTTTACAAAATATCTCCGCTAGTGGTCCAAATATTTTGCACACGATTTAACCACCGTATTTTGATTACTTTATCAGAGGACAGTTTTTTACCTTATAGAAATGAAGTCAGTTCAAAGCTGAGATGAAGTAAGTCAGGCCTGTTTATTGATCGCTGGATCAATGATTTTCGATCCTGTCCTAAAAATTAGGACTGCATACTAATTATATCAATATTCATGCAATTTTTTTGAAAACACTTCTTATTTTTTTTCATAAGATTCTTGCTCACTTATCTCAGTTTGAAAATGGCACAGATCATATTAATATAGGACGTCATATAATCCATCAGGATCATCAGGACCGTCAGGACACATCATGCTCCAGACCTCAAGACCTATTTTTAGGCTTTTCTCTCACAATTTTTTTTTCTCTGGATTTTCATCCCGAAGGATGATTCATCCATAAAATTTCACTCCCAAGAAAACTTACGATAAAAAAAGTATCTTATAGAGAATTTGTTTTCGTGTGGTGGTGCACCGGGGCACTACCGGTAGTGCACTTTTTGCTGTTTTCATGCTCGTTTTCAGGATGAGTAGTCCACTGGTGTGCACCATAAAGTGGACGGTGGAACACTCTGAAAATATTCGGTGTTGCTTGCGCTCTCACGAATACTATCATGAATTTTGACAGCACGTGCTTCCCGATGTAAACAAATATCAGCTGGTTGGTTTATTTCTATACCGCAAAAATTGCGTTCGAGCTGTTTTTTTCTCTTTATTATCCCGAAGAACGGAAACTTGTTCCGGATTCAATACCAGCGTGCCGTTTCCAACAGAGGCGGAGAATTTCACCTGGATGGCACGTTCCAAAGCAAACAACGCTCCCAAGAAGAAATGTGCCCAGAAGGCTTGCTGCAATCGGTTCCAGGCGATGACGAAAAAGAGCAGCAAATCCGAGTGCAAAAAGGCCAACCCAAAGATCTGGTGGAATCGCCCAAACCGAAAAGTTTTCTTGTTCGGGAGGGTCCTATAAGTTGGTCTCCACAGCAAAAATCGTTCAGCTGCATCGAAGCAACTCTGCTTCGAGCTGTGCCTTAGGGTGACGATGCTCGGTTGCGCCAAGTCCCGGATTCCCACCCGTTGCCCTTCAAAAACGTTAGTTCGAGACTACACTCGTATGGGAGCTTGAATTTCGTTCGTTTCGGTCTGTTAGCAAAATTTTCTCCCCAGACTTCCGCGATCTGAGTTCGCCAATTTGACTTCCAAGAATTTTTCTTTTGTAATCTGGAAACGGAAATAGGTACTCGAACGAAGATGAGATTTGCGAGGAATGAACGTTCAAAATACCGGAACCTTCAAGCTGGGGTAACTGCAGTCTAGCAGCAGCAAACATAGACCGCCCAGAATCAGCCGGTATTGCAGTTATCATCAGAGCCAGAGGCGAATCTACCAAGCAAATTAAATCTGAAATCTTCACAATTCAACATAATACATAAATTCATGTTAAAATTTTCAAATTATTTACTAAAGTCTGCTTCATTTAATATTGGAACAAATTCTTTTGCTCATTGTGGCGCTCCTAGTAGACGGATTTGGAAACTTTTTTCACCCACGTGTCGGGAAATTCATTACCTTTCACCATGTATTTATGTCATAACACCAAACGATAGCATTTTGTAAACAACCGCCATGGAAGCCGAACGGAGAGATCAAATTGTGCACAGTTTTCTTACGAGTACGAGTACGAGAATTTCTTCGAAACAGCAATGAATAATTTTTTTAATTTTTTTTTATGAAAGAGTAAAAAAAATGCTACATTTGTATGAAAAACAAATTATGAATTCGTTAATAAATGACTGAACTACACGCAATTGTTTGTGTTCCAATATTAAATAAAGCAGACTTTACATCCGTCGAACTTGGTCAGCACTTGGTCGTACAGCTTTCGAGCACGGATTCTGGCCACATTGTTCTGCTTCAGCGTCCGATTTGGCTGTTTGCTGGCTCGGAATGACCTTATTCCTTCCCGGAGACGAATTCGTCGCACCGTACTGTGAGCGGCCTGGAATTTATTGGCCAAATCGCGGTCTGAAAGATTGGGATTCCTCTTGACGGCCTTGATGACTTTCCCACGCAGTTTCCGGTCGACAGTTCCACTCCGACGCTTCGAATGCGGCTTCCGAGCCGTCGTCAATGTTTCCTTGTACTGCTTGATAACACGCCATACGGTATTTCTGGGCATTTTAAGCTGTTTAGCTAGCTTCGATGCCGACAACAATGGATTTTCAAGAAAACTGTGCACAATTTGATCTCTCCGTTCGGCTTCCATGGCGGTTGTTTACAAAATGCTATCGTTTGGTGTTATGACATAAATACATGGTGAAAGGTAATGAATTTCCCGACACGTGGGTGAAAAAAGTTTCCAAATCCGTCCACTAGGAGCGTCACAATGAGCAAAAGAATTTGTTCCAATATTAAATGAAGCAGACTTTAGACAATGATCAACTAAAGTAAATTTGTTTCAATTTTCGAAATCAAACGAAAACAAATACCAGCTGTAATGGATTTTTGACAGCTTGATGTTTTCTGTTGACACTGCCGATTTCACGTACACCAACAAAGGTGCACTGAACCCAAAATCACACTTAAAATACACTTGACGTTTCACTTAAAAGTGGGAGTTCAGTGAATTTCTTCATTTCAAGTGGCTCATGTAGATTTCACTTACCCGTCACTTATGTTTCAAGTGACCGAATCAATGTTCACTAACTCATCACATAAGTTTTAAGTGACTGTCACTTGAAATCAAGGACTATAAAAATCGCTCACTCCTCGAAATGCACACGAAAATGCTTCGCCGCCGGCTCGCTATTCGTTTGTGTTCAATACAATCACGAACAGCAACAGAAACGATTTTACGACGGCTGTTTCTATGCTTCTCGTATTAAAAAATATTCATGAGCGAGTCTGAGAAACGGGATCACGAGAGACTCGAATTTGCTTCATGAGAATTTTGATACCGAGCTTGCTGTCTGTTTAGGGAAGGAAGTACGCCAGTTCAGAAGAAAAAAGTAGGAAGAAAAAAAAGAAAAAGAAATCTTTCGGCTCGTCCTTCTCAGAGACAAACCGTCCGTACGGTCCGGGCACCGATCGTTTAAACATTGACTTGGCCTACACAAGTGCACACTGTTGCTGTTGATGTTATTGATGTTCTTTCAAGCTCGTAGCTTCAAAAAGTGACGCACATTCTTTGTAGGAAGCAATAATAACAGCACTAGCAAGAAGCAAAACCATTCTTTTCGCTCGGCATATTTGCCTGAAAAGAATAATAACATCACTAAAATGGATTGGATGTGCCGACCGTATGCACACTGCTCTTCTTATTTTCCATTCCTTTTGGCCAACGCGTATTTACAGCCAACACGGCTTGGCGTCATCTTTGTTGCTGTTAGTGTTTGTTTAAGCTCAAGGCAAAGGGACGAACATTTTTCCACGGGAAAGAATAATACCATTACTAACACGGCTCATGAGCGGGTTGGTAAAAAGTTTCATGATTCGGCTCGCTGCTACGCAATCGTCGGGTTGATGCTAGATTTTGTGTGCGGAGAAGGAAGCAAGGCAAAAAGGAATCAGGAGCCTTGGTCGTGTTTTCGTTTTGGTCGGGCTTGATTCGTGAGAACAGGAGGTTCTCGCTCACACCTCATTCGCGTTCCAGGGCATTTTTATGAGCAAAAATCGGAGCGATGCAGGCTCCGTCGCTCGTTTGAGTGAGTTTTTCAATCCTTGCTTGAAATTCCTCTGAAAATCCACTTACTTCGCCGCTCACTTCAATTCCATTACATTCTCACTTAAAATTCACTTGACCCGTCACTTAATTGTCAAATTCACTTGACCGGTCACTTAAAATTGAAATGAATGTACAGGTAGCGAATGACAGCCATGTTGTGAAAGATTGTTTTTATTATGGAAACATAACAGAATTGTGTATGAGCTGGTAGGTGCAGAAAAAGAGTCATTTATAAGTTTCATAACAATTGTATACTTCCAGAGCCCGAGGCCATGGTGGGAAATCTTTGTTGGATGTAAGTTGTGATATATTTTCAATAATCAAAATATTTCAATTTAATGTTTATTTTTCTTTCTGTCCTTCAAAACAGGTTTCGGAAATGCTTCCCGATGGTATTTTTATTCTGAAATTTTCAAGAACAGTGCAAATAAAAGTAAGTAGGTACATATCATGAAAATAAAACCTCGAAACATTATTAATTTATTTTTTTTATTTTCAGAAAAAATCAACCTAAATTTTGGGAAAAAATCGAAAAAGTCGATGAGTATTTCAAGCCAAAACTTTAATTTGAACCCATCAATAAATTTGTGAAAAAACAATGTATTTTATCGAATTCGCAAATAAATAAATAATTGTTTTGATTAAACGAAGTTTATTGATAATTTTTATTCCGAAATTTCATCTTAAAATCACTATTACTCAAAGATTTAATAGACCTGAGCATACATTTCATATTCACTTCAGGCTCACTTAGAATTCACTTCGTCACTCACTTGAAATTCACTTGACCAGTCACTTAAGTGAATATCACTTGACGGTCACTTAAAATTCACATGAATTCACAAATGGCGCAAATTCACTCCAGAGGTCACTTACATTTTAAGTGAAAATTATTTTCGGTGTGGGTGCAAAACTCGATTCATGCTCGTTTTCAGCTTGGAAGGTGCAACACTTTCGGGTGGTGAAAACAAATACGGTATTACTTGCAAGTGCATTTCTTGTTATCTTATTTTTATTTTACCTCGGTGAAAATTTTCCTTCATCGACCAGAGAGTATTTCAAGTAGGTATATTTTGTAATCGAAGCCCCATTTCGAGAACAACTCCCAACGAGCCTTCCCACCAAAGGTGGCAACACTGTTGCCTAATTCCTGCTGGCATGTCCACTCCACAGCCATCATCGGTTGTTCCGTCCTCATCGTCATGTTTCGTACGTTCGTTCATTCTTGCCTTGCCTTGGGTCACGGATAAACGTGGCGGCGCGCGGGAACAAGCCTGGTGCGGAACAAACGGACGACGGCTGGCTGACAGTCGCACAGAATTTCGCTGTTCGCTTGCTTGCTTTTTTATGCTGCTGGCTGCTCGCTACCCATTTCACGGTCCTAGTACTCCCAGTCAGTACTAACAGTTGTTCTCGCAGCCGTAGCCTCTATCTAGTACAGAAGAGAAGAGATTTTTACATATTTTTAGACTTATCAAAGACCTTTTCCCGTTTTATTTCAGCACGCAAATTCCCGTCCTGAGGGACCTGGTCCCGGGGATCCGAGCTGCTGCTGGCTGCATCTGGAATGAGCACCGGAAGTCGTTGAAGAAAATCCTTGCAAGGTGTGCTGCTGCTGGGAAAGTTTGGTGGAAATCGATCGAAAGCAGCTGTCCTCGAGAAGGATAGAAAGAAGGGGAAAAATCTCACAGCCAGCGAGAAAATTGAATGTGAAAAAGGGTGTGTGTGTTTTTCCTCCGAGAGGTTTTCCCTGTTAAAACAAGTGACTTAGTAAGAAGTGAAAGCAAACACGATGTGCTCGACCGAAGTGTTGGTCCATCAATCGGTCAGATCCCCTCGGGGGAAAATCTTGATTCTTGCGGATGCATTCCTGGGAAAACAAATCGTGCGATTCCATTCCATTGTTGTGCAGTGAATTCTCCCGTTTAATAAATCATCATCTCTGCATGAATCTGTAAAGTGTATGAAGATTGAGAAAGCTTCTCACTGAAATTTGGTGTTATCGAGAAGTAATGCTGTAAAAATTTGTGTGTTTTTCACTCCTTCCGTGAGCTCGGTAAAGAAGTGAGCTTTTTGTCAGGAGAGAGGGTGGAAGAGAAGGAAAGAAAAAAAACAGTGGAAAATCGAATTACCTTTCGTAAACGTCGTTGTGGCATAGTGAAAACAATAATCGGGTGGAAAAAGGGCACCGTGCAGCAGGAAAGCCTAGAGTAGAGAACGCGGTTCAACCAACTGCGGTTCTAAATAACGTGCACACAACCACCTGTCGTTTTTGTGTAAATACCCTTCTGTGAAACAACATCGGTTCGCAGGAAGCAACAAAATATAAAAGAAGCCCAGAAGAATTCCCAAGGAGAACCACCTTTACCAGGTTTTTATCTCTTCATACTTCATACATACACTCGTTGGTTTGCAGTAGCAGCTGAAACCGAAGCAAGCACGCCAAAATGCCCGGATTAATAGGTGTGAGCGAGTTCCTCGAGGAAACCCGCGAGGACTATAACTCGCCGACGACGTCGACCTTCGTGTCGCGGATGGCCCAGTGCCGGCAGACCATTGCCGCCCTCGAGGAGGTGAGTGATCCCTTGTTTCTTTTGTGGAACTTTTTTTTTTTTTTCATCCGTCGCTTTTTGTTGGGTTGTGAGGGTCACGAGATGAGCTGATGAATCAAATGAGTCATTTAAACGACTGAGTTGTCCGATTCGGTATTGCTGAATCAATTGAGATAAAAATATAAGAATTGCTATTCGGGTGGTGTTGAACTTTAGGAAGATTACTATACAAAGCTTGAATAATTCGTTGCAGAACATGCTGGGTAACAGCTGACTAACAGGCATCATAGGACACATAAAATGACCATTTACAAGTTTTTTTTGGTTTTCAACTTGATAGGTACGTATTTTTTTGTAATTACTGTCGGGATAACAAATCGGGTTCAGTTTCTAATTCAACTGGATATTTAATGGATGAACTTGGGTTGATATTTGTTGAATTGGATCTTTTTTCAATCTAATATGCCATCAAGTCACCATTCACCGCACAGACACCATTTACCGCCCAAAATCACCCTTTTGAGTGTATTTTGAAAAAAACTGGGATGATTTCTCCTAAAATAAGACCTGTGTTCTGTGTCGGTATCATTGTTCGACCATTTCACTGAAAAAACATCACTTAACCCTTCGTTTCATAAAGTAACAAATTTGCAACTATTAATGTATGAAAAAGTGAAAAATCGTATTTTATTTTAATTTTTTTTCTTGATGTACTCATCATTTCCAACTGTAAAAAATGATTTTTTTAGAACAAATAAAAAATCATGAAATGAAGGGTTAATTATGCTAACTATAGCCAGAAATAAAATATTTGGTTTTTCGTTTCCGGTCAAATGATTGAATTCGACGGCTGTTAGCGAACTAAGCATTACTGTGCTCCTAGGGTAAAAACGGTTTTTGTTTACTAGATAGTACCTATTTGACCTAAAATCGACTTGAAACGATTGTTTTATTTTCGTAGAATAGATTTGCATCGGAAAATTTTCAATTTTTTCAATAGTTGTTGTTTTTTGAAGCGTTTAGTGATGGGCGGTAATTGGTGTATAAAAATAGTGTGGGTTCCTAATGACCGGTCACGCAGAATTTCTTTGTTTTTAACGCATGTATTGTGTCAAATATGTAAATTGTAAGAAGCCTTTAGTTTGATTAGGTTAGAAAATGATGTTTTATCGCTGAAACTAAACGCTTACTTGAGGCTGTTTGCCGGGAATCATCATTTTGTCAGTCAACGCACTTTGTAAAAATTTGTACAAAATTTGCGGGAAAAATTTCACAAAATGTATTCTCTCAAGATCCAAAATATGGTTTTGACAGCACGTTACATGGCAAATACTAAAAAGAACAGTTTCCGTGTTGTTAGATAATTTTTTCCTTAAGAAAACATTATCGATACCCGAAAATGTCGAGTGGGCGATAATAGGGCCAGTTGAACACCCCAAAGTTTAAATAATTATTTTGAAAAGCGTACATTTTTCGCATTCCACTAATTTTTTTAATTGAAAGCAGAGCAGTTTTGAGATGTATTGGAAAAGAAAAAAGAATAAAATTCAAACACATTTAACTCTAATCTGCTCTTAAGTTTGGCGGCTTGTAACTTTATTCGAACGCATTCCAATAATACAATTTCTTCGGGGACCCTCAATGAATTCTTGAAATCTTTTATTTTGCATCATTACTGGATTACTGGACGCACCCTAAAATCCTAGGAAAAAAACTCCCTAATCAGACCTTGGGTGTCAATTTGACACTCCTCCCTTAAAACTACTGTATCTCTCTTGTTTATCAATTGATTTTTCATAGTTTTGGATACCTCGTAACATAACTCAAATGTGTTTCTCAGACATTATTCACTTAGAACACTTCAGTTTTCCGTTATTCAATGTCTTAGAAAAAAATCCGAAAACACATGCTTCGGAAAAAAGACTGTAGATCAGCTACGGAATGCTAAAAAAAATTTCACTTAGTGTCCAAGAAACCTCAAGTTAGAAAATATACGTTGCACACGGGGGTAAATTTTTTATTTTTTTTAAGATCATGACCACAAAAAGTGTAAAACAGTGATGTTAAAATTACACTTTTCAATTAATGATCCGTCAAAATTGTTTAAGTTATACCAGATAAATTTTGAAAAAAATATTGGAAGTTGACGGAATTTGGCACATTTTTGCATTAAATCGGTTGGGAAACAAGAGAGATATATTCTGGGACGGATGAGTGTTGATAGATGAACTTTGAAATTTGAATTGGATTTTTTTCAATCTAATCTAATTCAAACTTAGGTATGTAGATCTTAAACGCTGGAACCTAATCTTCAAATTCCAACACATTCAATACGAAATGAAAGCAGGTGTAAAAATGTTATCCTTATGAATGTTTCAGATTTAGTTTTTTCAACTGAATAAATATTATGCCAACTTCTGAAGTGTCTGAAATAATCTGATTAAAATTATAAAAGTCTTAAAGTCTGATTTTTTTCATTTCGAAGATATAACAAAAAAAATAATAAAAAGTCTAAAATAGTGTTTCAAAAAAATGATTTTCAGATTCATATTCGAATTTATGGCATCCTCAAATTAAACGAAGTAGATACATATTTTAAATTAAAATAGGTATTCAGCTATAAAATTTCCTTCAATAAAACCTTGCATTAAGATATTCATCATTCAAATCTAAATTTAGAATTGTTACTTAAGCTTTAACGCACTCTTTGGTACAACAGCTAAGCCGAAAGAAAAAACCGTTAAGCCGAATATCCGGCTCACCGAATAATTGATATTCTATATATTTTGTAAATTCATACAATAACAGATTTATCATTTTTTTCATATGACGTTAAAAGGGTTGCTAGCGACCCGGAATACCGAGAAAAACTTTGGAATATCATCTCATCACCGAGAAAAACCGAGAATTTTTCATTTTTGGAAATTTCCACAAAAATATTTTTAAATTAGTTTCCAAATTAAAGAGTAGTTTTCGGTAGTTTCGATATAGATTTACCTCATAATCGTTCATATTTTCGTTCGAGATATCTTGTTTTTTCACTCTCCGCAAGTGTGCTTCACTTGCAAGCATTATTCAAATGTTTCTAACATTGACAAAATTAATCACAAAACGTTTTGTAATAAAATGATACAATGTTTGTATAATTTTGTCCAGTAATTTCTTATAGATAAGAATACAGAGTATCGAATTTCGGTGTTTCTCGACCTAACCTATCGATTTCTAACCTTTTATGTTCTAGTTTTCGATGTGAAAAGATTCAGTGTTCGATATACACATTTCATGCAAAAAGCAAATATTTTTGCAGCGTGAGACATTTAAGCAGAGTTACATTGTTCTTTCTAGCGAAAGAAATATCTTTTTCGCTAGTTCGCAAGTTTCCTTTGTTGTGTTTTTCGTTTGAATTGGCCTGAGGTACGAAGCCTTATATCGCAAGTGTTTTGTTTTTCATTCTTTTTACGTTAAACTTGTGTTTAAAGTTTCCTGAGCTGGAATATATTTGTTCATTATTGTAGAAATCCTGTCGAAATCTAAGGTCTCTATCCTATCAAATGATTTAAGTTCAGCACTGTCGATTTTCCATTTTTTAACGAATCTTAAGTTCAAATGACTAGGGCACTTCTTTTTTCTATAACATGTGCTTGGATTTGTATTTAAAAGATATAAACATCACTTATAAAATAACTTAATATTTCCCTGCATATTAATGATCTTAAGTTTTGTAAGACAAATCCCGGTTTAAGTTCACAAGATGATTTAATATTATACTTTAATGTATTTTCAACATATTTCTATACAAACTGTATAAATTATTTTTTCCACAATTCTGTACAAATTCTAGAAAACTGGATTTTTATTGTGGCTCAAAAGAACCTTTAAACAGTGAAATTTTAAGATCGTATGAGCCGAACTTGCTCTTGCCGAATTGTTGAAATTGTGGAGCGAAACATTGAAAATATGAATTTCATTGGTTTCGTTCTAAAAATTTATGAAAAGCTGTTCATTTGAAGTGAAAAGACTACGTGTTAAAAGATGTCGAAGTATTTGTCATGTTTTTATATCGGCTAACAAGTTTCAGGAAACAGTTGTGAGAAGTTTAAGGGCTTTACATTAATTTTTTTTCCATGATTTTATATTAAAAGACGAGTATTACAAGTACCAAGAAAATCATCGTTTTAAGTGGGAAAAACTTTGGAATTTTAAAACGAAAAATCGCTAGCAACCCTGTGTTAAATAATTTAAAAAATATCTAAAAGAATTTGCCCATAAATTAAATAAAAAAGTTACAGAGGTTGTATATAAGAAACGACCGAGAAGTTCACGTAGAATTACAATGTCTTTGTGTGTCAATGTGCTTTTCGTCTTAAACTAGCATTCTATAATAAAGTTGGTCGAATTTTTGTTAAAGGAATTTATCTTCAAGAAAAGTCATTCTTCCCTAAGTTGTCATTTGATACCTATTAATGATCTAAAATGACCCATAAAGATAGTATGCAGCATTTTCAACTGCATAACAAAAGTCGAATTAAATATTAGTATAAGCACAAACAAGGCAGATGCCGTCGAAATGATTGCGCCCGGCAGTTATGCAAGTAATGTGATCAACACACGAGCTTTGTATCAAACGCTTGCGAGAAAAGTTTACAACGACTGCTTTGATCTAAACGCTTGACTCAATGCAAAAGCTTTCAAACTGTTTAGCCTCATGCGTCTCGTTGGAATCAGTATCTTGTTTTTATTTCCCTTCAGATCACGTAGCAATCACTAGCTAAAAATGTTGCTTTTACCTAGGATTCCGGAGCAATCGTTGGATCAACTATGTTTTCTTATAATCAAACTTCTAAAAACGGCCCTTTTCAGGGCCAAAATCTTAAAAAGAGAGAGTCTTGACTTTTCTAGTAGCATTCATTGATAAAGAGTGCGAGGGGGGGGTGGTATGGATGGGTCGTTGGTGGTGGTGTGCGATGGTTGGGTGGGTGTTTGTTGTGTGCGATGGTTGGGTGGGTGTTTGTTGTGTGCGATGGTTGGGTGGGTGTTTGTTGTGTGCGATGGTTGAGTGGGTGTTTGTTGTGTGCGATGGGTGAGTGGGTGGTGGTGGTGTGCGATGGGTGGGTGGTAAGGATGGATGGTAATGTTCGATGGGCCAGTAGCATGGTAGGCCGGGTGGTGGTGTGCGATGGGTGAAAAGTATGGGTGAGTGGTGGCGTTCGATAGGTGGGTGGTGAGCGATGGGTGGTGTTGGGAGATTGGTAGGGAGGTGTACGGTGGGTAATGATGGGTAATAGGCTGCGGTGGGCGGGTGATGTTCCATTGGTTGTGACGGGAGGTGTGTGTGGCATGGCGATGGAAGGTGTGTGTGTGAGTGTGTGTGTGTGTGTGTGTGTGTGTGTGTGTGTGTGTGTGTGTGTGTGTGTGTGTGTGTGTGTGTGTGTGTGTGTTGGTGTGGATGGCTAATTGGTGTCGCGGGTGATCTGAGCTATCACTACTTGTTCCTGCCGCTGTTGGCCAGCTCTGCTCTGCTCTGCCCATGTGACAGGTTTGAATTTCTCGGAAAAAATGAAACAAACCGTCAGTCGACCCCTTCTTTTATACCTTTCGTAGGCTGGAAAAAAACAAAACTCAAGAAGGGGCGGGGCGTCCTAGTTTTCTTTCACTTTCGAATAGCCAATCAACGTTGAGCAGGCTTGGTATGTCTTTTAAGAAAGATGTCTTTGAAAGAGGAGTTTTTCGTGACGCGAGATCCGTTCGCGAATTTCAATTTACCCCCCTATAGTGTTGCCGTAAGACGTAATTCTACGTCAAAATTGAGAAAAGTTTAATCTGGTCAGGATGCTCAGATATTGTTAAAAACTTGCTGGATTTTTCCCTGCTTAATTCACATTAAACGCTAAACTCAAATTTCTCTAGACAAGTTCAAGTTTTGGTTTTTCATATGAACAATTTTTAAAAAGTTCAAAGAAATTTTCTTTCGCTTTCCTCTTGCATTTGCCCTATTTATTCTATTATTTCAAACAATTTTTTGAAAAAATCGCCTATAATTGCCCGGCTTTTTTCGCGAAAAAAATATGGTGAATTTCGGAATTGTTTTTTGAATATTTGTCCGAAAAATCAGCTGACAATGGTTTTAAACGGTTATAAGTGTCATTACTTTGGTATTCTTTGCTTAAAAAGTGTGTTTTACTTGAAATCAGTGAAGTGCATTTGTTCAAGTTCCGAGTGTTTGAAAAAATAGGGGCTGGTACAACGCCCTGCGGACGGATTACGAGCTGCTTAGAAGATAACCCATCACAATGGTCTGGATAAGAGCAATCCAATGGATTCACAAGATAAGTCAATTTTATTTCTTTCTTTATTGAATATTCAAAGCATTTAGAAGAATATTAATTATCATTGAGCAGTAAATTTCAAATACACAACTTTTTTTCACCCTCACCTGAAGAAAAATTTCACTCCAATAATTTTATTTCATTATTTGAACTTTTTTGGTACGCAATTTTCAGCCAAAAGCGATACCTTTCAAAGCTCTAATTTTTCAATTCAAGAGGTATACATTTTAAAAATATCTTTGCGGTGTAAATTTGCTAAATCAACTGAGAAGTGTTGAGCTTGTCTTACCTAAGTAAAAGAATCAAATGCAAAAAAGTATGTAAATTTAAACCTCTGATAAATTTGAATGTGACCTCTTTAGAAGTACAGAAGTTTCAGTAGAGAGCTCAGGAGATTGAGAGAAGAAATCTCATGCGACTTTATTCCCTGTCAGGGTGATTTCCATGTTACACTACCTTTTCTCCAAACACTCGGCGTGACGTTCAGCCGAATTTTAAATCTTACAATTGTTTTATTCTAAACGAGGCAAATGTTAGTTACTCGTCAACGAACTATAAACACAGCGAAATAAATTACTCATGAAAAAATCAAGCACCTGTTTATTTTTAAAACAAATATCATTGCATCATTTCCAATTAGTTTCATAACAGTGCCAATCACATTCTTTTTGAATTTTTCAAAAAATAAGATCCTTATAGTAAACACTAGAAGCATAGGGAAATAGGTTTCGAAAATAAGATCTTTACACTTGTCGAATGTGTTTCCTGATAATATCCTTTTTCCCCACATCCGCACCAAAATTGTTTGCTAGGATGCAGAGGTGACCTCGGTCCTAAAGCATAAGTTTGTTTTCTTTCATCCTTTTCTCTTATTTTTTTATCTCTATCTATTGACTACTAGGACGTGGCCGGCGCCGTTATTGATGTATAAAAAGAGAGCATCAGTTTTGTTCATTGAGAATATGCTGTCAATCCCAGACACCATTCTTTTGACCTCTGGACAAAAATGATGGGCTCGGTCAATCACGGAGTAGCAACCATTGGCGATGTGGAATTCGTTCTACTTAGCCACGCCTGCGGTTATGGAATCCGAAATGTTTAAGTATTAATGATGACGGAATAAAGTCGAACACAAAAGTATCAAATCAGTTTCAGTAATAGTTGAAAGTGGCATTTTGGGTTCAATGACTTAAAGTGGATGTGAGTAGTCGATCAAGCTAAGCTAAGCTAAATCGCCTATAATTGCCCGGCTGTGCGTATATGGTAGAAAGTATGATATGCCTAAGGTTCTGTATAACAACTTTTTTGGAGATATTTTGCTCAAATTCGACATTATAATTCGATATAAAACAAGATTTCTGCAAAAAAACAAGAAATTATTGGCACCTGTTTCAATATGTTTTGTCCCAGATTTCAAGTGATCTGATATCCCTTCAGTACGTTAAAATTTTGAAAGTCATCCAATCTTTCAATAGAGCGAACTAAAATGAAATTAACTCTTGAAATCTTAGAAAGACGGGAGACCCATACCCATACATAGCATAGAAGATCTTAAACATAAAACATCTGATATGAAAAATATAATTGAACATACTAAATTATTCTAGCTTGAAATCAAAATCACAAACATCAATAAAAATCGAAACAACACCGAGTAGATAGCTGTTCTAATCTTTTTCTGAAATAGTTTATTAAATTAACAAAGTCCTTAACATGCCAAAAATGTCTTTCTCATTTTGTTAACATTGACACAGAGCCAATCCTCAACCAAAAACTATCAGTTACCGCTTTGAATAAAAATTCAATATACCACACCACTTTCGTTCAGAAAACGGAATGAAAATTTTCACAAATTTGCACATTGTAAGAAATGTGAACCATGTATGTGAATTCAGATAACAAGTTCTTGAATAGGATAATGGCATTCAGTAGTCAAAAGACTTTTATGCAAACAATCCAATTTTTTAAATTTTTTTTCTCAATATTATTACCATACTCAAATTTCGCTAATCGAGTGCTTTATGAATTTTTGATTCTGTATGCTGAATGTACCACCACCGTCAATCGACAGACTTTTGGGTCATGTTCTTCAAGGTTCATGGCCTAGGTTCAGGTGGTGCATCTCAAGCCGAAGGCAAATTGTGTTATTATGGCTCAAATTTTCTTTCAACGGACGCCCACTCGGTTCCACAGAAGCGCTGCTTTCCCTAATCCTCTTCCGCCGTCTTGTCGCTGGAAAACTGCATGAATAAAAGTGCATTCAGTTGTTTCTCCTTGGTTGACGTGCTTTTTTTTCTTCTTCTTTTCATTCTTCAGAAGGAAGCATAGAAAATAAGGTTGAGTCCTTTCCTATTCATTCCGCAGTGGCGATGTCTTTCTACGCCAACCGGCTTCATCATTCCCCTTTTTTGAATGATGGATAGATAGCTAAAGCATATTCGCTCGCTATACAAGGTGCATGAAAGCCAACCCGATGGAATGTCAAAAAACGAGAAACTTGAAGGGAGAGGATTATAGACTGTCTTTTGTTCGACAGGATTTGGATCAAGTTCGAATGCTTTTGAATTTTTTTCAGTTTTCCTAGGTCTAGGTGCATCCTTAACGAAGGTGCTTGGTACAGATAAGTGCCGCAATATTTTGTGCAGTGTCGGATGTAAACTTGTGTGACAATGACCCACATTTGGTACTCTTTTTTTATTTCTTTCATTGCTTATGAGGATTAGTAGGATAAGATACAACATTTCCATTCATTTTTTATCACAAAATATGTTTGACAAAAAAATTCTGTTTTTATTTTTGGTATTTAGATATTGGTTTTACTCCACTACGAGAGATTTGTAAGGTGCCGCATAATCAATGACGACTAACAAATTTTACATCCATCGCACGTTTTGCGTCAGCGCAGTAACCCAAAAAAACAGTTCACTCACTTAAGCCACCGGAAGCGGCTCACATATTCGTAATCAACCACAAAAACTTCCCGCGTGATTCTTGTTTCAATTGCAAAGCACGGAGAAGTTGTACAGATATACTTACATTCGTACTGATGTAGTTAACTACTCACTGGGGCAACACTGGACCTAGTTCATGTATTAGCATACGGCGACGACGACGACGCATGGAGCACAATCATCATCTTACGTATGTACTTACCCGCCATCGCCTGTCGTAAGAGACGTAATCCTCATTTGCAAATCCACTTTCTCAGCCGCGGGGAAATTTATTCCACCCCTTTTTCTGTGGCGGTTTGAGTAAGAAGGTCAAGTCTTTTAGCGCTCGTTGAAGATTTGAGTCAGCTCTGTTGTTGTCATAAATCCTAATCCAGTTAATTACCGAGATTTGGTTCAAAGTTTCGGATTGAGAGTTTTTGGTAAATTCTAACTTAATTTAAAGGAAGACACTAAAATATGCCGTCAGATATTTGCTGTCTATACTAGTCTTTGTAACTTGCGTTGAAGGGGTGGCGAAATCGATTAATCTTTAGGGACCCTCAGCTATACGGACTATTCCCAAATCCAATATGTTGATCCATTACTTATAGTCAAATTAACATACTGTACATAATTTAACTTGAATTTGACAACTCTAAGAACGTCGTAGTAAGTTTTTCCTCTTGTTTCTTGTAAACTCCCTGGGAGCTTCATATTTCATGAATTGACTAAGACCAAGCTTGATAAAGCTGTATTTTAGCAAACACTTTCTAGATTGGTTCAATAGGAAAGGGCTCCTCTAAACTTTAAAAAGGTTGAAAATTAAGGAACGCCTTAACCCTTGTCTTTCTCAAAAAGAACCAATTTAATTTATAAAAGTACTCGTTTTTATTGAGAAAAAAATTAATACAAATACAAAAAATCATTCTACACGTTAATTTGGCTTTGCACTATGTTCATCCACGATATGCGCATCTTTAGTGAAAATAGTATTATTTTCCGGCCTAAGTTTCACACCACTTTTTGTTATGTCGTTAACAACAACCATCTTATCTCATTTTTGTCTTGTTCGATAACTCAAAAACTTTTTTTTTTTTAATTTGTTGAGATAACAGCATTGTTGTTTTGTTTTATTTGGCACATTTTTCTAGAACATTTCTAGCGTAACATTTCAAAAGGGCTAACCTGCCAAATGTAAACAAATCGGGTTAACTGTCATTCCGGATGTACGAGGTTGCACTTTACCTAACTAGTTTTTGCGTGTAGAACCTTGCTGGCGTAACTGTAAACGAAAACAAAAAATAGGCGAAACTCGAAAATCTCTGAAATTTAGTGAAAAAAGTTAAAGTTCTTGATAACCACCGAACATTTAGTGAATATAATGCACATTTTTTTGACTTTGTTGAACAAAAAGAATTCGATTTTTTAAATAGTATTTGATAAAATGTTTCGAAATTTTAAACGCGTTTTCTCATTTCGAGCTAACTGCTAGTTTCGCCCTTATGAAATGTTACGCTAGGTTTGATATTTATAAGACATTCCGGTTTCGAGATATAGTGAAGGAATCAAGTATCCCCAGGGATCGAGTATCTTCATTCTCCCCAACTGTTTGAAGCAATTACATGTTTTGGATACAACTTCAAAAAAATATTCTAAACAATTTCAATGAAACAATAACAATGTAAATTTTAACTATTGAAATATGTAGTTAATATCTTGCAGCCCTGTAGGTCTATGTTATCAATATCGAAGTGTTGCCAAAAATAAAATAAGACAAATAGGTTAAACAATAACATAGGAAAAGAACAAAGCAAACAATTAAGAAAAGTGGGTAAACATTTAGTCAGATTCTAAATTTCAATTACTACATATACTTTTTATGGAAATACATGAAAAGTAAAAGCTTAACTGAAATATTTGTAACTTTATTCGCCTGCATTTAAACGCTTTAAAGTTAAGAAAAGGGTTGTTCTTTAACTCAAAACTATGACAAAAGAAACCCAGTTTTTGCTTCTGCAGTGTTGCTAGAAATATGATGATTTGTTTTTAAACTTTCACTTCTCCCATTAGAAAGTTCCTTTAAAAATTCAGAATATTTGAGGGTTGCCTTAGAGCTATCCGAATGAATGCCAGTATTATAATCATTGATTAGATGAAGTTGTCTAAACCTCCGCTTGGTTTCGCAAAGGAGAGAAAAATACATTTTAACACTCCACTGCTTACGAGCCCATACAGGGAATACAAAACGTTGTGGTAAATCCGTAGCATATATGAACATCGAAAATTTTTAGAGTTATTTTGTGCTATCATCAAACAAACTATTCCTGATGTTAAAAAGTTAATTTTCCTAATTTGTTCATTTTTTATCTGCCGTTTCATACCATAAGTACAGGTACAGGTAGAACACCCGATTTTTTTAACCAAAATAAATGGTGTCCAGTTCACCCAATATGTACTTAAAATCATTCCCATGATCATTGATGTTGTCTAGAATAAACCGAGGGATTGAAATCGAGAGAGAATTCTTTGCATTTGGAATGGTAATGATCAAAATTCCACAACCGCTTCACAAATTGCAACAATTTGCAACACTTTCACTCTCTCTGAGCACTGGTTTCTCTCATTTTATCTTGAACCTAGTAATTTCTCTAAGAAATTGACACAAATTACCACAAATCCAATCATTGGCTGCACAATTTGTGTGATCATTGACGTATTTTCTCCCTTCATCTCAGTCCCCCGGAATAAATAAATACAGAATACCTAAACTTGTCTCATATAAAATTTTATTCTTTCTTATTTGGTTATTGGCATTTCATACCTACCTACCAATCTACTTGATTTTCATCGAAAAGCTTATTAAAATGATGAAAGATAGAATTTTCCACATCATAAATAGACGAAAAACATCAAATGTTTCAAGTGTGGAACGAAATGTCAAAAATAGAGAAGCGTGCCGCGTATCATGGATTTGAGAAACCTTTCAAGCCTGCATTAATGGTTGAGGGTAAAAAATCTCCAGAACAAAAAGTTTTGATTGACCATTATCAAAATGCCTTTCCAATCGAGTAAAGAAAATTATTCTGATTTTAAATTATCGTGATTTTGATTAGTATTTGAACTTATTAAACACCCTGTATATGGTTTCGAAGATGTTTTTGACCAAAATTGGTTAAAGTCCTCTAGATATAAACAAAATAAAATGAAATAGAATAGCTTTTTTTATCAGCTCAATTCCGATTTATAATATAACTATTATAATATATAAAACACAAAAAATGTTTGTAAATCACATATATTTTATTTATTATTAATTTTGGCATAACTTTCTTAGTTAGAGGTCTAGATTCTGATTTCTATCGACCATTTTTTTAATGGTTAAAAAAGTCATTATTAGGGTGACGAATTTAATAACCGTCCATATACATTTTGCAGATTGTCCAAAAAAACTGACCTGTGCAAAATTTCAGCTCAATTGGACTTGATTTAGAGGTGCCTCAACGCGCTTAATGTTTCGTTTTTTTTACACTCAAAAATCACCAAAGGGGGGTCCAAAAAATATAAATTTTAAAATGATGCCAAATGATTTAGAAATGCATGAAACTTTGCAGATCTGGTGTTCTCTCGAAAAAAATATTTATTTCCCAAATCGACTTTCTGAGACTTAACACATTGCGGACCAAATACGAGAATTCTTGTTTTTTCGCTTGACGTTTATGTGCTACTCTTTTAGAAGCATAACTCAGATGATATAAACTTAATAATGAAACTTTGTTCTACAATACATACGGTACATACAACATATACGGTAACCCAAAGTTACAAAATTTATAAAATTTGGTCAAGCGTGTTTTGAGATAGTAAATGCCGAATTATAGTGTTTCTCGGCTTAGGTTTCTACGTGGTCTTTAATGTATTGACCGTTTTTCGGAAAACCGACCATGTCCCAAAAAGTCGATCTTTGGCATTTTTTTTCGAGGTATCATCAGATCTCGAAATTTCATGCATCTTCAAGTCGTTTGACATTAAAATTAAAATTTCAATTTTGCCGAATTTCCTTTGCCCCCCCCCCCCCCCCCTTACGTGATTTTTGAAATTTTGAAGTCGATTTTTGACAATTTTTTTTAATAACAGATACGTTGAGGCACCCCTAAATCAAGTCCAATTGAGCTGAAATTTTGCACGAGTCAGTTTTTTGGCCAATCTACAAAATGTATATGATTGGTTTGCGAAATTCGACATGATCTGTTGGCTGCCACCCTTGTCATTATGAATCATAGTTAAATAAAAACCTAAATTCATTAACCTTAATCTATATATATAAAAATGAATGTTTGTCTGTCTGTCTGTTCCCTATAGACTCGGAAACTACTGAACCGATCATCGTCAAAACTGGCATCTGAGGGTTTTTGAGGCCGGGGATGGTTTCTGTAATAGTCAAAACTCCATCCGACTTAAGGAATGAGAGGCTTCCATACAAAATTTGTAGTTTTTCGAAACAAATTAAAGTCATGACATCCATTTTCTTGAGATTTTTTTTTCCTTTGGGCGGTTTGTTTTTCGTCTCTATGGTCGAGGCGTCGCGGCCAACGTCGCAAAAGGATAGTAACCCAGGCATAGCATACTGATCAGTAGGAATATTTTGGCGCGTATTTCTCAACCAAGCATATTTTCTTTGAGGGGTTTGTTTTTCGTCTCCATGGGCGAGCGAACGTCGTCGCAAGAGGATGGTAACCAAAGCACACTGTTCATTGATTGCTGGAAAATTTAACAATAAGGCGCCTGTTTCTCAAACACGTGGGGCGATATGCAACCTAGATGTGTTTTTTTCTTGCTTATTTGATTTGTACACAGCACGTGGTAATAAATGACGCCTAGATGTGACACGGATTGGTATTTTATTAATCGAATCAAAACCAATTGAAAGATTTGCTAAAAAACTTCCATATTTAGTTCGTGTTAATGTAGGTAGCATTCGTCTTTTCATTCAAGGAACATTAGAACATGTTCAAACGTTCAACTTTTTCTGTTAAAAAAAAAATAAAAATTAGGTTTTCTTCTAGAAATTGTTACTTCGGCCCAAATACACAACTGAAACGAATTTAGAAATAAAAATGGGAGCTTTTTATTTTAAATAATTCTGAAAAAAAACCATTGTACTTTTTGCTTACATACCAATTCAAGTACGTACTTAACATGAAAAGTGTTTTTGTATTACATGGCTGCATAAAAGAGACTTTTAATCCGCTTCGTTTTTGAAAAGCGAGACTTTAGAACCGATATTCAACTGGACGCAAAATTTTTAAAAGAAATTTTTAGTTTACCCTTAAAGTGTTAAAAACAATATTCCTCTCTGTCAACTTACACGGTGGGGCAAGGGCAAACGGCGAACTTTTAAGAAATTCATCTTCAAAATGATTCAATATGTTGGAAAGACCAGAAGGGGTATTCCGAATGTTGAAACTGCAGCGGATATTGAAAATTCTTAAATGTCTTTGTAAATGAAGGTCATTCCCTTTGAACAGCATTCGTTAAAAGTGGAATAACAAACATAAATTTATACTGCAGGAATACTGCAGAGGTATCAGTGAAACTTGATAAAACAAAAAACAGGAATTCGTATTAAATCCATTTTAAAGCCATTACTCTGACACATCTGTAAATAAGCTTTGCATTGACACTTGCCCCAATATGCGGGACAAATGTAAACTTAGAAATTTGTTTTTAACTAAATTTTTGAAAATTTGACTTTCAAAGAAAAAATAAAAAAAACGCTGAGAACTTATTTAGTGATGCAACTGATATTTTTTTTAAATATTTATATGTTTACCGTAGTAAATTAATTAAAAAAAAAGAAATTTGCACTGTATTTAATACATAACTAATTTAATATATTTTTCATTACCATGATAAGTGCTGTTTGGGTATCGAGCCGGTTAAATTTGCCTACCTTCTTCAAGCAGTGGGGGACAAAATTGAAAAAGATGGGAGAGCTCCCATGTAAATTTAAGATAAAGAGCTTCTCAAAGAAGGGACGATATTTAAAAAGGTTTTTTATGGGTACAGAGTACAAATTTCAGATCTTGAAAAACGAGTTTAGAGATCAGTAAATAATATATACCATCTTTAAATTGCTATTCAGAACTGCAGCTGCAGCTCTCATTTCAAAGTTGTTGGTTCTGAAGTATGATGAGGTATGATTTAAAACAATGCTCTCTAAAATCTAAATTTTAATAAATTTTTACAAATTACATTTATTTCCGGAAGGTGTAGCAAAGCACAACGGGTCAGCTAGTCAATCAATAAAACTTATAGCGTTATGGAGATCGTTTTTTTCTACTTAAATTAGGATTCAAAAATACGCCGCTGTTGGATATTTATAAGACGTTTCTTGAAAGATAGATGAATTGATTATGAATCGTGGAACTATGCATTGGCGTTATGATTATGCTTTCCTTTGTTCTATATACTGAAAATGCATTTTCTTATTTTTAGATCCTATTAAAAGTTCAATAACGGACTAAGATTTTTATTCCGGAATTTGAACGAAAGAATCAAGATTACTAAGGTTCCTAGAGCTGGTACACAACTCCGGTTGACCTTGCGAGGCCATCATGGTGGCGGCGGGCAAGCAAGAAATGCGTAACAAATTTCTACCGTTTGTATCGGTATGAAATAATAATAATCTACGCTCTATAAAGGAATGCAAGAAGTAAACGACCTCACCCAGCACTGAGGGCTTTTTTTCCCCCTGTCTGTATATACCGGATCAAAGAGTCTCGAGCATTGATCATTCGTGTTTAGGGCTGTATACATTTTTCTTCACTCCAACATCTCTTATTCTTCTGGGTAATGACAATGCCTTAAAAAGCACAAGTCTGTTGCTGAATGAATGAAGGTGTGGTATTTTCATCTACACCTTGGAAACATTCTTTAAAACTTCCGTGAACTAACATTTGAATTGAAACGGATAAAAATATAAACTTCCAATGTAATGAAACCCTAGTCATGGAAATTCTCTACGTTTCCGACGGCCAGTACAGTAATTATTATAGCGAAAATTCCATTGGTTCATTTTTATCAATTTTCCCCAGATGACTCATGCTGAAAGAATTTTGCAGCTCAATCATTCTCAAAACAAACAACTGACCGATCGCCTCAATTATTGTAACGTATTTCTGATTGCCTCTTTCAGCTTTCTTCCATTCTACTCTTGTATGATTTTTTCTGTAGAATCTGGCGGTTAGCGTAACTCAACTGAAAATGATTCAAGTTCTAGCCTAAACAATAACACAAGAATGCTGTTTTATTATTAATTTTACTGGTAAACTAACTTTTGATCTACCATTCCATATGAATTTTTATCTATTCTAAGATACCCACAAAATTAATTGCTGGCCGTGCTCGAATAATGGTATCACTCGCAGTTGGACTTTTTCCTGGTAACGATAGAAGAACAAATCGATCACCATCTACTGATACAATCTGTGTTCATTGCTGTTTTGTGGGGTTTTTTTTCGTTCTCTTCCTTTCGCAACATTCCACACCATCATCATGGCTTGTGGTAGGCCAATACATTTTTATACGATCAAGAGCACGATGATTGTTTTAGCAAACACTCTAATAACAACCCGCCTGAACGTGCTTTTCCAATTATACCAAACCCAGTAAAGAGACCCGGCTTCCCTTTTACCATAGCCATTCTAAACACAACACAAACCGCCGTTCTCTCATTCTCGGACGGCCAAGCCCAACAGATTTATGACTGACCTCATCCAAAGAAACAAGAATACGTAGTACGTACGTTAACGAAAAACAGCAGAAAATAAAACTGGGATCCGATTTCGAGCTTGTCTAGGCGAAATCAAGAGAGAGGAAAAAAACCTCAATGGATAAGTAAACATTCCCCGAGAACGGCAGTAAAAATATCCGTTCATTCAAATACAAAGATTATCCATCCAAACGGAAGATGTTGCCCTACTGTTGTTTACTTTTTGAGAGGTTGAAGTGGAGTTATTTCGGACCAATATGCGATAATTAGGTAGCAGTCGGCTTCATCATCTTCAACATCCTTGAGCCGGGGTCGCTGTATGGGTTTGCATTTTTCTTAATTATTATTTTTTTAGTTAGTTCATCTCGTTTGGAGCGGTTATTGACCTGAAAGGTAGGTTCATATGGTGGTTAACGATAAAATATGCCATAGGATCGGTTCTCATGATCTGAAAAAAATGTAGATTAACAAAAGATTCGAAAAAAAGCTACCTTCGAAAATTCGTCAAAAATTCTGTGTTTCGTTTAATAAGAATCTAATGCAAATTACTATCTTCTTCAGTGAGCGTTTTCGATTACACTAGTTTACAAAATTAAAAAAAAATCGTGAACTTGATTAACTGACCAACATTTTTGATGTAAAATCGGGCGCTGAATCCGAAAATGAAATTCAAAAAAATCTCAGTAGAACCGTTTTTGAGTTATGCTCCAAATATGAAATTTCGGAAAAATTAAAAAAGTTCTTGTACTTAGATTAAAATATCTCAGACGGCATAACAGTAATTTGAAATCTCTCTTTTGCATATTGAAGGTGAATAAATTTTCTATTGATCATCCAACAATATTGTTGATATTAGTGACTTTATGAGAAAAAAAATTATAAAAAACGCATTTTTTTAGAGAAAATTTTGTTTCAACAAAAGTTTTTGACTCGATAGTAGCATTTAAAAAATCTGATTTTCTTTTGCGCTTAACTGTCAATTTAAAACAAAGATTTCAAGTGGTTATTTATCAAAATCGGTTGAAAATTGATGAAGTTATGGCTACTTTACCATAACTGTAATTTTTGCAGTTTTTAATAATTTAACGAACCGCAGTACACTTATCATAGTATAGGAAGAATGAAACATGATAAATCTCACTCGCTCCAAGTCAAAATTATTTATTAGCTTACCAAAAGGTCACATGCCAAGTTTCAGGAAGATCTGACTTGCTTGAGTCTCAAACCTGAATAAAATTTTGAGGTATTTTGCCCGGAAGGAACGAAAAATACTGGTTTTTCATCAATAACTTTTTTCATCACTAGCTGATTGTTTTTTATGGTTGATTTTCTTAAAGCCTAAGTTGAGACAAATATTTCACCCGAAGACTGTAACTCGATTGGATTTGAAACAGAAAAGTTATTGCGGTTCAAAGGCCGCAAAAGGCCGCAATACGCAATGAGTACTTTTTACGCATTGCGTTTTATACGACAATTCTCGACCAAAATACAATCTTTGAACCGCAATAACTTTTCTGTTTCAAATCCAATCGAGTTACAGTCTTCGGGTGAAATATTTGTCTCAACTTAGGCTTTAAGAAAATCAACCATAAAAAACAATTAGCTAGTGATGAAAAAAGTTATTGAAGTTGTTTATGGAAAGTGAAATATTTAGTAAATTATTGCGTTTGAATATTAATGCTTGATTTTTACTTATGTTCAAAAGCAGGGTCTTTTGCATAGACCAAGAAAAAATTTGTTTAAAATCAGAACTCAACCGGTCACTGATTATTTCTTCACTTAGATTAGAACTTTTGAAATACAATTGAACGTCATTTGCCGAAATGTGAATTTTGCAATTTTTAAAAACATTTGATAAATCATTTATATACATCTTTGAAAATATAGGGACCAGTAAAGAACCTTGGGGTACCCCTGATGTAATTGCCGAGAAAGTATCGTACTGTTTTTAACTGAAAACTGACTGAAATCGATTAGATAAATAAGATCTGATTAAATTGATCGCCGAAGTTAAAAAGTAAAAACAATTTGAATGTTCTAAGCAAAACTATGAAATAAGCAAAGGCTTACACAATCGAAAGCCTTAGAAACGTCTAATAAAATCAGGATTTCAGATTGAGATCAACACTTATGTCATCAAAACACTTTTGGTGCTATGATTTTGGCGATATCCGGATTGAAAGTCACTATCAAGTTCGTTTTCCATCAAGAAATAAACAAGTTTTGTTAATTTCGAAACCGCTGTATCCACTAAATTGCCCTCAGTTTCTTTTCAAAAAGAGAAGTATTGGACCGAAAAGTAGCAGCAAGCAGGAGGATGCAGCCACCCAAAATACAGATTAGACGAAATATATGTTTGAAAAACTGATCAAAATCATGACTGAAGCTTCAACGCGTTGCTTTGGTTCGCTTCCTCTCTTGCGACCAAGCTGCCGAAAACAAATCTGTGTTTTTGAGAAATAAAATTCCGACTTTCTGTGTTTTTACCCAAAAATTCTGTGATGGTTTTCTGTGATGCCATTTTCTTTGATTTCATTAAAAATTCATGATAAATTTAGTCTTTTTTACATTTAAGTTGGGTCAAATTCCGTTAAAATGCCGCAGCCCGTGGCGTAGAGGATAGCCTTCAAGTCTTCTAAGCCAGTGGGTATGAGATCGAATCCCGGTCAAGGCATACATAGTACACTTTCTGTGGGTTGGTGGTTTTAGCATTTGTAAGATGCTATGTCCTATGTCCTGTATGTGTTTGTGTTCGTTTTTTTTTTAAAAATCAATTAAAATTATCAATTTTATCATATTTTTTGAATTCAAAGTAAAAAATCAAAATTTAATACTAACCAAAAAAATTATAATTTCGGAAATCCATTCAAAATTTGAAAAATTCTGTGAAATCTGAGGAAATCTGTGAATTCTCACAATTCTGTGTTCTGTGACACAGAATCTGTGATGAAATTTCTGTGAAAATCTGTGAAATTAGAGATTTTTCTGTGATTTCGGCAACCTGCACATAACTGCTCTCATTTACTTCCCATTGAAAAGGACAAACCTGACATACTAAGCGCTTTAGAAAGCGCAGCAAAGATTATGCCGAGATGTTTTTTTAGCACGACAAGTTGAAAGTGTTAGTTTTTTTTCTCGACTTTGAACCAGGAATTTCGTATTTTACCCCCGTACTTCGTAGATCCAATCGATTTTTTGATACAAATAAACTAAATAATATCTCAATCGGTGAACAAATTCTCATAGCAAGGAATTTTGTAGCCCCAGCATGACATCAACCTTTGATTAATTTTTGATACTTTCAAGTTATGAAACATGTTTGAAGGTTTGATCAGCTCAATCGTGTATTATAATATTTACAACTTCTTTTCAGCTCAATTTTTATGTAGCTGAACGAACTTTAAAGTTGACAAAAAGTTCGCATAAATTGCTAAACAACTTTCAACCAGCTTCAAAAAGCACTTTAATAAGCAGTACAAAAATATGGAAAAAAAAACTTTTTGGCTCTTTTCAACTCCGTTAATATGATTCAAAATAATCAGGCATGTTTGTTAATAACTCACATTTAATCCCTAATCTTGAGTGTCAATATGACAATATTGGAAGTTTGACTTGTAACTTTATTCGGGTGCATTAAAATAAAATGATTCCTTCCCTGAAAGCACAGGAAAAAAAAACTCCCTCATCCTCATCAGACCTTGAGTGTCAATTTTACACTCCTGGTTTAAAAAAGCTATATCTCTCTTGTTTCTTAACCGATTTTTACTAAATTTATAGTTTTGGAAACCTCGTGAAGTAACTCAAATATTATCATATTTTGGTAAAGTATCGCAGCGCTTATATAATTACTAGAATCAATATGCAATTGGCTGTTCGGCGAATATACATTTCAATTTATTGCAGAAATCTTGAGTTTATATACTCAAAATCCAGTGCAAAGTTGTATTTTAGTGCAAGAAAATCTGAAAAAAAACGCAAATTGACAAAAAGTTCAAAAACCAGCTACCTGAAAATTCGGCAATCATTCTGTGTTTTGTATATCGACAATCTAAAAATGCGAAAATATGCCAAATTACGTCAACTTTTCAATACTGTTTTCAAAATTTATCAGGTGTGACATAAACAATTTTTACGGTTTATTATTAAGAAGAACGGTTTTACACACTTTTTTACACTTTTAGTGGTCATGATCTTAAACAATTTAAAAAAAATATATGCTTATGTGCTTCTAACTTCTGCTTTCTTGGACACTAAGTGAAATTATTTTTGAGCATTCCATAGCTGATCTACAGTCTTTTTTTCTGATAAGATAATTTTCTTCAAAACGACTTTTCGGTTCTTAATTTCTACCTTATTCCCACTTCACGTTTTTAAAAAGTTCTTCCGGAACTAAATGTGTTCTTCACATTGTCGTTTCCCAAGTAACGATGTTTTTGTTAATGCAAATATGGGTTGAAGTTCGAAACAAGTAGAATTAAACATTTAAATCTACTTCAAAGTTCCTTCATTGCGAAGTTGCTTTTGAACGCCCGTTGGAGCTAAATGTCTCAAAAATTCAATAAGGAATTATAAATCCAATCTCAAAAACTTAGTACTTTAACCGACAAACTTGGCTGATACTTGTTCCAACAGTTTGGAACAATTAAGAAAGATTTTTCACTATCGATAGAAGTTCGTTAATTAGACTTCAGGTAAATGCCGATGATTTTGCTACTGTCAACAGTTTGCGAAACGGAAGTTCCAAATGATGAGTGTTGCGAAAACGTATATTCAGTTTCTTTTCGTTGCGTTTCTTTTTTTAATTTTTTGTTTGGTTTTAAAGATTCGTTTTTCACTTTAACACTGAATTGTCGGACGAAGAAACATTTTTCAAATTCAATGTATTGTATTAACCAGTTTTTAGTAAGAAAATATTTAAATCTGAGCCATATTTAAAGATAGAACTATCATTTTCCTTGCTCAATCATTTCGTAAAATTTTAGTAGTTTAGCACATTCAACGTTTCCCGGGATTCGGAAATTTCCGATTTTTTTTTATTCCTGGGAATTCCCGGACAGGACACTCTAATTGAGCTGTACAAAAAGACTTGCAATCCTTTGATAGCTACTTGTTGTTCAAAAAATGAGATGTACTTAACAAGTATATTGTTTTTATTCATACCATCTTTTAAGTTCCTAAAAAGTAGAAACCGAAACCAAAACAGTACTTTTAAGCATTTTTTTTTATGTTTTGGATGAACTTGATAAATAATGAATATTATTAATTTTATTGGACCTCGGAATAGCATTTTGAACAGCAAAAAGTTCCACAGAACTTTTGTACAGCTCTATGTGAACTTATCAATTCGTTCCCTAAGTGATATCCAAACTTTTGATTGCTTGGGATGAACTCATCAAATCAATCGATCCACGAGAGTGTTAAATCCGAGAAAAACAAAAAACAAAAAAAAAACAATCAAATCAATCGTTTTATTGTAAGTATTGTATTGTTATGGCTATCTGTGCTCAATTTGGGATCACAACTTTAAAATGCGTTTTCTGGCCTTTAGAAGCGTTTTTCGGCGATTCTGGGCTTAATTTGGGATCACAGCTTTAAATGCGTTTTCTGGCCTTTTGAACCTGTTTCGGCGATCCTGAGCTTAATTTGGGATCACAAATTTAAAATGCGTTTTCTGGCCTTTTGAAACCTGTTTCGGCGATCCTGAGCTTATTTTAGGATCACAACTTTAAAATGCGTGTAAAAAATTTCCTCAAAGCTTCACTGATATCATCAGTTTTAAAATAATTTGATCACCTATTTAGCTAAGTTTAGATGTTCTTAAACGATGAAAAGGATTAGTTCTGGACCAAGGAAGCAGTAGAAAAGTGTTTTTATTGCATATTGCTTAACTTGAAAATAACCAAACATAGTGGTACATTTAATGTTTCTGATACGCTACATTTTGAAGAATAAATTAACCCGTCTGAGTTGTAAATGATCTCAACCGGTAGGTTCTCTCTCAAACTAGTATATTTTGACGAACAAAAAAATTAACGGAAATATTAGTTATATTAAAAACATTACACCTCGGAAACAGTGAATATTTAAGCTCAAACATAAGTTGAGAATATCACATGTACCGTAGGTGTTTATCTGCATGTAAGCATATTGAACCCATTTCGAAATTGAATAAAATGCCATATACCTACATCTACAAACTGATAAGTGCGGACGATAGGCTCAGAAGTCAACTTTTTTTCATCTATCCAGGTCAATGCCGTAAAAGCCATAACACACTTAGATATTAAAACGAATTATAAATCACACATTTTTTGCTCGCTAGACCTGGAAAAGTCAACTAATAGTACTGAAAGCAGCCTGCACGGCCCGACTAAAAATGTGTAATTCATTCAGAAGAAAGTAATGCAATAAAATGGGCAACAGTAGGAAAAAAGCATCACATAGATAGACAGAATACACATATGTATGACGGGATGGGAATGGGACACAGAGCAAAAACATGCCGGAGAGCGAGCGCCCGGCACAATTTGCTCCGGATATTTTGTAATCTGACCTACATTCTTGTTCTGCTGCTGCCTGCTGACAGTACCTACTAATATTTAGTCGATGGAGCTGCATTGTGGTGCTGCACATGGTGTCGTCGTCGTCCGCATAGTTTTCTTCGGATCGGAAAACATCACTCCTCGGATGATATATTCTCAATTTTATTATGGTTGAACCAGTGGTTGAACATTGATGGGAAGAAAAACAGACGAGCAATTACCCTTTGCTGGAAGGAGAGAACTCTACTTAATTCAGAAAAATCAAAACGTTGTCTACAACTTATCTGTGGTACACACCTTCAAAAGTGATCGAAAATTCGTATCATAAAAAATCAATTGAAACAGAAATAAGCTTTAACATCCATCAAAATCTCTCTCGATAGATATATTGTTTCAACCTTCCCAGCCCTTTCCATCGATCTTAATTGAACCCACCCCGTTTAACGGCGCGCGGATATCTTTTATCATAATGTAACGTGCTTTCGAAAGTTCATCAAGTGTCGCTGTCATGTAACACAATTCCGATTGAAACAAACTGTCGGAGGCCCACTCCGGACACTGTAATTTCCCCGTGACCGCCAAAGCATTGCAATCATCATCGTCATCATCGATACGCCGTGATCATGATCATGTCGTGTCGATGATGACGTACCTTAAGCCGCTTAGTTTAGGCCCAGCCTAGCTTGGCATTCCATTTCGCCTATGATCGTGTTCAATGGAACCCATAGAATTGAAAGAGTTTAGCTATTTCTCCTCGAGTGTGTATATTGTGTAGTTACTTGTGTAGAGGCCTCCGGGAATCGTCAAAGCTAATGGTGATAAAGAGCAAAAAGCAACCTAATCGGTGAAAAAACCACATTTTATTATGTATGAGTAAACAGGCGTAGCGGAAATTCCCCAGACCCCATTTCGGTGTCTAATGGTGGTTCGTTATGGTCATGATACGGCCGATAATCAGGACCAAGGCGTGCCCCCCTGGCGTCTAAAGTAGTGCCATTATGCTCTTTCGAATGATCGTGGGCAGTGACCACATCATAACTGTCGTAACTAGACTTAACTGCATTCCGGAACCGAACCATTTTATCACAACAGACTTCATCATCGATAACGACAACGTCAACAACAACAACAACGATAGAGGTCCAGTTTTTTCCTTCTCTCTTTTGCTTTGACTGTTGACTTTGATGATCACGATCATCGGCCGGAGTTGAGTGCCTATCCGTGGTGTCTAAAGATAATTACGCTGACCATGATGCGGGTTATGCGAGTGCCATTTATATATCAGTTGGCCACAACACCACTGCTGGGCTCCATCTAGTTACTAGCTAGCAGGCCGGCATCGTAAACTGGTTCCAGAGTATGAGCACCACGACCAGGTCGCCACACGGCTGAATGCGGGATAAACCGTACGGATTTCCTCATCCCTTGCTCGATCCCAGCTTACCTCTTTTGGCTTGGCTGATCCCATCAACAGAGTAAAACCACTGCACTTTCCCTTATGTGTTCGCAAAAGACCTGTTTAGCTCAATCGTAGTATTGTGGTTGGATAGTAACATCCGATCAAGATCTTCTTAACCACCACAGATCAAAATAGAAAGAAAAAATCACTGATTCAGGAATCTATAAGAGGGCACTCACAGGATTATGTTCATCATCCGAGAAATGCAATGCATTGGTGGAGGAAACTTATATCACAGACAGCTGACTGACTATTTATCTGACTAAGAGACCCACAAACCCAGGAGAGGAACGAAGGAAGGTGTTGGCAAGGGAAAAAAAGGAAACAGAAAAAGGAAAGCTGCTGCTGCTGCAATCAACCGGCCAGTAGTAGCAGATGGTTTCATCGGGCAGCCGATTCCTACACAGTTGTCAGGTCAGATGCCTTTTGCTTGCTCGAGCAACCTAAACAGATGGTGTGATTATTGCGCCCAAGTGGTTGACCGCGGACTTTATCGTGTGTGCGAGTGAATTTTCTGCCAAGTTTAAAAATTGTATGCTATGAGAAGATAATTCATTCATGATACACAGTAAATTATTTTACAAGATGTGCTTTCAAAATATCTTGCCAAATTGTACCTCTAAGGTACCAGCTGCCATGCTCGATACTTTATTGCTTTCTGATCTGATAAGGCAATTTGATTTGTTAAGGAGACCATCACCCGCGTTATCTACTAGAATTCAAATGCCATAACGCTATATATTTGGTATAACAAAATTGACATTTCCAATCAACAGTGGAGCGAGTAGAAATAATCAATGTTATAAATATTTCAGAACTTGGGGACTTTTTAAGGCCTTCTTCTCGCAAGCAGAAAATTCTATTTGTTGCTTGTGATATACTGCCGTTGGAAGCAAAATTGTCACATGTTACAAAAAGGCAAAATAAGAAAAACGCTATCAAAGTTTAACAAAAAGATTTTGCTGCTCCTGTCATATGATTATTTGTGTTTTATTCGTGAATGGTAGTTAAAATTGAAAGAACCAGATTCAGGATCTGATTATTTGAAAATTTACAAACAAATATGAATTCTTTAACGGTTTCGGTCGATAAAACGGCACGGGGTGCGAAAATACATTAAAGTAAGATTTCTTCAAGTAACTGTCAGCTGCCGTGATGAAAATATCGCAACCGTGAGAGAAGCTGTACCAGAAGTAGTCAATCAATCAGTTTCCAGTGGATATGGTCCTGGGACAAGTTTCGATGAAGGAACTTCGGCAGAATGGTTAGAAACATTATGAAATAGGCACCTCCGGAATTGGCACCTCCGGAATTGAATTGAAGTGATTGATTCAACCATAAATATAATAGATTCAAATATAACATACCGATTAATGTTAAGAAAATTATAGTTGAACATTCAACTAGAGTCCTATGGTTGATTTAACTATAAATATTTTTGAATCAATAATACTTCTATTTCATGCGTTGAACTATACATATACTGTTATTTTTTTCGTAGTTATTCTTCAATAATTTTTATTTTCATTTTGGTTTTTTACATATTTTGTTTATTTGTTTACTAGCTGACCCGGTGTGCCTTGCTACACATTTCAAACACAAACGGTATTTTCAGAAACTATTCAAATTTTTATGGTTTGGTTGGAATTATTTTAAATCAAATTATAACATAATTCAAAAGCAACCGCTATAAAATGAGAGCTGCAGTTGGAATTTCAAAATGCAATACAGAGATGACTTGAAGATCTGATAATTTTATAATCTTCTATAAACTTCGCCCTGAATGAGGAGGGTCTCAAATTAATCGTACGTAAATAATCTAACTTAATAAATATGGTAGTTTTTGCTTGATATGTTCTTAATTTATGATAAAAACTGATAAGAGAGCCCCCCTGTTCTTCCCACCACCTCCCGTTGAATGGAGGTTGTGGTCTTAAATAATCATATCAATTTTTTTCGTACCCAAAAATCCTCTTATATCAAACATAGTTCCATTTCCTCCTTTCTTCCCCTCTCTACACAGTAAAGCGTAAGGGTCTATAACAATCGTTTCACAAAGAAATATTTCTCGTATTGGAATGCCAAATTTGGTTTTATTTGCGTAGTAAATTCTCGAGTTATGCATAAACTTGAAAGGAAGTACCACCCCCATTCCATCCTCCCCATTGAATGGAGGGGTGAGTACTTAGTATTCATAGAAGTATTTTTCGTACTCAAATACTTTTCGATACCAAATTTGGATTCATTTGCTCGATTAATCATTCTGAGCTCGTTGTTCATGCGAGACGGTTGTATTCTTATATCGGTTACCGTATTAAAATATTTCGAATAGTGACGTTGGTTAAATAAACACTTCGCGAATTTCGGTCGTTCGCGATGACTCGACTCGAAAACACCTTTCGCATCGATTTTGCGAACATTCCCAAACCACCATCCTATGAAGAAATTCATAAGTTCATCGGGCAGCAGCTCGAGCTTACTCGTGAAAATGTCTCGATGATCCAACCAAGCAAGCGGCATGCTTGCGTGTACGTGAAGGTCACCAACCTCGAACTTGCTGAACGTATCGTTGCAGAACACGACAACAAGCATGAAGTTGTGATCGAAGGTAAAGCGTACAAGATACGCATACTTATGGAAGATGGAGGCGTAGATGTGAAAATCTTCGACTTAGCCGAAGAAACACCAAACGAAGAGATCCTGAACTCTTTGACCCCGTACGGGGAAATCCTCTCGATCCGCAAAATATTGTGGGATGAGAAATACCTCTTCGGAGGACTATCTACAGGTGTGAGACAAGCTAGGGTGATTGTTGAACGGAACATCCCATCAATCATCACAATCGACTCCCAACAAGTTGCCATAAGCTACAAGGGACAAAAGCAAACCTGTCCACACTGCAACGAATACGTGCATATTGGTATTCCTTGCATCCAAAATAAAAAACTGCTAGTTCAGAAAATGGCTGCAGACCAACACAAACTATCCTATGCGAAAGTCCTCGCAAACCAACGACCACCATCGACTGCAACTACCGATGCAACAAGAACCGTACAAACGACTGCCAAACCTCCACCATCACCAACACTCTACAAAAAATCAACGCTTGTGCAAATGAAACCTTCAACTCTAGAAGAATCCTCCAAAACCACTCAGATGCTGCCACCACCACTAACCAGACAAGCTATGTTAAAATTTGATCAAGGTCACCGAAAACTTGCTGATGGTAACGAAACCGATGAATCTGGCACCTCCACTGACAGTCGCCGTTCCAGCAGAGCGAAACCTCTCCCGAAAAAGAGCCGACAAGATGATAGGAGCATGGACATAGCATAATAATGGATACAGTAAGTTACAATATTTGTACTGTAAACATTAATGCGATATCCAACCAAAACAAACTTAATGCCCTTAACACCTTCATCCGAACCATGGAACTCGACATCGTTTTCCTTCAAGAAGTCGAAAGTTCAGATCTCTCAATACCCGGATTTAACATAGTTTCAAATGTAGATCACACAAAAAGAGGAACAGCAATTGCTCTTAAACAACATATACGTTTTACACACATCGAAAAGAGCCTAGATTCTAGAGTAACAGCGGTTTAAGTCAACAACACAACGTTCTGCAATGTGTACGCTCCATCTGGGAGCGCATTTCGAAGAGACAGAGAAAATCTCTTCAACACAACGCTTCCGTACTAACTCCGTCATCGAACAACACACACTATAATAGCAGGCGACTTTAACTGTGTAGTTCGCCACAGCGATGCATCCGGCTCGAATCACAGTCCAGCTCTTCAAACACTGGTTCACCAGCTTCAACTTGTTGATGCATGGTTGCAAGTCTCTCCCAGAGATGCTGGGCATACGTATATATCCTATAACTCTTCTGCTAGATTAGACCGGATATACACAAGCCCAAGTCTTCGTAGAAACATTCGCTCCGCTACAAATCACGTAGTTTGCTTCTCTGACCACAAAGCAGTTACTGCGAGAATCTGCTTACCTTCTCTCGGCCGTGCTCACGGGCGAGGTTACTGGAGTCTGCGTACACATCTACTGACAACCGAAATCATCGAAGAATTTGATCATCAATGGCAACTGTGGAAACGACAAAGACGTAACTTTTCGTCTTAGATCGAATGGTGGATGCAATTCGCAAAACCAAAAATCACTAAATTTTTTCGATGGAAATCTAGCCTAGCGTTCAACGTTTTTCATTTTGAACAACAACGATTATACACCAATCTCAAACAAGCTTATGATGGATATTATCAAAATCCATCGCTCATCTCCAAGGATTGAAAAACTCATTCATACGAGCGACGGAACCCGCATCGCTCCGATTTTTGCTCATAAAAATGCTCTGGAACGCGAATGAGGTGTGAGCGAGAATCTCCTGTTCTCACGAACCAATTCCGACCGAAACGAAAACACAAACAAGGCTCCTGATTTCTTATTGCTTTGCTTCCCTTTTCGCACACAAAATCTAGCATCAACCCGAAGATTGCGTAGCAGCGAGCCGGCTCATGAAAATTTTTACCAACCCGCTCATGAGCCGTGTTGATAATGGTATTATTTTTTCCCGTGGAAAAATGTTCGTCCCTTTGCGAAGGTTGAGCTTGAACAAACACTAACAGCAACAATGCTGACGCCAAGCCGTGTTGGCTTTCAATAGCGTTGGACAAAAAGAATTGAAAATAAGAAGAACAGAGTACGTACGGCCAGCACATCCAATCCATGTTAGTGATGTTATTATTCTTTTCAGGCAAATATGCCGAGGCCGAAAAAATTCTTTTGCTTCTTGCTAGTGCTGTTATTATTGCTTCCTATGGAAGAAAGTGCGTCAGTTTTTGAAGCTAGGAGCTTAAAGGAACATCAATAACATCAACAGCAACAATGTGAACAAGTGTAGGCCAACGGGAGGCCAGACGGTTTGTCTCTGAGATGGACGAGCCGACAGAATCCTTTTTTCTTTTTTTTCCTACTTTTTTTTCTTCTGAACTGACGTACTTGCTTCCCTAAACAGGCAGCAAGCTCGGTGTCAAAATTTTCATGAAGCAAATACGAGTCTCTCGTGATCCCGTTGCTCAGACTCGCTCATGAATATTTTGTAATACGAGCAACATAGAAACCGCCGTCGTAGAATCGTTTGTGTTGCTTTTCGTGATTGTATTGAACACACACGAATAGCGAGTCGGCGGCGAAGCATTTTCGTGTGCGTTTCGAGGAGTGAGCGATTTTTATAGTCCTTGCTCATCTCCACCATAAACAAAGTTAAATCAGAAATGCTCTTACATCAACGTCGGTTCACGAAACTCTTCGTACATGCCAACGAAAGTTATGTCGCAGGTGAACCCATATCAACATTTCAACTCGGAGAGCGCAGAAGAAAAAAAACTATCATCACACGACTGCAAAACGAACAAGGCAATACTTCTGAAGAACCAGAGATTATTGAAAATATGTTACTAAACCACTTCCGAAACCTCTACTCACGTAGCGACGTAAATGCAACGACAAACGACACTTTTTTGTGCAACAGAGCGGTACCCGACGAAAGCGAATCGAACAGAGCATGTATGGACGAAATCACAACTTCCGAAATATTGACTGCAATCAAAACTAGCGCCCCACGGAAAGCTGCCGGACCGGATGGAATTCCACGCGAATTTTATCTACGTACCTTCGATATTATTCATCGCGAGATTAATCTCATACTCAATGAGATTATTACTGGAGAAATCCCGAACTCATTTGCTAACGGAATCATAGTGCTAGTGAAGAAGAAGGTCAGTGATGATACGGTGCGATCGTATAGACCAATCTCTCTTCTGAATAACGATTTCAAACTGTTTTCTCGTATCATGAAGTGTAGATTGGAAAAAGTTATGGTACAACACAACATACTGACTGAGAGTCAGAAGTGCTCACACCCAGGGAAAAACATCTACCAGGCAACTCTTTCTCTGAAGGATCGGATCGCATCGCTCATACATCATAAACAGAGAGGGAAGCTCATCTCTTTCGACCTGGACTCGGCGTTCGATCGAGTGTCTCACGAATACCTCCAGAACGTTATGCTCTCCCTAGGCTTTAACGTTGATCTAGTGAACCTGATTTTCAGGATTTACTCGAACTCACATTCACGGATACTAGTTAACGGCCACATGTCAACACCCATCCCTATTGAGAGATCTGTCCGCCAAGGAGACCCTCTCTCAATGCACATGTTCGTCATCTATCTTCACCCTCTTCTCTGCCGAATCGAAAATGCTTGTGGTCAAGATCTTGTTGTAGCCTACGCCGATGATGTCAGTGTAGTGGTTACATCGGCTAACAAAATTTGTCTGAAGGACGATTTGTTTACGCAATTTGGTTCGGTTTCTGGAGCGAAGTTGAATCACAACAAAACGGTCGCAATTGATGTAGGTACTAGTGGCAACCCGATCAATTTTTCGAGGCTTCAAACGAAAGAAACAATAAAAGTGTTAGGAATCTACTATGCTAATTCTATCCGAGTGATGATACGTAAGAACTGGGATGTTCTTGTGTCAAAGGTTTCTCAGCATGCATGGTTCAACTCAATGAGAGTTTTGAGTCTTCACCAGAAAACAGTTCTTCTCAACATGTTTATCAACTCCAAGGTATGGTATCTTGCCTCGATTCTTTCACCAAACTCGCAACACTTGGCAAAGCTAACATCTACTTGTGGGAACTTCCTTTGGAGAGGACACTGTGTACGTGTGCCCATCCAACAGCTAGCACGAAAAGTCGAACAAGGAGGACTTAACTTACATCTACCCGCACTAAAATCTAAATCGCTGCTAACAAGTAGACATTTGATAGAAATCGACGCTATGCCATACTATAGATCGCTGATTTCTAACGCTGGGCCAGCCCCATCTAGCCTACCTGACGTAAAAGCAATAAAACAGACTATTTCTACACTTCCATTACCACTCAGAGATAGACCCACAGCTAATGCAACATACCTACATTTCCTGGCTAACACCGACCAACCAAAAGTTGAAAGAAACAACCCGAGCATCAATTGGAAACAAGCGTGGAGGAATGTCTCATCCCGGAAGCTCTCCCCTGGACAGAAAGAAACTCTATATCTGTGGACTAACAAAAAAGCGTTATGCCGGCAACTTCTCTTCACTATCAATCGCGCTGATGATGAGACATGTATGCATTGCAGAACACCCATCGAGACCATTGAGCACAAATATCGTGAATGTACTCAACGGAGCGTTTGAGCTACTTCAAAGGAAAATCTACGAAACCCTCGACAGACAGCGAACACTGAACTTCGAAGAACTAATTCATCCTACCTTGTTGAACATAAATAGACAAAAAAAAGTGAAAATTCTGAAATATCTTAGTAGCTATATAAATTTTATAAACGCAAGCAACAATAGTGTAGACATCAATGCTTTAGATTTCCACATGAGTTTAGACATATGAAAATGTAAATAAGTTTCAACAAAATAAAACCAAAATTTATAAAAAAAGAAAAAAAAATTAATTCTCGAGTTTTGCAAAAAATTTGTATGGAAACCCCCCCTTTATATCTTTCCACTGAAAAAATGTGGGCTTCAATTTATCACAAAAATATTTCTCGTATCCAAATACCCTCACATGCCAAATGTGGTTTCATTTGCTCGATAATCTCTCCAGTTATACTGAAAATTGTAAGGGAGACCCATCCTCCCCCTTTTCATCCACCTCTTTGAAGGAGTGAGGGATACCAAATATTCATAGAAGCATTTCTCGTACCCAAACATCGTTCCATGCCAATTTTTTTTCCATTTGCTATTGTAGTTCTCGAATTATGCAGTAAAAATAATATGAAACTTCGCTCCCTCTTTTCTATCTCCCCGCTGGAAGAATGAAGGTGTTTAAAACAATCATTAGAACATGTTTCGTTACCAAATACCCTTCCATGCCAAATTTGGTTCGATTTGCTTCAGTAGTTTGCCAGTTATAAAAGAGGTCCCCTCCCCCCTTTGTATCTTTCTACTGGAAAGAGAGAGGGTTCTCAAATAATCATAGAAATATTTTTCGTACCCCCACCCATACCAAATTTGGTTCCATTTGCTTCAGTATTTTTCCAGTAGTTTAAAAAATTATAAAAGAGGTCCCCTCCTCCCTTCATATCTTTCTACTGGGAGGGATCTCAAATAATCATAGAAATATTTTTCGTATCCAAATACCTTCCCATGTCAAGTTTGGTACCATTCGCTTGATCGGTTCTCCAGTTATACCAACATTAATCTTTTGCTTGGGAGACCCCCTTCTTGTTAGGGGGAGGAGTCTCAAATAATAATAGGAACCTTCCCCGGCCTCCAATATCCTCACCTGCTAAGTTTCACGTAAATCAGAGTCTATAGGGAACAGACAGACAGAAAGACAGAAATCCATTTATATATATAGATATTTGGAAACAATTTGGAAAAATTTTATCCCAAGTTCATTTAAACAAGCAAATGTATGCTATCCAATTACAACTCCTTCGCTAATTACCTTCTATTTTTTGCCATTGGTAAACACCAACTGCCTGCTGCTTAGGGCTCACTAACTACACTTATGCACTCAGAAAAATACTAATATGTATGCCATATGATTCTCTTACGAACTGGCGCCACTAGAAAAATCATTAAAATTCATAAGAATGTCTTATGATGCGAATGAACTCTTCAAATGAACACCTTCTTCTATGAGAAGTTGTTGCTTTTTATGAGAGGGTCTTATGGAAACATGAAACTTCAAGAATAACAATAAAAAATCAAGATGTTTGATGTTTTGATTTCATTTTCTGGTTAGTTCGTATGAAATAATATCATGGCACCATCAGCAGCATATCAACCCTCGATTTCAACGTTTTTTGCTGCATCCGGTCCTTCACACTTTTTTGGATCATTGTGCTGGAAAGTAAACAAAAAAATTCACTTTAGTTAACAAATTTACAAGAAAAAAAACTTTAACTCAATTTTACCATTAAATAGATCACAATCACATTCCACTTAAGGAAAACTCAAAACTTCACGGGAAGTGCTTCGTTAGCCGTTGAAAAAACTGACGACGTTCTTATGAAAACTGAAAAATTTTTATAAGACTCTTATGAAAAACTATCCTACACTCTAAAAAGCGTTTCATAAGCGCATCTTATGAAAATTATAATACCAAGTTATATTTTATCGTTTATGGTTTGTATAGTTCATTATATATGATAACATTTTGTTAATCGTATGGAAAGATCAATAAAGTTGTTTTGAATCGCAGTAGATTTGTGTAAAGCTTAATATTTAATCCCACTGTACAATTAAGCAATCTTTCATGCTTGCGATCTATGATGACATATTATTTCCATGAAAGGTCGTACAGTAGTTGTAAGAACATCGTATAATGGAATTTGAACAATCTGCAGATTGTCGAATTGTTTAACAGTACAATAAATAGCTAGCTAATATCGCACAGCACTGAATACAATTATTGATTGTAATTCAATCGTCTATGAGATAGGTTAAAGTTGTATATCAAAAAACGGCATCTATAAATAGATTTGGAGTCCGAAATGATGCAGTCAGTGGTATTTTATACGATCAACTGAATTTTAAAAGGCACTCTCAACTGTACATGAACAAATTTGCTCGTTTGCATCAACATGAAATGGAACGTTGTGAGTTGGAGACTGAGGGAAGGTATAGATGAAGTTGTATATGGTTCAATTTTTTTGCAGTAAACATTAAATTCTATTGTATTTATGTTCACGGCGATTCATAGTAAAATCGTAATAAAGGAAAAATATAATTGCTTTGGGATACAGTAACAATAAATTGTATTAAATGGTGAAGAAAGTTGTACAAACCTCAGGATACCTGCAAATGGAAATTGTAATCAAATTGTAAGACAGGCAAAAGAAAGTTGTAAGTTGTACAATCATAAGATTTTGTGCAAAGCAAAATTGCTATCAAATTGTTGAAAACGCAATACAAAGTTTTATATTTTCAAGGTGAGCAAAATTTGGTCCGTACATTGCCTCCACTTTGGTACGTACAAGCTCATATAGAATATTCTATACAACTTTTCCAGATTGTACAAAAGTGTGTATATCTCAGAAACTACCGAAATATACAGACCAAAATGTTCACTGGATAGAATCAATCATAAAATTGTAATTGAATCTACCATATTTACAGCTGAATCAGTTATACCATTGCAGTTTAATCTATCATTTTTATAGTTAAATGTGAGAGGTCAACCAGGAATGTATAGTGGAATCTATTATATTTATAGTTAAATGCCTAAAATCATTCATACAATTGTAGTTGAATCTATCATATTTACAATTAAATCAATTATACCATTAAAGTGTGTCGATCAGCAGTTTGTAGTTACATCTAGTATATTCATATTCGGACGCGAAAAAATCCATTGCACTTCGATAATGGTAGCTGAAATAATTGGAATAACAGTCATCTTGTTTCTCCTTAAGGAGACTAAAAACTCAAGAGCCTAGATTTGAGACATCAAACATTTAGACGTGAGACATGAGGCATGAAAAATTGAACTTCAGACTTAAGAAATTAAATCTGAAACCTAAGTTCAGAGACATGAGACCAGAGACTTGAGACATGAAACTTAAGACACGAGATATGAAACATGAGACATGAAAAGTAAGGCGTGACGCCAGTCTCACGTTTCGCTTCTCACTTCTCACTTATCACTTCTCACGTCTGATCTCTCAACCACTAAATTGAGCCGAATTGAGTTCATATCTTGAAGTACGGTTGAATAGTGGTTTAAATTAGTTTTTAGATTTATCTAATAAGTTTTGATCCAGTTTAGAGACCCAATAGTGCCAACAAATTTTACTCAAAGATTTTCTTAGAGGTTTAATGTTGTATTTTTTACCAAAATAATTAAATTGCAGAAAGAATTAATTCTTTTTATTAATGAAGATAATAAATAAGCTTATCTCAACCTCATCTTCTCCATTCACTTTACTTTTTTTTAATTCTATTTATGAGCACGACCTTGCCATCGCTAACTAAAACGGATGGTTTGCCGTTTTTTGTTTTTGTCTCACCTTTATCACCGGCTCAAATCAACAGAAATCTTGCTTTTCCTCGGATGTCATTCATTTGGAATTCTGTGTGCACCAGTCGCGCATTTATTAAGAGTGATGATTTACGCGAAGTGAACATTCCACCGACCTATTGGTATGCACACATGAGCAAATAAACAAACAAGCTGGCAAAAAAATCCACGACAACAACAGAAAAACGGATTCTGATATTCCATGAATAGTAAGTTGATTGATATGAAAAGGCTCACCATTTTTTAAAGCGTTGGCTATCTGGTTTTAATCCTTTTTATAAGTGTGAAATAAAACATCCAACAATTGTGAAGATCCGTCATTTCGAATGCAACGAAGTTTTTCAAGGTGACATACCACCGGTTACTGCAGGAATTCTGATTTATTTCTATTATTATCTGGCAAAGAATGCTCCACGTTCCGCACTAAGCGTTAGCTTTAAAGATAATGCAAATGGAATCCCCTGTCGTTAAAAAAATCGAGAATTGTTACAGTATCATGACTGATAGTATTTTTTCCCTTTCTAGCATTTATTGAGGAAGATAAATAAAAAAAAAACTCTAAAGATTCTATACGATTTTAGATGCTGAAATTTTTAATTTGTTTGAAATTTTTTAATTAATTTTATGTTTCGATTTATTTAAAATCTATAATTTTAAGATTCAACTCAGCAGCTAAGAATAGTATTTACTGTCATATGTTACTCGAAGAACTGAAGACGACCAAGTTCGAACTGCTCGAATGATTTTATCGTATTTCATAAATCGCGTTAATTAAATCAGCACTGACCGGGGACGGTCATTCAAGTGCACATTCAAGACTCTTTAAATGGACGTTGTTCCTGTGCCAGGGCTTTTACGCATCACTTCATTCAGTCAGTCAGCAGCGCCGCGTCGTACATACTTCACAAATGTTGCTTGCTGCTGGATGTTTTATTAATGTATGCAGTTTGTGATCGCCCGTATTACATACCATATCTACACAATACTGGTTGCTACCGAGAACGGCACGACATTTTATTTTTCTGAACTTTTATAGATGGCCTCTTATAATAGCAGCACAATGGAATAGAAGAAATTAAGCCATCAATCTCCATTAGACCTTTCGCTTTCTTTTGCTTGAGTCTTTCGTTTTTTTTTTTTTTGGAAGCCAACCTATCTGATTGAGGATTTTAGATTTCGCCCGGGACATATTAGAACAGTGTCATCTGTTGCCTGCCATCATTATTATTATCATCATCATCATCATCGTCCACAAACACTCCATATCTTTTCCGATTCCCTTGGTCGAAAATCGCAAACAACAATTGTTCGTGTGCTACCGCGCCAAGTAAAGTACCGGCACGTTTTTCGACGGAGACAACTGTGAATATCATTACCAACTCACTCACTCAGCAGATGAGAGACATCGGCGGCATAGTATAGTAGTTGCTATCACATTTAAGGCAATCAACGTTATTGTTTCCATCCTCCTACGCAAATGTACATGTACCCGCGATATAGGCTCGAGCTCGAGCTCTCGTACCTTTAGTTAGTTATAAAAGTGCCACATCGCATCTTTTTATGGTCAGGTATCTACTAAAACTGAAACGCCAGTCGTCGTCGGTGATGGCTAAAGTGACATTTGGAATCCCTTGGTCACGGCAGGTCTGTTTCCTGGGCCCGGAAATAAATGGAAATTTATAAACCTGAAGGATTTGCAGATTTAAATTTTATTATGTTAAAAAGTGCCTTCCTTTAAAAAAAAAATTAGCTTTTCACAAATAATTACATTAATTAGTGGTCTCCAGATAATAATTACAAATTGTACGTTTATGCGACTAGTAATATTATTGTTTTTGGATTGCGATTAGCAAGCAGTAGGTGTGGTGTGATGCACCAAACGTGAACTGAAGATCGAATATTAATTGTTCCTGGTTTCGCATTGCATTCTAAATAAGGTGCACCAGCAAAGCACGGAAAAGGGTGTGCTTGTTCCGAAACAAATTTGTTGCGATATTTTTTTCCAACACCCTCTTTTTTTCGTCTACGGCAACACTATATAAGTACAAATTGAACTTCTCCATCGAATTTTGCAACCGATTGCAACCTGGTGCTTTTGGATCACAATCCCAATCCTTATGCATAAAAAGATTAAATAAATAATAGTTAACTCTTTTTTTTATTATTATTACTAACTTATCCGGTGTGCTTTGCTTACCCCTACCATGAAAAAATTTAGTTCGTTAAAGTTATTACAATTAAAATAAACTTTCTTTTTTAATCAAATTTAAACATTATTTAAAAGTGAACTATTTTTGGTGGCATCTGAGCTTCAAAATTGTTTTGAATCTCAACGTAACTTGAAGATTTTTTGAAGGTTAAAGAAGCCACCCTTTAAAAAAGAAGGATCTTCAATACAATAAATAACACCTTTCAGTTTAAAAAAAATCTCCCCTTTTTGAAGCGAGAGGAGTATTTAAATTTAAATACTGGCAAATTTGTACATAATCAAAAGGTGTTCCAAATTTTATGAAAACACAAAGACATTATTTTTGTTAATGATGTATATTACATTTATTGAATACCAGCTAACCCGACGTGCTTTGCTACACCTTCCAAACATTAATGAAATTGGGTATAGATTAGGACTATTAAAGTATTACGTAACGCTTTTGGAAGAGGATAAAAGCTTGATATGCTTTTGGATTTAGGATAGAACTTCTTATAAGAATGTGTTACGTAGTGGGAAGGGGGTTTTGAAAAATATCGAAAATTGCGTTACATATTTTTTTACGGTCCCTTATTTAACTTTTCATTTATTTGCACATCATTTTAAATTGGATTCAAAATCACTTATATGTTCCTTCAAAAAAAAAACACAACTATTTATCTATTTTTAAAACTTTATTAAAATTGTTTTTTTATTATTGTTTTAATCATTTTTTATGACTCTGATTTTTTTTTGTTTGTAAGTTTGTTAATTACATCAATCATTTTTAATTATATGGAATCCTTTATGTCCCTCTCCAATGTAGAGAGAGTCTCAAACTATCATAGAAATTTTTTTGGAACAGGATAACGTCACGGGCCACATTTGGCTCTATTTACCCTTCCTTGCCAAATCTGGTTTCATTTTCTCGATTTATTATCCTATTAGAATAAAAATTGTAAGGGGTCTCAAACCATCAGAAAAAAACATGTCTTGTATACAAATACGATCCCATGTATGTTTCCATTCTCTATAAGGTTCTCGTGTTATTCGAAAAATGGGTGACCCTCTCTCTACTTTATATCTCCCCTATGGAAGTAGAAGAACGTCTTAAACCATCAAAGAAACATTTCCTGTACACAACTACGCTCCCATGAAAATGGTTTTATTTTTTCGATTAGTAACCGAAATATTTTTAAAAAAATTATGAGTGAACCCCTTTCCAGTCAAGTTTTAGGTCAATCAGAAATCATAGAAACATTCCATCATGCATTTAAAAACACTCCCATGCCTTATTCTGTTCCATTTGCTCAATTGCATGATTGGTTCCATTTGTTAGATAAGTTCTTCTTGGTTTATACAGAACGATTGTATGGGAGCCTTCCATTTCCTTAACTTTATCCCTAATTGAAGGAAAATGGAGTCTCAAATAAGCATATAACCATTTCTCGTATCCAAATGCCCTCCCATGCCAAATTTGTTTCCATTTGCTCTATCTCGAGTTATGCGAAAAATGTTATGGGAGCACCCTCCCCCTTATAATTTTTTCTTTGGGAGAACGGTGTGTTTTCAAAATATCGTAGATATAATTCTGGTATTCGAGTACCTTTCCACGCTAAATTTGGGTCCATTTTATTGAGTAGTTTTCCAGTTTTGATGAGAAATTTTAAAGAATCCCCTCACCACTTTATTTTTTCCTCACTGGATAACCATTTCTCGTACCCAAATGCCCTTCCAAGTCAAATAAGGTTCCATTTGCTCAAAAAGCTCTCAACTTATGCAAGATATGGATTATACCCCCACTAAAAAAAGGGAAGGGTCTGAAATAATCATTAAACATTTCTCGTATACCAATACCCTCCCTTGCCAAATTTGATTTCATTTGCTCGATAAGTTCTCGAGTTTTGCAAAAAATTGTAAAGTAACCCCCTTCCTATTTTCCCATTGGGAGGGCCCTCAAATGATCATGGAAACATTCCTTGACTTAAAATACCCTCAAATGCCAAGTTTGGTTTGATTTGCATTATCAGTTTTCAAGATATGCAAACATTTGACTTTTATTTGAGAGACCTTCTCCCCCTTCCGGTAAGAAGGAGGGGTCTCAAACCATAATAGGAACCTTCCCAGGCCTCAGAAGCGTCTACCTTCTTAGTTGCAAGTAAATCGTTTCAGTAGTTTCTGCGTCTATTGGGAACAGACAGAAAGACAGACATACAGACAGACAGGAATCCATTTTTATATATATAGATGAGAGTCCTCATTCAATAAAATGGGATGAGTCTATCAATACAATATATCATCTTATTTTGTTTGAACCTATTTGTCAATTCGATAAATCATCTTTCGTTTATCAAACATCCTTCGAGAATTGTTAAAATTTTGTCAAATTTTTGTTAATTTGGTATGGGAGCCCCCCACACCCCCCCTTTCCCCGCCTTTTTGGATTTGGAGGGGTTTAAAAGTATTACAGAAACCATTCCTAGTCTTGAATATGGCTAGAAACCAAATTTCACGTTGATCGGTTCAGTAGTTTCTGAAAATTGTTCGAATTGTGTCAAATTTTCGTTAATTTTGTATGGGAACCCCTTCTTTTTGGATTCGAAGGGGCTTGAAAGTATTATAGAAACCATAGTCTAGAATACGGCTACACAATAAATTTCACATTGATCGGTTCAGTAGTTTCCGAAATTGTTCGAATTTTGTCAAATTTTTGTTATTTTGGTATGGTAGCCTCTTCTCCCCTTTTTGGATTTGGAGGGGTTTAAAAGTATTATAGAATCCATTTCTGGTCTTCAATACGGCTATACACCAAATTTCACGTTGATTAGTTCAGTAGTTTCTGAAAATTGTTCGAATTGTGTCAAACTTTCGTTAATTTTGTATAGGAACCCCTTCTTTTTGGATTCGAAGGGGCTTTTAAGTATTATAGAAAACATTACCGGTCTCGAATAGGCTACCTATTTTCACGTTAATCGGTTCAGTAATTTCCAAAAATTGTTCGAGCTGTGTTAAATTGTTGTTAATTTTGTATTGGATCCCCCTATTTTTGAATTCGGAACGGTTTGAACGTATTATAGAAACACTACACTTCAAATTTCGCGTTGATCGGTTCAGTAGTTTCTGAAAATTCTTCGAATTTATGTTAAATTTTGAATAGGAGCCTCCCTCCTTTAAGTCGGAGCGGTTTGAAAGTATTTTACAAACCATCATCTCCGACCCCAAAAAATCTTGCATACCAAATTTCACATTGATCGGTTCAATGATTTTCGAGTCTATAAGGAACAGACAGACATACAGACAAACATTCATTAGAAACTAGATTAGAAAAAATGATCACGGAAAAGACGAATAAAGTGATAGAAAACTCAACAAAACACTCTTCAGTGTCCTATGAAATCACAAAAGACAACCTACTTGTTTCACTATTTAGCATGCTGTAATAGGATGGAATTCAGGTGATGATTATGAATTTTCGAGGTTGAGAAATTTTACAAAAGGTTTCAAATGGTTTTCTCTAACACGGACATCTATTTGAACGCACATGTCTATGCGCACTTCGATGTTAATCCTTTTGGCAAAAAGAGTTAAAAAATTAAAATATGAAAGAGTAGGAGAAAGTCGGGTAAGGCGGGCACATCTGGTCAAACGGTCACTTCCAATATTTCGAAAATTACAATGTTTGGTAAAAACCTAAACATGGGAATATGGTTGGCCTATGTGTATCATCACTTTCGAGACCCTTTGTTTATTTATATCTAGCAAGGTTTCATAACAGTAAACACAACATTTAAGGATCTAACAGTTTTCTCTCTATAGACAATAGTAATAACTCGTACCATTTTTGTAAGTTTCAACCGTTTTCAAAAATGGTGTTTTTATTAGGCTTCTTTTTATGCATCTGGAGGAAAATTAACGAATTTCGGTCGAAGGGCTTGAGCAAAAAACGTTTTGAAAAAAAAATTGCTAAAGCATGGATCACCATGAATCTGGACGCACTGTTCATTATACCATTGCGCTCCTAGTTGTTGGATCTGGAAAGTTTTAACAGTACTTTGTTCGGAAATGTTTCCTCTATCAGTGCTGAAAATTTCGTTACGATTCGTTTTGTTCCATAAAAGTTATACGTGATGGAAGCCGCGAGACGAAAATAAATTTTGGACACCCACGTTAAAAACCGACGTGGTCGGGTTAAAAAAATCGCGAAATCGTTAAAAATGCTCAAATCAACCGTGTGCACCGTTCTCAAACGTTTCCGTTAGATGCATACTATCGATTGGCAGGTTCATACCAAGCGTTATAGTGGACCTAAGAATCAGAAACTGCTTTTGAAGTTGTTGAGAACGATCAAGGCAAATACAGGGTAGTCGGACTACGACATCGCCAAGAAATTCAACGCCGACCGGTGCACCGTCAGAAGGATTAGTCTGCGCGAAGGAATACGATCCTATCGGGCCAGTAAGCAACCAAACCGGACATTGAAGCAGAATTTAGTAGCCAAAGGACGTGCCCTGGAAGTTATACAACAAGATTCCAACGAAGTACGACGGATGCATCCTCATGGATGACGAAACGTACGTGAAGATGGATTTTGGGCTGATTCCTGGCCAAAAATTTTATAAAGCCACTGCAGTGGTGCACTGCACTGGTCGGGGTGATGTCCCCGCCAAGTTCAAATTCGATTTTGCCGATAAGTTTGCAAGGAAGTGTTTGATCTGGCAAGGTATTTGAAAACAAGACCATGGACTCCGAAATGTACAAGGAGGGGTGCCTTAAAAAAGTTTTTTTTTCGTACATTAGATCTCACAAAAGGCCAGTAAAGTTTTCGCCAGATTTGGCATGCTGCCACTACAGCTAGGAGGTACTACAGTGGTATTGGGCCAACGGGTGGATTTTGTCGAAAAGGACATCAACCCACCCAACTGCCCTCCATTCCGCCCTATCGAAAAATTTTGGATAATTGTCAAGCAGAAAATGAAGAAGAATGGTAGGACGACTCGGAAAGCAACTGATATGAAGAGATTGTGGAACTAAATGACCGCTGAGGTCAGTGAATAGGGTGTCCAAACTTTGATGAGTGGTTCTAGACGAAAAGTTCGAAATTATATAAAAAAAAACATCGAAATATTTCTTTTCTTATTTTTCCTTTAAAGTGCAATAAAAACCCTACATTTTGATTTCAAAACTTTTTATTTCGTTTACATAGCTCCGAGATAGACCCGTTTTAACGCGTCCAGATTTGTAGTGATCCATGCTTTAAGGCAGGTAAGACGGACTTCAAGGTCGGTTAACTAACGGGTTCTCATTCAGTACAGTCCATGACACTGAAATAATTAATCCGGTTTCTGAAATGCGTTCGAATGCTTTTGGACTAGATAATGTTCCTATTAAGTTAGTCAAAACTATATTGCCATATCTTTTACCTGTTTTGTCACATCTTTTCAACACAATCATTACAACGTTCAATTATCCGGACAAGTGGAAAAAAGTGAAAGTTATTTCTATTCCTAAAAAAAGTAACTCTACTGATATTACGAATCTTAAACCCATCAGCATTTTATGCGCGATTACAAAAATTTTCGAAAAGCTTTTGAAAGAACAGATAATTAATTATTTAAATGAATTAAATTTTCTAACTAAATATCAATCAGGTTTTAGAGCATTTCATAGTACCTAGACTGCATTTATGAAGGTTCACAACGACATAGCAGAATCGATTGACAAAAAAGGTATTACTATTATGATGTTCATTGATTTTGCTAAGGCTTTCGATAGAGTATCTCACTCTAGACTCATAAACAAGCTAATAACACAGTTCAACTTCTCCAGATCAGCTGCTGTTTTACTGAGGCCTTATTTGCAAAAAAGATACTAAGCTGTGTCAATGGATAATGATTTGTCATCGTTCATCCCAATTGAGTCTGGTGTGCCTCAAGGTTCTATTCTGGGTTCGATATTGTTCTCACTTTTTATAAATGACTTATCTTCGGTGCTTGAGTATTGCTCAGTGCATTTGTTCGCAGATGACGTTCAAATATATTTAGGATCAGAGAGCCATTTTTCTGTATCCGAACTTGATAGAAAGATAAACTTTGATCTTGAAAGGATTTATCAATGGTCTACAGTTAATTTACTACCAATGTTTTATATTTAAGCAATTCTGAGATAACTTTTAACGATTATGTAAATAATTTAGGCATCATTTTCGAAAGTAATCTTTCTTGGAATCGTTTTATCTCAGCTCAGTGTGGAAAAATCTACAGCTCTTTGAAGAAAAAAAAATCCAGGATCAGCAATACCCGAGATCAGGGTCCGGAATGCTGGACCAGGATCAGCTTGTCGGATCATTTCTTCTGATTTCCACAAAATCCCAATAAGCAAATTTTCACCTTGGATTCAACAACTGATTTATAGGGAATAAATAAAAAATAACATTGAGATACAAACGTTTTTCTATTAATTTAAACTAACAGCAGGAATTAGAAAACTATTTACTTATTCTTTTGGAAGTCAATGTTATGACACGGTAGTCGGCTGTCAATTGTTCGTGAAGAGTTTAGCTTCAGTCATCCTGGTAAACAGCCCTAGTAGAAGCCAAATGAAGGCTCAAATATCACTTGGCCCAGATTAACCATATAGACGTCGTACAAAACTACCAAGCACAACTTCTTTTAAGAAGGGTAGAAAGTCCCCATAAGGATAGAAGGGACCTGCTGTAACACGATATCTATCCCCTGCGTAATGTACAGATAAGGTACCGGTTTGCATCCGTCCGTTTCGAATAAATTGCTGTTTAATTTTTTTAACTTCCTTGTGACTTTATTTGCCGTTTTGGTTTTCGCAAGTCTATTTTCGTTTAGGGTTTCTTATTCATTATTCACTATTTCGCGTTATCCATTCTTAAGAATTAATCATACAAATTATTTTTTTGATATCCTAAAAATTGCTATAATTTAAAAGCTCCTCATTAATTTATAATGTGTTGATAAAAGCTTGAAAAACTAAAAGATAAATGGTGATTTTGGATAAATTTTGGTTGTTTCAAAAATAGTTAGCCTGGACGGGTTCGGTATTATTTTCTTTACAGATTGCATTTCACCTGTATGGACTATTTGCATAGCACGTCCCTTGTTTTCGCAAGAGCCATAAAAATACCTGTTCTCTACAGCTCATTATGCTGTATTACGTCACGATACCTGTTCCTTTGCTAGGATACGGAATTTTTCACCGGTAAAATCCACCAACATGGGTTTTATTTATAGAGTTCCTGTTGTTGTCAGCATTTTCGTTTCAAAAGCGACAACAATATCAGGCTGCCTTTCCGGTTCAAGTATTACCCCCTGCATAAAGTAAAGTACGATATCAACAAGTACATACGGTGAATGACGGGCGGGGATTTGTTTGGGAAATTTTGCCCTTATTGCACCCAATCGATTCAAGTTTCGTTGGACCTGAAGGCGAGGAATTCCTTTGCTTCGTCATGCAGCTAGCTCGCCAGCCCTCGATAATAATAACGATGTGGTTTGTTTGTATCGCGCGATATCCAATCGTTCGTACCTCTGTGAATTTTTTTTCTTCGTCCGAACACAGGAGGAAATGAGTAAATACAAAACGAAAAAACTGTTGATCCTTCAACAACAAAAACAACGACAAGAATAGCTCAAAGTATGACTATACTCGTACTGGTACTCCCTCGACTCAGCGTATGGCAAGACGGGCAAAACAAACTGTTGTGTCAGGCAGATGGATTTGGTTCTGAAATAAAAGATGTCAAGAGCCTCCTCTCGAGGGCTTCTTATGCCGTGTTATCTCTAGAGGATTGTTCCGCTTATTTGTGTTCAAACATTGCTGCTTTGTGTTTTGGTGGCCTATTCACGTAAATTGTCCATGGCATCATATTTTGAGGAAAAATCGTCTTCTTTTTGGTTTTTCAAATTACTATAAATGCGTTTGTATAATCACGTTAAAAAAATACATATGTGCATATGTCACAAAAAATTAAAAATGGTAAAATCGAGATAAATGATAAAAATACATAATTGACAAAACATGAAAAAAAAAATTAAAATTGAAAAGTGACAAACATACCGATAGAAAAATTATGAAAATTGCAACGTGACAAATGTTAGACTTTTTTTTCCTCTATTGTCACTTCTGTCTTTTTTGTCATTTTTGTAATTCTTGTTATTTCTGTCTTTTTGTGAAGGTTGCTGTTTTTGCCATTCAATCCTTTTTTCTCATAAAACTCGTTGGATTTTTCTTAAAATTTAAGTATTATTGTATTTTTTTGGAGTTTTGATTTTTTTTATAAAGACCACCTATGCGAAAATTCTAGTTTCAGGTCCTTTATAAGTATTCAAAACATTAACGTTTGGGTCGGACCGAGATGTGAGTCATAAGTCAATTTTTAAACAATCCCTATAAATACACCGTTATTTCGGAAAAATCCAAGAATTCGATACCTGGAATTTTTTTTTCGAAATAACATAAGATCGCAAAGATTTATGCTTTTTAATTTTAAATCATTTGTTTTTAAAAGAAACTTTCAATTTTTCTGATTTCATGTCTTCCATATCTAATGTAATATGTTTTACTATAATGCTTTAACAAATTAGGTGACAAAAAATGTCAAAAACAACTACTAAACAGACAAATAGTACAATAGTGACAAAAGTTTGTACGCGCATTTAACCAGATAGGCGGACAGCCCATGGACTTCTGATAATCTCTTTAGACACATCTTCCAAAAGTCAGAAACCATAGTACAATATTTTTAATGACATAACATGAGAGGAATTAAAGCCTTTTTTTAGGCCTAACTTATAAAAGGCTGAAAAACGGGGACCATCCTTACCCTTATGAGGGATGCTATCGCCTATTTGACAAAAAAAATTAACATCTGTAAAAATATGTGAAATTTTGTTCAAGCATTCTCATACGAGATAACATTAAACGTAAATTATTTAGTTGTTATTATTCTCTTTGCATGTTTTTCCTGTGAATCTTTTGTAAAAATAACTTGTTTTTTGAATAAATTTAACACCTCTTGTCTTTCCTGTTATGTCTTTCACAACAAATAGGTCTTATCTAATTTTGTTCTTACAAAAAAATCGAATAAGCACATACAGATGAGTTTCTTCAATTAGTTTCCATTATTACGACCTCAAACACATATAGAATTTCAACGAAACTTGATCACATTTTCATCAAGGGTTACGAAAAGTTTTAGAGAAACATTCGATACCAAAAGAAGAAAAAACATATCATGAATTTTTCTAAAAAGATACAACGGCCTAACCAATTACACCACGGTGAACATGACGATATAGGTGGAGTATTTTGAGTACATGTCGAGCTCCATCAGTCGAATGCTGGATCTGCTATCGCTACCTTCCGTGTATATCTCTCATGCAGGGTTGCCAATGTGCTTGATTTTTCTGGATTTGCCTGATTTTTTAAGGGCCATTCTGATAAGCCTCCGTTTTTTCATGATTTTTGGAAATATGCCTGATTTTTTTTTATTTTCACGAAAAACTATATGTTCTAATAAACATTTTATCCCTGATCTACCCTAGAGTGTCAATATTCTTCTGGGACCCCCAATGAATTCATGAAACGCTCCTTGAAAGCCCAGACAAATAAAAACTGCCTATAAAGATCTAGAATGTCAATTGAACACTCTCTGCCTGAAATCGCAGTATCTCGTTTGTTTCTCAACCGCACAACTTGATTTTTTTTCCAAAATTTATAATTTTGGAAACGTTGTAACGTAGCTCAAATATTCCGCTACAATCACTTCTTTTCATCTTATATTTAAGAAAAAGTCGAAATATGGGCTTCAGAATGAAAAGCTATAGATAGACATGTGAATAATTTGTTGAAATATTTTTAAGATTATGGTTTAAAAAAAAAGTAAAAAAGAGTTGTAAAATCGTACTTTTCAATCAACCGTCAAAATTGTTTCAGGCACTGGTGAAAATTTTTGAACAGTCGATTAGAAATTTGACATTAATTTACACTTTCTGACATCATTAGATTCTCAAAATCTAAAAACACAGTTTTGTTGAAGATTTTTCAAAGATAGTTGTTTTTTTTTTAATTTATAGATAAATATAAACTTAATTTTAGGAAGAAAAATCACCCTGGATTTGTTTTTGAAATTATTTTGCGGCTTTATCGGTGCGGGTTAAAGAGTGGATATGAATCGACCACCTTAGAATTTTCCTCTGAACTCCTATCCGTCTTTTATTTCCACTCTTCAACCCTCAGCGATAAACCCGCAAAATAATTTCAAAAATATAAACTTAATTTGTGATCTAAATTTTGTTTTCAAAAATGAACCCAGTTCGGTAATCCAAATGTTTTGCAAAATCTAAGCCTTGATATTAAATTTGGAGATTCTATTTCTTAGAGATGATTCGTAACAAATTTAAGGACGATTAATGTTTTTTATTTTCGACCCTTTTTGAAAGCGATGTTCATCCATTTGTTTTTTTTTCATCCCAACCGTATGAAGTTCTAATTTAATGGAAATTTTTGACTATAAAAAAACGAACTTTTAAAAGTTTATCTAATGTCTGTTGTAAACGGAAAAACGAAAGGACGATATATATAGAATTTCAACCTAATTGAGTATAAGCAAACATTTTTTACGAGCGTTCATAGTTTTTGGACTAGTGTGCTTGAAAAAGTAAAGCAATTTTTCGTTCTTCTCATTTCTAATTTGTATTTAAATATTGATATGTGATACTTATTTTTTATAAGGACCTTTTTTCTAGGTATATTTTCTTTCGTGCCGGTGGTGTTCTAAAACTTTTTTGTAACCGTTTTTATCACCTTTTTTGGAGCTATGATGAGAACATTGTTCGTAGGAAAAAGTTAATTTTAATTTTAATGAAGAGATTAACCACCGTAATGTTTGTATTTTACTTTAATTTGTCGGCCTTAGCGGTGAAAAGTGATGTCCTTTTGAGGAACAAAAATTTGATATGTGATTATATTCTTCTAAATAAATTCTACCCGCTCATTTTCAACATCTTTCATTTTCATCTAACCTTCTATCCACCTATAAAGAAATTCATAATCTTTAGATGTCCCTACTAAAAAGGACATCACTTTTCACCGCTAAGGCCGACAAATTAAAGTTAATTTTAATTATTTGAATATATTTCTCATTTTGGGCTCTTGGGGGCCTGCTCAAAAGAATAAAGCTTGCTCTTTACTCTTACACAGATTTCCATAATAATGACAGCTAATCGTAGTGAAATTAGAGTGGAGGCTATTGCTTTCTCTGTTTAACACATGAGAAACCGTAAACTTGATGACCTTTTTCATGGTCGTCAAGTAAAATTTTCGTTTATCCGCTTAATCCCTATAATTTTTTTGATAATCCGTAGGAAATGCTGAAAATCCGTAGATTTTGAGCATTGATCCGTAGAAGTACTTAAAATCCGTAGATCAACGGAGAAATCCGTATATCTGGCCACACTGATCAGTTAAACAGGGAGGTGTTGCTCTGTTGAAATCAAATCTAATGTTCTGAGTACGTCTTGCTATATATGCGTACCATTAAATTATCACATTTTCAAAGGTGATGGAAAGTATTATGAATATCATGAATCGTCGTTGTACTGAAGCGGAAATTCCGAGTTCAAGTCCCGTCGGTGAGCCTTGGTATCTTTTTCATAAAATTCTTTCTTTGATATCTCATGTTTCTCTAATACTTTCTATCACCTTTCCACCCATATCTGGTAGCCAATAAGATTTTAAGTATCGATATCGACTAAAGGGTGTCCATGACGAAATTACCACACTATGAAAATGTGGGTGGATTTAGGGCATTGTTTACATCCTGCAAGTTTTAAAGTCCTGTGATCAAAACTCGCGAATAAATTCCTGGTTTGGCAAGCTATCTGCACGTGCGGGAAGCGGAGTGCACCTTTCGTGACCCAGAAAACGATGAACGGACAGGTGTACATGAAAGAGTGCCTCCAGAAGCGGCTGCTTCCTCTCCTGAAGGCCCAAAACGTTCCAACAATCTTCTGGCCGGATTTGGCCACAAAAATTGATGGCAATCGGATGAAAACTAGAATATTGCGAATCAATTTTTTGTGTGGCATTTTCATCGTGGACACCCTTTAAATGCTTAGCAGATGGCACTGTTGTATATGGGTCATTACATGTCAAGTGTGCACAGCGAAAAAAATTCTTATCGAAAATGCGCGAAACTTGGCCGAAAGACTTTCTGAGGCCTACAAAATAAATCCTCAATTTTCGAGAATGATCCGCCCACCCCTCGTTCCAGGACCCTCTCTTCTTTTTTTCACCATTTTGAAAAATTCATCATTTTTAAAATACTATATCTCCGGACTAAAATATCATACCAAAATGACAAATTATGCGTCGTGTAGATTTCATTAAAATCTATCAATTGATGTTATTCATTTTTTGAAATAGGGCCGTTTTAAACGTCAAAAAATAGCTCTAAAAATAAAACGCTATTTTTCGCAAGGAAAGTATATTTTTTTCTTGAATTTTATGATTTCATTGTTTTTTTGAAAAAATTTTACGTAAGAACCAATTAAAATCCCAATATAATATTTCTTGTTTTCGAGATATGAAAGATTAAAGTTGAATTGTCTAACAATTATTTACTCGCAGCACTCAGTGGTTTCACTAGATTGCAACAATCGTCGAAATTTTTAGTCACATCTTACATGCTTGAACAGATTTTTTGATTTCATGATTTGTTTTATAACTAAAAAAATTTGAAATAACATTTTGAATGGACGGAAAACAATATTTTCGGTTTATGAAATATTTTTATTCTAAATATATGTAACTATTTTGTTTCTTTTTTTTTTTCGTTCTAACTCTGCAAGTTTAATCATCTTTAGATTGTCTTTTCTTTTTGCATAGATTGAATATTTCAAATTTTTCCAGCATCTAAAGATATTGAGGCGTTAAACGAACGAATTCCTTTGATTGCCACAGATGCTTCAAACCTGCCAGTCAATGTTATTCTGATTTGAAAGCATTCAACATAAGCAACATTTTGCGAAACAGGATACAATTTACCGAACTTGTAAGAATGGTTTTTGCAGACAGACTTCAGATTATGCACTTCTGATCGCAATTTGAACAAATTCCACTCCCTTGAGGTAAAAAGTCCTATGTTCTTGAAACTTTGCATAAAAAAAAGGCTATTATACAATGAACAAATGCTGTGCGTCAATAGTCAGTATTGTTAGATCAGCAACGCCATAATTCATGTAAGTTTAGTAGGTAATCAACATACGAGCAGATTCTCGACATTTACACATTTTCTGTGAATAAGTTTAACAGTTTATGGAAAAATGAACCAAATCCTCACATTAATTCATCCGCAGTATTAGCTAAGGAAGCTCTTCCTAAATGATTTTATACAGTGTGATAATGAATAAAATTATTATTCAATAGCAAAACGAATTGAAACAAAAAGTGTTATTTTATTTTTTAAGCATCTTATCTTTACAAAAATTTGCTGCTCACTAGGAGGTAACATAATTTGTATTCTGATTTTAAATTTAAATCGTCCAGAAAATCGTGAATGGGATTACCAAAAGTTTAAGAGGATACTGTAAGAAAATATTTGATGGACAATAAAACTTAAAACTTTCATATCTCGAAAACAAGGAATATTATATTGGGATTTTAATTGGTTCTTACGTAAAATTTTCTCAAAAAAACAATAAAATCATAAAATTCAAGAAAAAAATATACTTTCCTTGCGGAAAATAGCGTTTTATTTTTAGAGCTATGTTTTGACGTTTAAAACGGCCCTATTTCAAAAAAATGAATAACATCAATTGATAGATTTTAATAAAATCTACACAATGCATATTGTGTCATTTTGGTATGATATTTTAGTCCGGAGATATGATGAATTTTTCAAAATCGTAAAAAAAGAAGGGAGGGTCCTGGAACAAAGGGTGGGCGGATCATTGTCAAAAATTGAGGATTTATTTTGTAGGCCTCAGAAAGTCTATCGGTCAAGTTTCGCGAATTTTTGATAAGATTTTTTTTTTTCGCTGTGCACACTTGACATGTAATGACCCATATGCATCTAATTGATTTTTTTTTCATGCTAAAGAATGAATCCAAAAAAATCTAAAATCTGAGTTGAAAAGATCGATCCAAGATCGATCAATCCGAGAAAAAACCACTTAGATTTTAATTCCTTAAAAAAGATTAAAATAGTGAAGAAAGCCAACGACTAAGGAAAGTGTTTAAATAGTTACTGGGTTTCTAATTTTGCAGTTACGTTTACAATGATTTTTTTTAGAAAATATGTTTGAAAATGATAGGCAAAAGAGTTTTTCCGTTTTTATAGTGTTTCCAAGAATTATACATTATGATTATAATTATTTTCTCTCATCTTTTGTTTTTTTTTCTTCATAATTCTGATCTCCGGAACCATTTGACAAATTCAATCAATCATGTTTATTGAACTGATCGAGATTCTGTGTAGCAATCCATAGTAATGAAACTCCATTTCAAAATAACACAGATGCCTTAAACAGACGCCTTATCAGTTGTTAGTTGAGTTCACAATAAGGGTTGTCAAAAAGAACCTTCGCTTTCGTTGGCGAAAATATCGGCTTACATATCCGTCAGAATTTTTAACGTTTACAGCTCAACTTAGTTATCAGGATCGAGCTGACTTCGAACTTTCCTCAAGTGGAAATTTGGTAGATTTTCTATTAATCATTCTGGTTTCTGATTAAAATTTACATCCAACAGAAAAACATTCCGTTTCAGAAGTCTGTTTAAATTTCTAGTGAAATTTCCTACAAACGAACTGACTCACAGAGAGTTCTGACTTGATGGAGAAGTGAGACTAAAACATTACGTTACTTATTAGGTCACACTTGCGTCATCATGGTTTAAGATTTGTTTTCTTTGAGGACTCCCAAGTGAATGATTCATGTGTTTCTAGTTAATTAGTTTCTGCATGTGACAAACTCACCAGGAGCTATTTCATTAAATGTTATTTGTACTGGGTAATTCATAGATTTTTTTCTTTTTAAATGTTAAACTAATAAATTTGGTTTGTATGCATCTATTTTTTGTTATTTTCTTCTCTGTGAACCAGTTTAAATAAGATGGGCGCTCTATGATGCAATTTTGATAACTCATATAAAAGGATCTGATCGATATTGGAATTCCATATGCATAAATATGACTCTCAGCGACGATCCAGTTTTGCATGCAAAGCAGAGTGGGTATTTTATCTGTTCGTTTTGTTATTCAATGAAGAGGGAAATGCCATTCATCTCTCTATAGTGATAATGTTATAAACGCCTAACAAAAATTAATCGTTTTGCATCGTGAAAGTTCAATCAAACTCGTTGTCGTCGTCTAATCTTTTCAAAAACAAACTTGAAGCTTGAAGCGATTTGGATCTGACTTCACTTCACCTAACTACTTAGTAGCATGTGGAATGCCACCGATGTGTTTGCTTGCTAATGGAGGAACGTTTACAACCGGTCGTATGTTGTCGATTGCAATTTTGCACTCAACGTACCTACAGAAGACACCGGATTTATCGGATTCACTTTGACGATATTAACGCGCGCCACAGGCAATTCATGGATTAAACGATTTGCGCCGTTTTTCGCCTCTCGCTCGATATGAAGTGTGTTGGGGCGTCGCGATAGTGAAAAACTACTCGCTAACTTTCAGCTACTCAGTTCAGAGTGACGGCTACTCAGTTGTCGCCAAAACCGCACCTACTCAGTTCTGACTAAACGGCTTTTACTCAGAACTGACTAACAGCCTTTTTCGCGACAACTGAGCCATGGTTACTCAGAATGCGCGAATAATTCTGAAGCGGTTTTTGGCCGCTTTTTCCATGCTAGAATAGTTAAAACCTATATTATTTTTTAGACAAATGATGGATTTGTTGATTTGCTGAATAACAAAAGTCCAAATGTTGTGCATACATATTTTATTTAAAAAAAAAAACTATTTTTTTTTCGCCCGTCGGGTTTCGTCTCCCGGGACCCATTATGCCGTAATATTATGCCGTTATGCCAATTGTATTTGGACCACCTTCGTCACTAAACCCTGTAATAAAAATAATATCGGATTAATAGCTAGAAATTACCTTTAGAATGAATATTCACAATGTACATTTTTTAGTTTCTGCTGCACGAAAACAACCAAGTCCGACCGCCTCGCACAAACTGATCATCATTTACTCAGTTGTCGCCTTCCAGCACTCGAGTTCTCTGAGTGCCGAATTTTCTGACGTCTGAGTAAATTTTCCGCTGATATTTGAGTTAATTAAGATCAGCCGTCGGCTGCTTCATACATGTGGCGACGTCTGAGTAAAAGGTAGCCGGGCTCTGAGTATTTCAAATTTAGCGAGTATGTACCTCGAGGCGTCGTCGTCGTTCGTTTAGTATAGCTAGCTCAGCTGCGATGCGCTTACAATCAAAATAAGGCGCTCATCATGCGCGCAGGAAAATTGAATCTGAAAACGAAACTTGTTGATGTTGATTAATACCTACAAACGATACGTTTAAAAGTACAAGTGCGAATGTGTTTAGTTTTCAACATTTTTTTTATCGCTTTTTCCCCTATCATTATCCGCCGCTGGTATCGGAAAGAAAGATTGATGCGAAGCTTTGCGATTTCTCCATGTTTAGACAAACGTCAATGATCGGAAACCCTTCATCTGTACCTACCTCCTCTGTATGGTCGATCAGATGCCGACACGAATTAACAAGTGTGTTATGACAAGTTCGAGTGCAATGTTGTTATTGATGATGGAACGGCTTCAACAGTGAGAAACTGTTGAATCATAATCCAATAATAGAAAATGAAACTAGCGAATATCATCTTGGTAAATTACACAATAGGGTGTGAAATGAATGTATCATATACCTGGTCATTTTTTATCACTGGAAGTTCACGTTACAATTTGAATATTTTACTGATAAAAAAACCGAAAAAAAACCTAATTTGTTTGTTCAATCTTAAGAGTCGTAAGTTGCATTTATTTTGCCAAAATAAACACGACTTACACCGACCCACCGGCAAATCCTTCAAGCATTAAGTTTATCCACCTCGCTCCATACCGGAATTTGAATAATGTCGTACACCACACGACGATGAATAGAAAGACATTTTGCCATTGATAGTGGCAATTCGTTGGTTGTTTTTTTTTCTCTCGTTTTATTTTCTTCCTTTGATCAACCGGTTTAGTTTTCGCTTCCCTTTTTTTGCCTGTTAGCTTACTTGCTTGCCGGTTTCCGTTCACTTTCTTAGAGACGATTTGCGGACGTGATTTTTAAAAGCGAAATTGGTCGAGACAAATAAAATATGATCATATCCGAAACCTGACCGTGGTAATCTTGGAGCTTTTATCTTCGAAATAAAAAAAAATCGCATATGAGACATGCTGCTGCTGCAGCCCTCTTTACTTTACGGCACGTTTATCGTTTTCTCTGTCGATGTACCCACCTACCTCCTAACATGTTTTAATGTTGAAGATACGTGTTTAGCTACGTTTTGCACATCGGTTTGTCATGTTAGACGACACAATTTGTTTAATGGCTCTTCTTCTATTTTCTTTTCTCTCTTCCAGACGCTCGATTTCGACCGAGAAGGACTGACAAAGCTGAAGAAAGCTGTTAAAGCAATACACAACTCGGGGAATAGTAAGTATAATTTTTATTTGATCTTCATAAACTGATTATATAATAGTATGTAACCGGTTAAATTTCAATTTTTATCAACAAATAGTGGAACAAAACAAAATTCTTCACACTGGTCGTTGGTTTTACAAGAATGAAGATTTATTTCTGAGATCGAAGCTTGGCTCTAATATTGGTCCGTCGATTATCTTTCCAATATGGAGTCAAACAAAATTTGGCGAAGCTTAAGTAGTTTAGCTCATCAAGAACCGACGCGTGGTTACCTATAAACTAGTAAAAAATATTGGCAGGTGTGGTGGGAGAATCGAAAGAGCTTAAGGGGGGGGTAGGGTCTAACACTTTCAAAAAATCGATTTTTTTATTTTTTTATTTTCTTATTGTAAAACATTTCAAGAATGTTGTGTCAAATTTTCAAGTCAATTGGAGCAAAACTGTAGAAATTATAGGCCTTTATCTCCTCCTATTTAATACTGCAAGAAAGCAAAAGCAGAAACTTCAAACGCGTTTTTCTCGAAAGCACTTTTTTAAAGTCCGTGGACATCGTCATTTGAAAACTACTTATCCGATTCTTTTCAAATTTGGAACATATTTTCTACATATAAAATACCAGACCCCAACGTTTTTCTTTTTTGTTTTTTTTTACTTTGGGGAGATTTTACAAGTGAAAAATGGCGGATTTTTTCGTGAAAAATCGTAGTTTTTACTTCAAACAGTCACAAAAATTTCATAAAAATTTTTTTAAGTTAAATAAAAACGTTGGGGTCCAGAAAAACATCTATTAAAAATATTTTGCTTTGATTTTTCGACTTCAGATGATTCTGTGCTGAGATACAGTGTCCACCGCAAATCCTGTTTTCTAAAAGGCATCCTCGAAAGTGCTCCGTCACCGGCTCATTTTTCAATATTTTTCTACGAAAAAATTACTAAATGTTCTTTTAACAATGCTTTGTATAATGCAAAAAATTTGAATACATTTGTTTGAACGATAGCTCTAGAAAAAAAATCGTGAAAATGGTGTTTTTTTTATACCCGTTAGACCCTACCCCCCCCCTTAAAATAAAACCTGTTTGTTCTAACAAGTACTTATTCTGACTAACTAAACAAAAGCTATATTAATTAAGCTACGATTGCTTTGATGGTCAGTTGCTAGCTGCGTTGCATGCTCGCAACACTCCTCCTCAACACTGCTTCTGACGGATAATCTTCAAACGTACTCATGAGAGGCGTTCTGTCAGAAGATCCGCTGCCTTTCTTTCCGTCGGACAATATTCGTAGTTGACAACACCTTTCTTTTTCAAGTCCTCCGCAAAATGGAACTTGGTTGAAATGTGCTTCGTACGGTTGCTGAACTTCTCGGAGTCCAACAGCTCTGATCATCCTCGTATAACGCCACTTTCGTAGTCTCTGCAACCAAACTGCTTCTTGGGATGCTTCGGAAAGTGCTACGAACTCTGCCTCTCCTGTAGACAATGAGACACAAGTTTGATTACGGCAGACCCAAGAAATTTTACCTCCGCAGTATTGGAACACATATCCGCTGTTCGGTTTTCGATCGCTGCCCAACTACTTTCTGGTACTGTTGTTTTGTAGGAAGAAGAACTACTTTCTCTTCCGTTTTGCCGTATCCAGGTTCAAGTGGCACCGCCGAAACTTTTGCATCTTGGAGACCAACAGAACGAACAACGTCTTCGATGTACTTCCGCTGGCTGATGTGAAAATCTCCGGCTCCATCTCGTTTGACCTCGATGCCCAGGTAAAACTTCACGTCACCCAGGCTGCCTCGCACCGCTTGAATCCATCCGCCATAAACACCTCGTGTAGACGTTGGATCCATGAACGGGCGGCTTTTCTTCAGAAGGCAAACCTTACCTTCCGCGCCGACAACATACCCGGGAGGCAGCTTCCTAAAAATCTCCTCCTCAAGGTTGCCGTTCAAAAATGCCGTTTTAATCTCGAATTGCTTGACAAACATCTTCTGCTGCTACGGACATCTTTATGTGGAACGTTGTGTGACGAACGACCGGCGCAAAAACTTCGTCGTAGTCCGTCCCGTATCGTTGGCAGAATCCTTGGGATACTAGCCTGGCCTTATGACGAACCATGTTTGACAAAGCATGTTTGACTTTTTAAGCAATTTGGTGTTTTCGATAACCTTTCTGAAAATTATCGCTCAGTCGAAAACGCTGTTGATTTCAACTTTTTGTCTTTCTACAATAATGTTGTTTACGGCATATTGCTAGAACATTGTAGAACATTAATAGGAAGGTCGATCGAATTAAGTACCCTGAATGGTTCAACGCCGAAACAATTTGCCTTCTCAAAAATAAAAAAAAATAAAAAAGTATATAAAAAGTATCGCAAAAGTAAAACGGCTTACCGAATTGCGGCCAATGCTTTCAATACTCTGCATAGATCCCAACGTATCACCTATTTGAATGAACTTCAAAGAGGTATTCAATCAGAACTGAAACGTTTTTGGAAGTATGTCAACTCCAAACGTAAGACAAAGTTAGTCCCGAAAAATATATCTTATAACAACAAAGACGCCAAAAGCCTCGACGAGGCTTTGAAATTATTTGTCGAATATTTCCCAATGCATTTACAGTGTCAACGATACAGTTCCATAGCTAAAATTCCAAACCGCGACGGAAGTCATTCCTGGGCTGAGAATATCGATCACGGATGTACGATGAAAAATTTTGCTGCTTGATGAATCCAAAGGTAGTGGACCTGATGGAATTCCAAATTCGTTTCTTAAAAAATGCGTTAAAGCCTTGGTGGAGCCGTTATAACCGCTTTTCTCAACTTCAATTCGTAGAGGTTAGTTTCCGAATTTTTGGAAAATCTCCCACATTGTGCCAATCCATAAAAACGGTTCAAAACTGCCTGCTAAATATTATCGTGGGATAGCAATTCTGTCTGCCATACCCAAACTGTTCGAGAGTATAATTTATGACCAAATGTATCCTTGGTTAGAAAGGAAAATGTCGGACTTTCAGCATGGCTTTTTGGAAAAGCGACCAACAGTTACAAACTTGGCAGAATTCGACTCTCGAAAATCACAATGGATGATGCAGGGTTTTCAAGTCGATGCTATATATACCGACATGTCAAAGGATTTTGACGTGATTAACATAAATGCTCTCCTGTCAGTGCTGTTTAAAAATGAGATCACCGGAATTTGTCTTCAGTGGATTCGTTCGTACCTGAAAGAAAGAGTCCAATTTATTAAGATAGGGAATGTGAGATCCAGGGTATTCTCGGTCAACAGCGGCGTACCACAAGGAAGTCACTTGGGACCCCTTCTTTTCGTCACTGTTATGAACGAGTTTCCCGGAGTGCTGCATGACGTGTTTGTGTTGATATACGCAGATGATCTAAAACTGTTCCTCCCTGTGCGGCACCCAAAGGATTGTTTGATTCTACAAAATGCGCTTTATAGATTTTCAGAGTGTTTCGGGTGTTGCAGCAGTTTCGGATTGAAAATCAATGCCTCAAAGTGTAATGTGATTACCTTTTCTCGGAGAGTGAGTGATATTGTGCACAAATATTGTTTCGAGATCAGCTGAATTATAGCTAGAAAATCCTCCGTGAAAGATCTGGGAGTCGAGTTAGATGAAGAACTCAGTTTCTCGAAACATGTTGAACAAGTCGTAGCCAAAGCGAACTCTATGTACGGAGTGTTAGCAGGATTTGTAACGAGCTAGACAATCCTTACACTATTGTCTCTATTTATGTTGGGCTTATCCGAACAACTATTGAGTACGCCAGTATAGAGTGGCAGCCATATTATAACGTTCATAAAAACAGGATTGAAAGGGTTCATAAAAGATTTCTGAGATACGCCTTAAGAAACCTTGGGTGGCAAGAAAAAATGCCGGAATACCGATCCTTGGGTATGTTAGTAGGACTGGAGTCACTCGAAACTCGGAGGAAATCAACAGATGCGCTGTTTTTAAAGGACTTGACCAGTGGAAAGTACTTTTCACCGTATTTAGTATCACAAATTTCTCCAAATGAAGAACGTAGCAGTTTGGATCAAAGGTTAAAGCCTAGAATCTGCTAAATCATGCTTCCACTTGAACGCTGAACGTGTTCTAAATTTGGCTTCCTACCGTACCACCGCTCGTATTGTGTGCCACTCATCGACCTTGAGGGCAGAAGGTTCTGCATGTAGTTCGCCATTACCACCGCTTCGCCCCAGAAGCACTTTTCCAGATTTCCGTCGATGAGATACGGTATATCACAGACAAGTTGGATTTCATTCCAGGAACATACACTGACCAGAACCATCAATGACATTGATCCGTCCAGCACCACGGCCTTTCGAACGAACCTTCGCTCCGTTTGCGGCCCAAACGTTTTCAGTTCAACTCTTCGAAGAACTCCTTGTAGTTGGCAATGTGGCATGAGGCTCCGGAATCTATTATCCACTGCATTTCAATTGGCAACCGCATTCAGTGAGAAACGCGTACTGAGTGTTGTCGTCATGCTGCGCCACGTTGTTTGCTTGATGTTGCTTGGTAACCGCTTTCCGTTGCTTAGTAATTGAATTGTTACTTTTTGCATTTTTCCATACTTGAAATTTTTCACAAGTCGCCTTCTGGTGGCCAAATTTTTCGCAAAAAAATAACACCGGTCCTTTCGACCTTGGAATCCGCAAACAAAACAGACTCGGATTCGTCTTCGCCACAGTTCCGCTGCTTCTTCTCGTCGATCAATTTACCCTTCACCATGTCTAGGGTCAACTCGGTTTCCGGTCGGGATTACAATGCGGTAACCAACGTCTCGTATTCCTCCGGCAGACTGCTGTACGAAATTGCGACCAGCCACTGCTTGCCAAGGATCTTCTCCGGCTGCAAATTGTTGGGTTTTTCGAACAATTTCCTAACTTGGACAGTTGCGCTTCTATGTCACTATGCTTCTCCAGGCGCTGACTCCAGATTTTCCGTATGACTCAAACGTTCGATGTCAACGTCCTCTTCAGTTGAAATTTTCAAGAGCCGTCCACGCTTCTGCTGCCGATTTTGCCTTCCTTATGAGGAGCATCAAGTTGTCCTCCACGGCCAATCCGATGGATCCTAGCGCTTGCTCGTCCTTAGTTTTCAACGCCGCCATGACTGGTTCCGGTTTCGCATCCGCTACAGCCGTCCAGTTGTCCTCCTTGATGAGCAACAGCTTAATCCGGAAACTCCAGTTGTCGTAGTTGGCCCATCTCACTTGATGTACTTAAATACTTTTTTACCAGTTCCGATCCCGCCGGCCTGGGCCCATAACCTATTGGCAGGTGCGGTGGGAGAATCGGACTGGTTGAGACTTGAAAGAGCTTAAATTAAAACCTCTTTGTTCTAACAAGTATTTATTCTGACTAACTAAAAGTAATATTAATTAAGCAACGATTGCTTTGAAAAAGGGCGACGGTTGCTGGATTTAATTGCCTCTTATGACCTGGGTACTCGTCCTCGAGATACTAAACTTGAGGTGCTGACCTACAGCTATCTTTTGTAAACTTCTTCTTCATTCAGCAGTGTTATAGACTGTATCATCTCTACTCGGTGTATTTGAGCAATGCCAAATAGCTCTTCTTGAGACTCTGAAAGTATGAAAATAAGTAGCAGTTCGCTTTCAACACAACCAGATTCAGCCCTATAGGTCAACTCCCTTTAGCACTATAGCTCAACTGACACTTGGCACACTTTAAGGCCACAGTGTCCGGTTCGAAGAACCTATTTTAGTTCGAAAACTAATAAATGAGGGGCGCTGAAGGTAGACAAAAAAAAGGTTCCAGCAATTGATAGCAGTTCTCTAGTGGATAAACCTAGTTTTGAGTTTGCCCTTATCCTTTTGTTCTGAAGCTAGAATTTTAACTTAGCCGCATTCTTAAGCTATTACTGAAAGCCTCATAGTCAGATTAGGATCTGTTGGTAAACTAATGAGGAACTTCATCTCCGATGAGACGCACACGCTAGAGCTACAGTACTGGTGATGTGAATGATGTTGGACACACGATGATATACTGGAACAATCGCTTCGATCCGGTTCGAAGGACCACAGATTGTCTCGTATACAACCTTCTGATGAGAACTCTTTTTTGAACACTAGATGTCGTAGCTGAAATAGGTTCCGAACACGATTGGGATTTGGTTTCAAATATATTGCGACGAAAGATTTCCAGGTCAGAATATCTTCATCCATTAGTTTCGTTGTTCGCTTGTTACGTTTCACGCACTAGACCTTGAAGATTTTTTCAGGGAACGGAAATTACCCTTTATTCTTGTTCTTAAGCCTTCGTTTCATCCAGTAATAAATTTACAACAGATTATGTATTATAAAAAAATCAACTTTTTTTTTATTCCTTTCAGCCCACGTTGACAACGAGATGTGCCTGGTGAGGGCACTGGAACGTCTCGGCTCCGTAGCGCTCTCGAAGGAGGAACCGGACATCGGGGCAGCATTCCTCAAATTTTCCGTCGTTACCAAAGAACTAAGCGCGCTCATGAAGACGCTGGTAAGTTTAGTTTATTTCATTCAAAATCAGAATATTTTCAAAACGATTTTTCCGTCTCAGATGCAAAACATTAACAACATTGTGATGTTCCCCGTGGATTCGCTACTGAAGAGCGAACTGCGCGGTATGAAGGGCGAAATGAAGAGGCCCTTCGACAAGGCTGCCAAAGACTACGACGTCAAGTTCATGAAGATCGAGAAGGAGAAGAAAGCGCTGGCGAAGGATGCCGGCATGATGCGAACCGAGGTTACTCCGGCGGAAATCGCCGAAGAGATCGAGAAGGAGCGGCGGGTCTTTCAGCTGCAGATGTGTGAGGTGGGTTCCCAGTCCAGTGGAATTGTGATAAAGAGGATACATTACTACTGATAACGATTGACGGCTGACCGATAGCATTGATTGATAAACACTTTTTGGGTTACGATACAAACTGTTGCTTTACTTATTCATAATTTCCCGTCTGTTTGTTTCGGTTGCAGTATCTGATAAAGTTCAACGAGATAAAGACGAAGAAAGGTATCGAGCTGTTGCAGCACCTAGTCGAATACTACCATGCTCAGAACAAGTAAGTATTCGTTTTTTTTTGTAGATTTGAATTTAGGGTGAGCTATAATTTAGATATCTATCAAAGTGAAAACTGGCATGAGTACAAAATAAAATGTTATCTCGTTCAACAACCAATGTCAGACATAGAACTTTCTCCGTCGTCAGGCGATTAAACATTAATTAAAAATACTATAAATGCAAAATTTTGAATAAATTCACTCTTTGAGGAGTTCCACCTTAATGAAGGCTAAGCTTCTAGTTCACAAAAGTTTGATAAGAATCAAGGTTTGGCTTGGAACCGCGTGGCCTGTTCGTTTTAATCGGAAAGAAGAAAATTTATCAGCGGAACTGACTCGTTGTTACTTATTGATTTGTTAAGCAGTACTACGGAAACATGCTCAGGGATATGGCGATGGAATTGAACATCCCTTCCAATGGGGTGGATTATAGCTCCCTTGAATAGTGAAAACCCATTTTCAGATCTAGTAAACATAACAAAATCAATCCTCTGTTCTTTTTCAGTTATTTCAAGGACGGTCTCAAAACCATCGCTCATTTTGGGACCTACATCGAGGAGCTGAGCATCAAACTGCAAACCATCCGGCACAAACAGGATGAGGAAAGGCGGAAGCTGCTTGAACTACGAGCCCTACTACGATCTTCACCGGACTTTGACCGGGTGGAAAATGTCCCCAGTGATAAGGGAGCGGCCGGCTATTCGCTGCACCAGCTGCAGGGTGACAAGAATCACGGCATCACACGTTCCGGTCATCTGCTGAAGAAAAGCGAAGGCAAGGTGCGAAGGGTGTGGCAAAAACGACGGTGTAGAGTCACGGCCGACGGATTTCTAGACATTTGCCATGCGGACGAAACGAAGGCCCCGACCCGTGTGAATCTTCTGACTTGCCAAATCAAACCAGTGTCGGACGATAAGAAAGGGTTCGATCTGATAAGCTGTAAGTATGGCGTGAGGTAGACCTTTTTCCTGATATCTAAACACCTTCTTTTTCACAGACAATCGGCCCTACCACTTCCAGGCGGAAGATGAATCGGACCAGAAGGCCTGGATGTCGGTGCTAATCAACTGCAAACAGAAAGCCCTGGCCAAGGCGTTCCAGCACGCCAACACTCAAATGAGTCCTAGTCTAATCGAGCTGCAGAAAACGGTCATCCGGTACATCCAGAACTTGCCTGGTAACGACCAGTGCTGTGATTGTGGCTCCCGGAACGATGTTACCTGGATCAGTTTAAACTTCGGGGTGCTGGTGTGCATCCAGTGTTCCGGGGTGCATCGGGATCTCGGAGTCCATCATTCGCGAATACAAAGTTTAACACTGGACAATCTGACAACGGCACAGTTGCTCATTGCCCGGGCCATGGGCAACAACAGTCTGAACGAAGTTATGGAAGCTACCCTTGGAAAGGGCAAGTTGACTCCGGATAGTTCGATGTAAGATTTTTTCCGAAGGAATCATATGAACGGTCATAACCTTCTGTTCAAATTTCAGGGAAGAACGGTACGATTTCATTAGGGCAAAGTACATCGCCAAGCGATATGTTATGCGGACATGTGCCGACGATCGGGACCTAAGGAACGATTTGGAGCAGGCCGTGATCAATACTGACCTGGGTCAGCTGCTACAGGTGTGGGCTGAAGGTGCTGATCTCACCTGTGTGCTGCCATCTTCTGTAAGTGTTATCTTAAACCTAATATTTGACTAATATCCTTTGAACAAGTCGTGTTTAGTTTTGAAACTCTCAGTATGTTAGGAGGCGTCAACGTTGAATTGAGCAAATCAACCTTTTTTCCTATCTTCCTCGTGATACAATTTTCCTCTGATTCACAGGAATTCGGCGAAACGGCGATCCACCTGGCGGTGCTTCGTGAGATGGGATCGACGCTGCACATGGTCGATTTCCTAATTCAGAACATGGCCGCCTCGGGGCTGAACAAGCAAACTAATCCACCCGGACCGGGCGACATGTCCGGACGAAACACGGCCCTGCATCTGTGTGCGCTTCACGATCGACGCGAATGCATGAAGCTGCTGCTCAGGTCTGGCTGTGATCACGAAATTAAAAATTCACAAAACCGAACCGCACTAGACATAGCCAAAGAGATGGGCCACGAGGCCTGCAAGGAGTTGGTATGTTTGTTTGCATATTGATAATTTTAAAGATCTTTTGGTTACCTACGATGTTTTTTTTGGTCTTAGATCGAACATGCCATAAAGCGCGAAAAAAGCGCCTTCGATCACATCAACACTGATTGGAACATCCACGACGATGGGTCGACCGATTTCTCAGACGACGATACGGTGCTAATAGACGAAAGGAAGTCACGCTCGAGACCACCGAGTTTCGTGGGTGGCGACTCACCCGTAGCGCTGCGATCGCGATCGTCCACCTGCGATTCGATCCAGAGCGGTTCCAGTCCCAGCTCGAGTTGCAACCCCAATGCCATCAACAGCAACAGTAGCAGCAATGCTCAGCAACAGATTTCGACGGGAAGCGGTGGCCATCAACAGCGCCAGATTCCTATCCCCTCATCCGGTACTAGTCCTAAACAATACGCAACCGGAGCGTTTGCATCCAGCTACAGTTCCACAACCGGAGGCGGTTCTAGTCCAAACTCTAGCAGTTCAAGCAGTATTATCCGGCAAGCGTCGGCTCAGATCTCAGCGGCTGCAGCTGCTGCGGCCGCTAGTTCATCAAGCAAGAAATCATCATCTGGTGAGTGACATTTTAAACTCTTAGACTGTGCTTTCGATAATCCTTGAATCTTTTTCTTCAGTTAATATAGGATCGCTGAAAAAGCGAACGGCACCTGCTCCTCCACCCACGACTTACGGTACGCTTCCCCATGCTCCTCGGCACTCACAGAACATCGACAGCGAAATCTTCGGACTGTCGTCATCACACCACCTACATCACCATCCACATCACTCGGATATGTACAGCACACTGCCACACCTGAGAGGTTCTTCGCAGCAACAGTTACCGGATAGCGGGGGCGGAGGAGGAGGCTTAGGCCCAACCAGTGCCGGTGGAGCGCCCGGTGCTAAATCTAACTCCTCTCAGCAGCTGCAGTTCGATAACAAGATCTACGAACGGTTCGAGGGTTACATGGCCGCCTCCAATAGGGATCCCAACTTTTTAAGTTCCTTCACCGGCGGTCATAAGCGATCGCCCAGCGGGGAATCGTTGGGTCGAAATTTAGGTAAGTTAAAGATAATATTGCCCTTGTTTGGGCACTGCTAACATACCATGTTTCTCTTCTTCACAGCTGGAGCAAAACTAGTCCTTCCAATGACCGGTGAAATGCCTCAACTCAAACCAGTCGATAAAAGCATACACAACAGACCAAAACTACCGCCGCCACCTGGGCCACCTGCTGGTAATACTTGAACATTAGATCCTGTAGAGAGTATGTAAATGACTAATAAAGTTATTGTTCTTAACACAGATAAATCTATTTCCAACGGACGGTCCAATGAAAGTATATCCTCTCTTGACGATGGAGTTGTTTTGAGGCATAAGGTAACCCCAGCACAAGTTTCCTCACTTTCAGTCAATCACCCTTTTACCTAAATTATCCCATTTTAGGTATCGAGGGCAGCTACACTGAATTCCTCTCATAACGACGAGTTCGGTGGAGGGGACATGGAATATAACAATGGGACGATAATTTCATGCTCGTCGAGCGGTGGTTTGGGGCTCGATTCGGCTAACAGTAGCTTTGGGCGGCTCGATACTAGCGGAGCGTCCTCCGGTGGCAGTAGCGGACGGTACGGAGATGGATTCAATCTATCCAAGAGCCCGGGGTCGTTTCAGAGCTATGTAAGTACCCATACACCCAGCATCAAATTTCTACGAGCAGCATCCTTCCCTCGCCTACTGTCCCCAGTCAAGATTTTCGTCTGGGCTTTGCGGCTAGGCTTCTAGAAAACGAGTTTCTGGGGCTGCTCCTTGTTCGCTGTCCTTCTGGATTTCAATCAAGTGCCCAATTCATCTCTACCTACGCTCCCGAATCTCGATTTCTATTGCCTTTTGATGATGCTGACCAATGTAGCTCTGTAGATTCGAGAGGTACACTTGCCGAGCTTATTATCCGGCTCGAAGGACCAAAATGACTGTAGAACTCGAAGAATGCTGTAGTATTTACTAAAGCATTGTCAAAAAATTGATTTGATTTTGTTTTTTCAGCGCCGTTGCCGGGCTCTGTACGATTGCAACGCCGACAACGACGACGAGTTGGAGTTCAAGGAGGGCGAGATACTGGTGGTGTTGAACGAGCGAACGGACGACGAGAACTGGATGGAGGGTGAGATCGAGGGCGACAGCACCCGGAGGGGCATGTTTCCCGTCAGTTTTGTCCAGATGCTGGACGAATAAAGGTGGAACGATTAATGGGTGGAACGAAAGCTGAGCTTTCATCCCGTTAGAAATTATTAAGTGTCCATTGTTCATTATGGGAAGCCGCCAACGAGGAGTGATTATTCTAAGTCTGCTGAATACAAAATTGTTAGGTTAGAACGAAACAACACTGTAGTAGTGTGGTGGAGATTAAATCAGGTCTATTTATATTATATTTTAAATTTATAACCTGTTAGCGCCACGCCTAGAATACGCACTGGAAAATAGTAATTTACTTCAAAAGTCGCTACGATAAAACATCCCATGAGGAACTGTGTTTGAATTCTATGATCGTGGTAAAACCAGTAGAAGGAACTAAAACGAATATATTAAATCTGCAAAGTGCTCAAACAATGATGTAAAAGCAACCAATAATATGTCTATTGAATACACCAAATTTTAGTCGGGTTGTTGAAGGCAAAGACGCAACTCTTTAGCTTGGTTCAATTCTATCAGCCGCATTTATCCTCTCACGAGAATGTGTCGGTGTGAGAAGACAAACATTTTACTGCGTTTAGAATTTTGTAATTGTTGACGTAAGCAATGAAAAAAAAACCAGCGCAAACTGTAAAATATAAAAGCAACTATTAAAAAGTCTATACTATAGATACTGTTTGTAAACTATTGATTACCTATATTGAAGAACAACAAAAAACAAAACGCAAACATTAAAACCAAGATTTGAAAACTCGTAGCTACAAAAGTAAAATATGAAATCGATCAAAACTTTTGACGTTGGGCATACAGTGGGAGGAATATTAGAAAACAAAGAACATACTTTTATGTGCCAGTATACAGAAATGGAATCTATTAATATAATAAAAGATGTAATAGGATGGAAATAGAAAAAAAATTGAACGAAATCTTACAAAAACCAGTCCAGTGAAACCGCGTGACTAGCAAAAGTGAAGCCAAAATAAAACGTTAGTTGATGTGTAATGAAAACTTTTTAGATTTGCCTTTTCTTCATCACAATTTTTCCTTACAATACCAATTCTCTTCCCGTTCAGATTTTAGACAAACAGAAGAAAGAAACCAGAATACCAAAACCTATCGATCCCGGTGGCAAAAGTAAAAATAAAAAAAAAGAATAAACCCATTTTAAGTAGAGGTGTACCTTAAATCTTCAGAGAGAAAATACCCAAAAAACTAGTACTATTACTGTTGAACTATTGAAAATTGATAAAAAAAAAGAGGAGTAAACAAAAACCAGAGTCAAATGAAACACTTGTTAGCATACTTCAGATAGTAGAGAGATGATGGTATTCAGTTCCATGTTAGAGTAACCAACCACAAGCAGCTACCGAAAACCCAGAAAATCAAACCAAAATACTCATCAATCATTGGGATAATCAAATTGATATAGCCAAAAGAATCACATCAAATTCAGACAACAAACAAGTAACTTTTAAATCAAAATGAAGCAAATTAGAGTGCATAATCCTAAACAACTGACTCAGATGAGAATGGAAAACGGAAAAGTAAAGTACTCATCAACAGAGACAAACAGAATCACATGTGATTTAGACATATTTTTCATCGGCCAGATAGATTGATTGTCGTAAATGCAAATACCTAAATAATGAAATGAGAGAAGAAAAATTATAACATTGACAGAGAATAAAATAAAATGAAAAACATTGCAAACTGAAAGATACCATTATATAACGTACAATATAGTAAAAAGTGTTGAAAGGAAGGAAGTGGTCCGATCGGCAGAGAAGCGAAAACGTAAAGAAACGCTTGTTGATATTGGCAAGAAAAGATAAAATAAAAACTAAATACGGCAGCACTCGTTGCAAACCTTGTGAACCAACAATATGAGTCAAGTTGTTTTTCTTCTGAGAAATAATCCTTGAATCTGAACGCGGACAACTGGACAAGTTAGGGAGGGGGGCGTGTTTGTAAATATCCATGCTTTTCCACCGAGAGAGGGGTTTGGGTCATGTCCACGTGGACATACTTAACTCATAAATATCCTCGAAAGGTGAATAAGTATTATTTTTTTTAACTAAATCCAGAAATTGCTCGCATTTTGGATCCACTTCCACGGAGGAGAGAAAGAGGATAAAAATCTCACTTTTTTCCACGTGGTATCTGAATGACCCATTTAGATTTGAAGCCAAAAAGGTTTACCTTTAAAGAAGGTTGGAAAAAATTACCTTCGTTTTACGGTACATTTTACCTTTTGCTTATTTTGCGCGACTTAGTTCTTCCTATTCAAATCAGGTGGCGCTGCATGTCAAAGAGATTGCTGTGAGATTCGTGTCTTGGCTAAGTAAGAAAACGCCTGAGTGTATACAGCAAAAATAATTTCAAATATTTCGATCGACGAATAGACAAAACAATGCCCTTTGAATCTGAACGTGAATCCCAAATCTGATTTTTGAATGTGCATTGAAAAAATCTAAATTTGAAATTCAAGAGATTTGAATTCGAATTCTAATCGAAATTCCATATTCAATTCTTAAATTTTGACAGTTTGAAGCGTAACTGTGAAAATTTTCCAAATCGAATTCTGTATTTTAATATTGTTTTGCATTTGCAGTTTTGTTGCTAAAATTTATTGCCATACTTGAACTGGCATTTAGAAATTAAAATATAGAACATATAGAATTGAAAAAATCGCAAATTTTTTACGAACGTCCAGCTTTTGATACAATTTGGAGCTTTACAAAAATATGTACTAGCTTTCTTACTCACTAGTATGCTAGTAGCTCGTGCTGATTGCTAGTTGGTTGCATGCAAGTGCACTAACTTGCGTACAATCAAGAGCCTCGTGCTGATCAATAATGATTCATACTTAGGCTCGTGATATTCCCAATGTTTGTCACAGAACATTCCCTATAATTCGAAATAGATGATGAATTTGATGTACCCCTAAAATGCTTGTGATTCCCGAAGACAGACGAAATTTCTCAAATATCATTCCGACTAAGATAATTTTTTTAGAACGTTTATTTAACTTATCAATAGTTCACTCTCTGCGTTAATCTGTCCACCTGATTGGAGCTGGTATCTGAAATTTAGCTGTAAGATGTTATTAACTTTCGAATCATTTGTTTGTGTGGGGAACCATCGATTTCCTTCATTAATTGATAAGCGACAAAACAAAATCATCTTGCTGTTGTTGTTGCGCCCTACTAGTACAGATTTGTTTGCTTTTATTTCGTTTATTCTATTAGTAACGTCTAGCAATCAATGTTCAAACTATTTACAAAAGAAAGAGAATATTTAAAGTAGGATATTGTTTCCTTCATACAAGTTGCAATCGACGATCTAAAGAGGGGGTTTCACTAGTTGTAGTACTTCAGCTAAGCAACGGCGACGATCATTATTGCATCACCAGGTTGCATCTCAATTTGTTTCCACCAGCATTCCGGGGGGACGTCGGGGAGGGTTCTTTCTTACCAGTACGTTTCATTTCTCTGTTATTTTGTTACCGAATATCTATGTGCCTAAATTAGCTGTCGTTTTTTGTCTGTAGATGTATGTGGGGGCTTTTTAAAAATCATCGAACAATCGTGGAAACTGTTGTTGAAGAGAAGAGGAAAATGTTGGAAATGTTGCTCGAGCAAATTAAATATTACACTTACCATTCTTCCTTCGTACACTACAGTATACTCGACCGCTCGAAAATAAACTCTTTCACGCGCTCAGGCTCACACACGTGGAGCACGGTAAAGCCGTGCCAGGGATCGCACTGTTTTGTGATTGTTGCTACTATGCACTTCTAGATGAGGTTTGCTGCTTTAGGCGACATAGTTGTATTGATTCTGATTATCCTTGTCCCGTTCCATGTAGTCCCGATCGATCAGCGATTCGATACGTTTCTTCAAATCTGCAGGCTGTAAGGACAGGAAATGATCATTTGTTTAACTAATTTCATCAGCGGAAAACACTGTTTCTAATAAACTCACTTTAACCGGGAAAGTCAGTTGCTTGTACAGCTCACTGATGAGCAGATTGTGGCTCAGCGTTTTTCGCATCTTCATAATACGCACAATGGCAGCATCGATCTGGTACTGCCGATCCTGGTAGACTCGTTCTTCCGTGGCCTTCTGTTCTTCAGTCTAAAAATAAAAATAAAATTCGTCAATATTCAACTGTTCCATCGAAATACTCAAAAGAGTGCTTACAGTTTCCTTCATCTGGATCTGATTGATTTTAATTCGGAAAAGTTTGTTTGTAAACTCATTGTTGAACTGGAACCTATCGGTGGTTTCCACTTCCCGACCTTTCGGAATTTTAGTAAGAACACGAGCCTTTCCGCAGGCAAGAGATTGCAGCGTACGACGAAGCTCACCATCCTACGAAAAAAAAAGAATAACACTATTATTTTTTTGTTTGTTTCGATTATAGTCGTTTTACTATCTTCATGGCACTCGCGACTTCAAATCAATGTTGCAGTGGGCGGACAGTATTATTGAAAAACTTTCCGGTACAACTGTGTTCAATGTTTACTCTAAAGAGACTACATACATAGGCTCGTTAGTTTACTCTTTGGCACAGGAGGCAACTGACTTGCCAACTGATCAATATCACAAGCCCATAACACCATTCTGATAGCAAAGTTACAAGTCAGCTTATTAGACTTACTTCTATATTCACGCCAGCCTTTATTTCTTCGAATGAAATCGTTGCGTTATAGTTAAACAGCACCAACACCAGGGCCTGGAATAGCGACACCTGAAGGTCTTTCGGTCCCTGAAAACAACAAAAATCACTCAATTAGTTGTAGTTTTTTTTACAAAAACAGTAACCAACTAACCGCATCAAACCGAGCTTTCAGCACACAATGACCCAGGGTCGGTTGCCACTGTAGCTTCCGGCCGCTGTGCTTTGCCAGATAGAATTTGTTGAAGATCGACTGGTAGATCAGCAGTTCCTGCGGCAGCGTGACCTCCATCACCGGATAGGTGGGCCAGAAACCCATCGTCAAGATGTTCACCGTCAGGTCCAAGTTCTGCAGGTCTTTGTTTTCCGAGTTTGCCATGTGCTAAAATAAAAAAAAGAGTAAACCGTCTGTATCTGATAATTCCCTTTTCAACTCACAAACATGCTGACACATAAATTTTTGTGTGCGACACTTTGGTTTGGTACAGCACTTCAATTGTGTTGTGTTGCATCAAATCAACACGACACAATTCCCAGTTGTGTCGTGTCGAGGATAACACAGCATGCAGCACAGTGTTGTTACGAGCAAGGCTATTTTTTTACCCGTCGCACTTGACTGGACAGCATTTCTCCGTATTTTCAATGGCGAAGCTCTTCACTCACATTGTGTTAAGCAAAAGCAAAAGAAAAAAATTTATCCAGTTCGGCTGCTAGCAAGTAGGCGACGAATTGAAAAAAAAAGCTAGCTGGCAGGAGCAACAATGATAATCGTATCGGGACCGGCACACGAACACACTGTGTCGTCAACTGTGTCGCATACTGTGCTGTGTTGCGGCCGACACGCAACAAAAGTAGATTGACACAGACACAGCACAATTTCGTTTCGGAAGTGCTGTGTCATCAAATTGTGTTGCACTTCTGTGTTCGTGCTGTTTTCGGTCCCTGCTCACAAATAACCTACCTGCTTAAACGCTATGTTAATATCCCTGCTGAGTTCCATATCCTTGAACATGCCTTCCAGCTTCGAGGTGAATCCACCACCACATTCTTGTTTTAATTTGGACAGCATACTCTTTTCGGCATCGACGGATGCCGACTTGCCGACCAGCAATCGTTTGGCGAGATCCTTCTTGTAAAACGCCTCAAAAACGTCTTTTCCATGAATAAACCGGAACTGTACCATAATTTTGTCTAGGATTTGTTCCAGCTCCTCTTCCGTGGCTTCCTTGTTGCCGGCACGTAGTTTCATGTCCACATATTTTGCAATCAACTCGGCCGGTTTATTAGACCGCTGATTGACGAAGAATTCAAAAGCTTCCCTCAACGAGTTGGAGAACTTTTCGTTCCTATCGAAACAACTGTTGACTATATTGTCCAGCTTGTCCTTGAAATCAAGCAGATCCTGAACCATCGATTTGTCCTTCTCCGGGTCGATAACAATGGTACGACCTTTCTTTTTTATGTAGGCATTGAACGATGCACACAACTCTATGGTTCCATTTTTCACCCGACTAAACAGAGAGTACAGTAGAGTTAGATCTGTCAGTCGATTTTCTTCTAGCAGCTGATCCAAACCTTTTTGCAGAATACCGGTGATGTGTTCCGTTATCAGTTGTCTTTCAACGGTCACAATCAATTGATGTTTGGTGCAGCTGTCTAAATAGTGCAGCAGACGCTCGTTCTCCTCCTGTAAGCGTTTATCGACATGTTGCAAGTAATCCGGTACCTCCAAAACTTCCATCTTAGCCTGACCCTCCGACTGGTACAGATGCTTGGTGGCAACCAGAAACTTTTGCTCGAATGCCTCCTTGTAGATCTGCAAATCGGACAGCATTCGCAACAAGCTCTTCAGCAGTGTTCGATCCACGGTGTCTCCATTTCGTTCCTTTTCAATCAATATCAAAATTCCTTCAACTGTGCGCGCTTGAACCAATGTGTTCATGGCTATGTGATCCCGGAATAGCTCCAGACCCATATCCCAGATGGAATGAACGGTCGGATTTTGCAGCACGTACGTTCGATCCAGATACAGGAAGATGCTACGGATCATAATCATCTGCTGACAATGCGACTGCCAGCATTCGTTCATCTTCTTTAAGTAGACCAGTTTGTCGATGGATTCCGCCAAAAAGGGAGTAATGTTGGCCTTAACGTGCTGCTCCGCGAGGGCCGTTAGGTTGACGTACAGCTGCGAGTCCATCTTGTGGCTGCACATGTTCTCCACCGCTTGGTACAGCTCTTCCAACGAGTATTCGATCCGTTTCGATGTCTGTATGGCTACCACGGCTTCGCGCAATTTCTGCCATGTGTGCTCCTGATAGTTATCGGGCAGTGTGGGTTTTACTGTGGAACAAAAAAAAAATAGTGATTATCATAATTGTGTTTTATGTATGGATAGTTGTTCAAGTTTGATTATTTATGTAAGTATTCAATATAAAATCGACAGCTGTCATATTTATTCAATTGAAGCCGAATTAATGCCTCCATTATTGTTCTATTCAGTCTAGGAGGAACAAAATCTTCGAGGTCGAATGCTGAAAGAAAGTGTTTTTTCTAGTGCGCGAGATCAGCGACGACAGACGCACGCGAAGTGGTTCCCTGCGGGTGGTACCTCAAAAAACGCCGTTGAATTGTTTCGATGCGGTCAGCATCATTAAATATGCCTCTGCTAGAAACAGCAGAGGCATATTTGAGGATGGATAGAATTAACCTACAGTATACAGTACTGTATACTCTATAGAGACATTTCAGACAGGAGATAGTGTGAATCTTGAAATCTAGCTGTTCGACAAGAATCACACCAAGATCTTTCACGTGTTCATTTTGAGAGATTACCACGTTTCCAAGAAAATAAACGTTTGTAAAAGGCGCCGTTCATGAAAAAGTGATATAGGCGATGATAGGCAAGGAGGCGAAGAGGTTGAACTGACTTTGCAAGAAATTCACGTCATCGGGCCATTGGTAGACTTTAACGTCGACGTCATACGCTAATTTGAGTCCATCGAGAAACAGCAGCACGTCGTTGAAATAGATCAGAAATACTATTGGTCCTAGATGACTTCCCTGTGGCACGTCGAAGGAATCTGAGAACTGACTGGAGAAACTGTCACCCGTACAAACTGTCAGTTTACATCCAGTTAAATAGCTGATTATAGCATACAAATCTCTGAGAGATTCGCGAAGCCTGGAAAATAAACCTAACAGCCCTCCGCAAGAAAGTCATGAAACGTTTCAAGATAGTAAAGCTTAGTTCTTTTAGAAATGGGACACTTTCATTTGCTAATAGCTCGTTAACTAGTTATTGGATATTGAAAATTTTGACAGCATTTTGTTGCCTGTAAAAAGTACTATTCGACCTATTTTTTTCAAAATTTAAAATTTACGCGTTTTTGAGATATGTACTATGCAAGAGAAAAAGAAAAAAATAATTTTGCACAGTTTCCTTGAAAATACGTCATTATCAAATTGTTAGCTGACAAAACCGTTGATGATTCAAAGAATTACTGAGTTTTTGTGGTGGATAAGTATGCAAACACTGTCAATAATGTCCACAAAGTTAAAATCAAGCATTGGAGAGAAGCACATGATCGGCAACAACGGTTAAGGATCATCAAGGAAGTCAAGTCTCATACCAGCATTTTTAATTTTCAATAAACGAAAAACTTAGGGTAGATCGCTGAAATGTCCAAAACAATTTTCTCCGATAAGCTGAAAGTGATGACTCATTGAAATCCAACCTCAAACAACCATTTTTTGATAGTTCCAAAGCTCTTAAGCTGTAAAACCGGTACCGAAAAAAAACGTTCAAAAATGTGGTCAAAAATAATCAAATTTATTCATTTCGAAACAACTGTATCCACTAAAATGCTTCCAGTTTCCAGTTTCCAGAGAAGTATTGGACCAAGAAGTATCAGAAATTGAAGAAAGAGGGTGAATCCACCTAAAATATAGATTTTACGAAGCATAAGTTGGATAAACTGATCAATACCATGACTGAAAAAAGTGTGCGCCGGCCAATGGGAGATACCAAGAATAAAGTAGAAATTTCTTTAACAAAAAACGGTAAATATTTTTTTTCAATTTTTTTAATGAAAGATAATAACATTACCTTCTTTTTCTTCATAGAAAGTATTTCGTTCAAACGAATGGTTTTTTAGATACAGGCATTCGTAAATGTCCCATTTCTAAAAGAACTAAGCTTTAGCAGATGTTATGCCAGGAACCACCATCGATTAGTAACATTTTGAATTTAGAGTTTACAGAAAGTAGCGAGCAGATACTCATCAGTCACGCAGGATCGAACATTAAAATAAAGTTTTATCAGTCTCTACCAATTTAAAAAAAATGTCTAATATTCACTATTAAAAAGTGCTCCCAACAAAAATTAAAAAAAAAAATCAACGGGGGCCGAGACACGGGTTTTTAGAGTCTCTGCAGATTGTCTCATGAAACTAGCATGTTCTGGATACTGACAGAAAGTCCAAAGGGGAGGAAATTTTAGGTAAAGGTACAACGTACAACTTAACAGCAGCACGTAGATAGGCAGATTCCACGAATGTTAATAATACCATAACAGAATAACAATTAAATAAGTACGAAACTATTAAGAACGAATGCCCCCTGTGGAGTTAAAATCCCTTATAAAAAACGACGGCTAATTAGCAGCCATTATAAGAAATTTTATGACGTATTTTTTTCAAAAGTCTCGGTGAAGTCTGGGAGTCTGATGAAATGGCATAAAGCCATTTGGCCTAATGCCATTTGGCATAATCTTGACTTGGAGTCTTTAAAAATTAATAACAATTTCAAACAATTTTTCTTTTTAAGATTTTTTTTCTCTTGAAATACATACAACTATTCTACTTTTCGATCGTATTTGATGAAAATTGATCGAAAAGAAAATTTAAAAACAAAACACTTCTAATGGTTAACTTATTTGCATTTGGAAGTCATTGGCTATAACAATAAGTCTACTGCAGAAGGTTAATTAGGAATTGATTTTGCATATTACCTTTCGCTATCAATACGATTTAGTTGTAGTTGCAAGTGAAACCGTAGCAGAACGAAACGATTAGAAGGACACAAACGCCAAGCCTCTACGCGATACTACCTTTTATACCAAACCAGAAGACCTTGAAGGTAAGCTATTTTCGACATGAAATCGTTCTATTCGGTTGTTTGCAATATAGAGAACACCATCAGAACTATATCGACCCCACTGATGGGAGGATTAACGTGTTCCCTCAGTAAAAAAGGGGCCGCGTGCGGGGAAAATGGGGGCAAAGTTCTCACAATGATCAGCTGTCTCGATTAATTTTTTTTTTTCAACGATTGGTCTACACGCATATAAATGTCTGCCACTTACGTTTGAAGTTTTTGATGACAATCTTCTTGATGTCTCCGGGCTTTCCTGTTCCAGCGTTGGTGGTCATCTTGATGACGGCCCCGTTGCTATTACTGAGGGCGGAAAAGTTGGCCCTCTTCCGGTCGTTTTCTGCCAAATTCATGGCGCTACCCGCTCCGACTGGCGAGGTTGTAGATGTCCCTCCTTCCCCCTTTGCACCTGCTGCTGAGGAAAATGTTCCTCTTGCTCGTTTCCGAAAATGATCCTGACGGTCTCCGCTCGCCCCCTGAGAATCGTTCCTGCGTTTCGAAATCGTGATCACCGTTGGGTGCCTCGGAAGAACAGGAAATCGTTCGCTTCGGCAAACTCCTTGGCACTAAATTTTCTCAATTTCCAGTCGAAACCATAAAACTCACACAAAACGAAAAACCTCGCAAGCACTGATGGAAGCAAACTTTTCGAACCAGCCACCGCAGATGTCAATCCGCTTGACAGAACGTCAAAAGGCTGAAAAGGCAACGTTTTGTTGTTGTTTGATGGGTATCCAGAGCCGTGCGCGGGAAAGGGACCACTACAGTTTCTTACGGCGCGATCTTCGGCAATTGGGATTGGGCCTGCTAAAAAGAATAAAGCTTGCTCTTTACTCTTACACAGATTTCCATAAGAATGACAGCTAATCGGAGTGAAATTGTAGTGAAGGCTATTGCTTTCTCTGTTTAACACACGAGAAATCGTATACCGGGATTGCGAGCGCGCCCATCGCCCATGGTGCTTTCTCACTATTAAGTGTGTTCAATGAAGTCTGGTCGAAACAAGTAGAAATGGATTGACAGTTGATACCGTCTTTTCCCAATCCACTTCGATCGATTTCTACCAGGATGAAACGAATCCTCCTGCCGAGCTCGACCGGTTTTGACTAATTTCGATCGATTTCAACTTGTTTCATTCAACAACGACCTGACTAGTTTCGACCAAAACATAGACCCATTGAACAGCGAGTTTACAGAAACCTATTTCTACCTACGATTGAACGAAGCTATTGATGGTCGGTCGCAATGTTCCGGTCTTTCGTTTCGAAATGAAAAACTAATTTTTAAATCAAAAAACAAAAAGAACCACTTCGCGGTTCGAAAGGTAAACTATCATTTCATGATGTTGGAGAACTACTTAAACAAGAACTTATTTTTTCACGAAAAGAATCAATTCACGACAGGGAAAATTTTAAACTTCTTGCCACTGCTTTTGTACAACAAATCGCTACAACTCGGGAATTCAATCGCGTTTTTCGGATTTTGTACAAACTAGGGGTGTTCATGATCTTTAAAATCTTTAAACGCTGAAAAGATCTGTTACATATTATCTCTTTCATTGAAAATTGGATTTCGTGCAATGTTTTGCAGTCGCAGTTATCCGTACAAAGGTTGACTGAAAAGAGGTTAGCGTGTAGAACTCGGACAGATTTTACACTGATTTGACAGGTCGCACGAATGTACAAGTTCGCACGAATGTCGCAGTCATGAGTGCGCAGTCCAGTTTAGTGCGCTGCGATTAATAAAAAAAAATTTTAAATATGCATAAATTTTCACTGAAAAATAAATTAAAACTAATCGACCTTTTATCAATTATGCGTCAAGCTAGTAAATTGATAAAATAATTTGTAATTAGATTTTGATAACTAATTTAACACAGTGTGCAATTGTATTTTGTTATTCAATCAAAATCTCCTTTGATTTTGGGATAAATAAAAATTTCTTTGGTTCAAATGCATTTTCCTTTTATTTCAAAGAATTTTTCTTTTGAAAAGTCTATTGGGTTCAAAATATTAATGCTTTGATACAAAAAACAGTTTCATTTTATTCTAATTCATTTTCTTTTGCCACAGTGTAATCCACATTTCTCGCGTGAGCTTTCATTACGTCGAATGAAACAGAAACACCGAATCGAGAAAAACGCTTCTGAAATTTGCAGAGTGTTTTTCAAATCCTAATTTTATTCCTTCGCCGATAACCCTGCAAAAAATACGCAATATTCATGGAAACTAATAGTCTTAGATATTCCACATTATGAATTTAATTTTTTGCAATTTTTAGAGCTATTTTTTAATCATATTGGAACATACGACATATTCAAACATAAATCGTTCATACGTCTGAACACATTCGTCGTTTGGAGGGGAAATTTGTTTCATTCGTCTCTTTTCTTTCGTCCTTTGATTCGTTCAACTTGCACTTACGCCCAAATGTTTCTGATGCAAACTCTATGGGAAATTTTCAATTTTCTCGGCATAGTGGCTGTTTAATAAGTGAAATATCTAGTGTCGCGGTAAATTGGTGAGTAAATGCATAATGAAATGTGTGAATCGGGTGCGCCATCGGTCAAACCAGCTCGCTGCTGCTGATCAGCTTTCTGTTGCCGATCAGCTGGAGGGGAAATTTGTCTCATTCGTCCTTTGATTCGTTCAACTTGCACTTACGCCCAAATGTTTCTGAGGCAATTACCGGTAAATTTTCAATTTTCTCGGCATAGTGAATCGGGTGATTGGGTGACTAACAGCCAGGCTGCTGCCGATCAGCCTGCTGCTGTTAGTTGTTATGTTTGCTGGTACTGCTGCTGTTCGGTTTCTTTTCCTTGCTGCACTATTTTACAGCGTTCGAAAGCCGGCTTGAGTATCGATTTAAGAACGCTTGAAAACAAGAATCTGAATTAATATTCATTGCCAGGTTGATATTCTGATAACCTCAACCTGTATACACTTGTTTGCTCATGGAATCCATAGCGAATGTGCTACGATTTTCTTCCTCTGCACATTCGCCGTTTGGAAGAAGGGACGTAAGCAACATTGAAATTGGCAATCAAGGTTTTGTTTCATTCGTCATTTTGAAAGTCTTAAATTTTATATATTAAAAGGGTTTAAATTGATTGTTTTATCAATCACATAGGTAGATAATGTTATAATGAAGCTTTTTTAGTGAATATCTAAGTTTTTCAAATTTTGTTTCATTCGACGTAATGAAAGCTCACGCGAGATTTATAGATTTGAAAGCATTTATTTATTTATTATCATATTGAACCATTATTGTGCATTCATTCCAATTGGAAGATATATTTTTTGTTGTTTCGAAATTCCTTTTAGAAATTTAAAATAATAAAAAGAAAACATTAAGAAATCTTAAATTTAATTTTATTCACAAACAAATTAAACACGATGCCTCGGAATCGAATCATCCGGTCCTAATTTTCGACGACCTGACCAAAGATAGTAGATTGTGGTAAATTTGACTTGACCGCTGGATTTGGAGCGGTGTCATCTTGAGCAGCTGGCTGTCACCTCGGTTGAGGCATCCATCCAGGGACTTGAATAAACCATCCTTCTGCCGTTGGCCTGTAAAAATGCGAGCACTAAATCTTCAATATTCTTTCTGTAACTAACATACATTCACCATATACTTCATTCTGAATCCTTCTTATTTAGCTAAATCTGATCCACATCACACGACCAACCAAGTCAAATGCAGTCGAATCAAATACCTTTTGAAGTGAAGGCTGAAGTTTTTATTTTTCTTTTTTTAATGAAGAGTTAATCACTGTAAATTTATTTTATGAAATTATTTTATCGGCTATATCGTTGAAATTTTATATTCTTTGAGAAAGCATATTTAAGAATTGAAAGATTATAGACGGATAGAAGATAAGAATTAGGTGAAAGATTTTGAAAATGAGCGGAAAGGTTAAAAAAAGTTTAATTTTTTTTTCAGAGAAACAATGCTATTGAACCATTCATTTAAAAAAAAAAGAATTTGTTTAAAATCAAATTCCAAAAATATTTAGTTCAAAAAATTAATCCTTTTTCTCAAAAAAAAATTTCGAATAAAAAACTATTTTTTTTATTTAAATAAAACAGGAAACTGATTCAAAAAAAATTAATGTTTCGAATCAAAATCATTTCTGTTTTGTTTCAAAAGCCTAATTTTAGCTCTGTGTAACTTTATTCTATTACCGTATTTTTTTTCACCTGGAGGCAAACTAGAGGCAACCTAGGTTCGCTCTAACTGCTGTCATCGTGCTCATTTATTGCTCGAGAGGCAACCTAGGTTCGCTCGAAAAACGGACGGAGTCGCCCTGAGAAGAAAGTCAGTTTTGCGAGAAGTTCACCAATACTCTCAACGTTGTTGTCAAAACATTAAACAGCTGTTTTTGGCTGAAAGCAAAACAGTTGAAATTATGAACGGGAAAATGATTATTGCCGCGATTTTGAACCTCTCAGCCAAGCAAAATCGTACTATCTGCTGTCCAGTGCAATCCGGACACGAAAAAAGGCAATCCGGATGTGAAGAACCGAATGAAGAAATCCAGAAGGGAGAACAAAATGACAGCTGCATGTAAACATTGCGCTCGTTCTCACGCACACCTACGTATGGAATAACTCGAAACCCGAAACTCGTTTTTTTATTCTGACGGTTCCAGAGCCAAATCCGGAATCAAAAAAAAATACGCCATATGTGAATAGTCCTATTTGCCGCTGGTAGTGTTCGTTATATTATGCAGGTTGTTTCACCAACACTTTTCAGTTTTGGGTCAATTAACCTCAAAAACGACCATGTTCGTTGACCGGCTGCCCGTTTTTTGTACCGAGAGTTTTTGAGGTTAATTGTCCCGTCTCATCTGTACACGCTCAGTGCGTACGAAATGTCAAAAACAACTCTATTGTGCAGTGTTTAGCTCAATCCAGGGATGGCATTAATAAATCCAAGAGGCTTAAAATCCCAAATAAAAGAACATAATATTAGCTCAATCCAGATCAAATTCAACTCGCTATGAGAGCATTAGTCTGTGATGAGAGCTTCATCTCTCTACAAAGTACGTAAGGTAGAAAGTACCTTTTAGGATTTATACACGGAAAATAATAAAAAGGTAAAATTTACCGAGACAGCAAAGGTGAATGCTCGCAAAAGCCAAAAAGGTAACTTCTACCTATTCGAGGTGAAACTCACCTCACAGCGAGGTGAAATATACCTGAAACGAAGAATGAAAAAAGGTACAATTCACCGAGAAAAAATGTGAATCCAAAAAAGGTAAATTTTACCTCGTAGCGAGGTGAAGTTCACATGAATTGAGCTGAATCAAAAAGTATAATCCACCTAGAAAGAAAGGTAAATCCAAATAAGGTAAAACTTACCTCGTAGCGAGGTGAAGTTGACCTGGATTGAGCTAAACAAAACGGTACAAATCATCTCGAAAAAAAGTAACTATTTGACGAATCCGTTTATTGAGGTTAAGCTGTTTTGCCGTTTAGGAACAAATTTGCTTCGTGCACAATATATGAAAATCGGAACAAAATAGTAAGTGTTTTCCAAGATTTCATTTAGTTGTGCTGGTTCTCTTTATAATACTTTGCTTTTGTTTCAGATCGGCCCACAGAGCTTCGTGTTGTATTCCCGGTAGCCTTCAGATATTATTCCGGAAAAGCCGGACCTGACAAGCTTGGCGAACAAAGGACTTGCCTCAACAATTTTTAAAGAACACGGTGATATATTTCAAAAATAAATATTAGGTAACAGTCCCTATTTATTTCAAATAAATACCAATTTTTTCATGAATTCTCGCGTGAGCTTTCATTACGTCGAATGAAACAAAATTTGAAAAACTGAGATATTCACTAAAAAGGCTTCATTATAACATTATCTACCTATATGATTGATAAAACAATCAATTTAAACCCTTTTAATGTATAAAATTTAAGACTTTCAAAATGACGAATGAAACAAAACCTTGCTTGCCCATTTCAATGTTGCTTACGTCCCTTCTTCCAAACGGCGAATGTGCAGAGGAAGAAAAACCTAGCACATTCGCTATGGATTCCATGAGCAAACAGTGTATACAGGAAGAGGTAATCAGAATATCAACCTGGCAATATTATTTCAGATTCTTGTTTTCAGGCGTTCTTGAATCGATACTCAAGGCTTTCGAACGCTGTACAATAATGCAGCAAGGAAAAGATACCGAACAGCAGCAGTAGCAGCAAACCTAACAACTAACAGCAGCAGGCTGATCGGCAGCAGCCTGCTGCTGTTAGTCACCCAATCACCCGATTCACACTTTTATTACGCATTCACTAATAAATTTACCGCTACACTCGATAACTCGCACTAAGTTAACATTCACTATGCCAAAAAAAAAAAAAATTGAAAATTTACCGGTAATTGCCTCAGAAACATTTGGGCGTAAGTGCAAGTTGAACGAATCAAAGGACGAATGAGACAAATTTCCCCTCCAGCTGATCAGCAACAGAAAGCTGATCAGCAGCAGCGAGTTGGTTTGATCGATGTCGCACCCGATTCACACATTTCATTATGCATTTACTCACCAATATACCGCTACACCACTTATTAATCAGCCTCAACGCCGAGAAAATTGAAAATTTTCCATAGTATTTACATCAGAAACATTTGGGCGTATGTGCAAGTTGAACGAATCAAAGGACGAAAGAAAAGAGACGAATGAAACAAATTTCCCCTCCAAACGACGAATGTGTTCAGACGTATGAACGATTTATGTTTGAATATGTCGTATGTTCCTATATGATTAAAAAATAGCTCTAAAAATTGCAAAAAAATAAATTCATAATGTGGAATATCTGACACAATTAGTTTCCATGGATATTGCGTATTTTTTGAAGGGTTATCGGCGAAGGAATAAAAATAGGATTTAAAAATCACTCTTCAAAATTCAGAAGCGTTTTTCTCGGTTCGGTGTTTCTGTTTCATTCGACGTAATGAAAGCTCACGCGAGAATTATGCATTTACTCACCAATTTACCGCTACACCACTTATTAAACAGCCACTACGCCGAGAAAATTGAAAATTTTCCATAGTATTTACATGAGAAACATTTGGACGTATGTGCAAGTTGAACGAATCAAAGGACGAAAGAGAAGAGACGAATGAAACAAATTTCCCCTCCAAACGACGAATGTGTTCAGACGTATGAACGATTTAGGTTTGAATATGTCGTATGTTCCTATATGATTGAAAAATAGCTCTAAAAATTGCAAAAAATTAAATTCATAATGTGGAATATCTGACACAATTAGTTTCCATGAATATTGCGTATTTTTTGAAGGGTTATCGGCGAAGGAATAAAAATAGGATTTAAAAAACACTCTTCAAATTTCAGAAGCGTTTTTCTCGGTTCGGTGTTTCTGTTTCATTCGACGTAATGAAAGCTCACGCGAGAATTGTGTTTTTTTTAAATTAATTTTAATTGAAGAAACCAATCAAACAAACTAGCATTTACCTTTTAAATCAGTGAATGGAAAAACGGTATTATTTACTATTTTGCTAGATGAATGAGAAAATGGTAAAATCTACCTTTTTGCTAGGTGAATTGAAAAAAGGTAAAATTTACCTTTTTGCTAGGTGAATGAAAAAAAGGTAAAATTTACCTCGAAAGAGGGGTGGAAAAAATTCACCTCGCAAAAAGGTAAATTTTACCTTTTTTTTATTTTCCGTGTACCTTTTTCTCGGTGAATTGTACCTTTTTATTCTGCTCAATTCAGGTAAACTGAATTGTTGCTACGAGGTAAGCTGTATCTTTTTTGGATTTTACCTTTTTTTAGGTAAATTCTACCATTTTTGTCAGCTCGATTCAGGTAAATTTCCCTCGTTGTGAGATTAGTTTAACCTCGACGAGGTAAAAGTTACCTCCTTGAATTTCACGAACATTCACCCATTCACCTTTTCATCTCGGTAAATTTTACCTTTTCGTTATTTTCTGTGTGGGTGATTTGCGGACGTGATCTTTTTCTTTTTAACAACTTTAGCGCCCTTCTACGTCAAGTTCCGGTACTAATTTGCACAAAGTGCTGTCATCAGCAGCAGCCACCCGTCAAAGGGAGAAAAATACTTTCAATCATGAAGATGGCTGACGGTTCTACAATTCACAGAAGAAATAGACCCGGAACCAAGGCTAAGGTAGGTGGAAATTTGTAATTCTGTATGTCTATTCCGGTGCTTCAGGAAACGCCCTTTCCGGGAAGGTATTATAATGGTGGATTAAGTTAGGAAGCTGTGCTTAAATCGGTAGAACAAAACCTGGAGTGTTGCGTGAAAGTGAGATTCCTTTTTTGATTGTGTGGAAAAAGCTTGTTGGCTCTTGGATGGAGTGAGAGGGTTGGTGATCGATTTATTTTGCATCTTGCTTGCTTCTGTGTTGGAATACAGTTTTTTAGGGGGTTGTGGGTTATTTTGAGTATGGGTTGAGATGGGTGGGACACTTGACAAATATTTTGCCTTTATTGAATTATTTTATTTCCTCATCGACAGGATTTTTGCAACTGGCCCGATGAACCGTTCGAGGAGATGGACAGCACGCTTGCTGTGCAGCAGTACATACAACAGATGATCAAGAAGGACCCATCTAATGTGGAACAAATATTGACCATGCCAGACGGGCAGGATGAAGGCGTTTGGAAATACGAACACTTACGGTTAAAAATCGATTAGTCGCACGAGCGAACAGAAATCTTATTCTAAGCTATTCTTTTCTTTTCAACATATAACAGACAATTTTGTATGGAATTGAACGGGTTGGCGGTTCGGCTGCAGACGCAGTGTTTTCCTGCCACTTGTACCCAGATGACGGCCACCGAGCAATGGATCTTTCTGTGTGCAGCCCACAAAACGCCGAAAGAATGTCCGGCCATCGATTACACGCGTCACACGCTAGACGGGGCCGCTTGCCTTCTCAATAGCAATAAATACTTTCCAAGCAGGTGAGTTATATTTATTACACGATGCATTTTTTATTGATATATTCTATACTTATCCTGTACTGCCGCTATTCGCAAGACTGTCCCAAATGCATTTTCGTCATTTTTCAGTTTATCTCAAAAATCGTTCAAATACAGTTAGTTCTTCAATTCAGACTAAAAACTTTCATAACTTTGTTCTCAACATCTGTGAAAAAAATACCAAGTCATGCCTGTCCCATATGAAATATACCCGCAAAGCTGTCCCATATGTATATTTTTACAGAATCTTTAAATTTGTCCCTCTAATTTACGTTAATTTTACAAATATTCATGCAATGTGTGCAACAAAATCAGCATTTATTGAAATTGCGAAAGTTAAACTAGATAAAATAGTACAGTGAAGTCAAAAATAACAGTTTCCATAGTTTTTACAAGCTAAATTTAGCCTAATGAGTAAATTCCACCAAACTGTTTTTTAGTTTCGCATGAGGCTTGTTGAATTCTTCGTTGTAAACATGGAAAATATTCAGATACAAAGCCTTATTTTTTTAGGTTTTTGTCATGCTGTTATTTGCTGCTTGGACTTTCATAAAATCTATGAACCAAAATACGCGTACCTGGTAGCACACGCGTAGGTCGTATTGTATTGATTTTTCTCATTAAATATTTGCAGCCAAGATGCTTCGCTTTTATTGTAGATTGTCTTTCTAAAAAGAATATCAACCAAAAAACTTTCCAAAAGATGAAGGTAAAGGTTGTTTTTACATGGAACGTTGTTATTCATTTTTTTTAGACCTTCTCAATTCTTACGATAAACTTACTTTATCTAAATATATCAGAAGCATGATTTCAAACTTATTTTTATCAGTTAACAGTCAGTAAAGTGAATAATACACCGTAGATAGAGAGAATCAAATGATCGACTGACAAAAGAAAAGCCAAATATGGGACAGCCTTGCGGGTACATTTAATTCGCATGCGGAATATACTCGCAAGGCTGTCCCATCATTATTTTCTCCTCTGCATCAACAACTTCCAAAGCAAAAATACATTGGACGAAATTATACAACAATTATCTTAATATCTGTGAAGAAAGAAATAGAAAAGGTAAAGTTTCAACCGAGAAATCCACGAAAGTTAATAAAAATCTTTAAAGCCGTTTTTCTCGGTTCGTTGTTTTTGCATATGGGACAGACTTGCCGGCAGCGGCAGTGTAAGTCTTATAAATGTTAACACGATCGCAATTATGCTATATTTGCAAAATCATTTTACATAGAAGATGTATGAGAGCTCAACTTTTCAAAAGTGAAGCAGGTTTTCACTTTGATAGTAATCTTTGCCAGCCTCAAAAATTTCCAACGACCGATTTTGCGTCAGTCTGCTTTGGAGTTTCCGAGTCTGTGATTGTTAGAAGACAGTTTAAATTTTATATATAGTCGCCCCACAATAATGGGCCATTGAATGGTTTAGAAAATTCTCGGAGGATATGTCTTTGAAGTGACACATTTTTGTGAAGCGAACTTGTGGGAATTTCGTTCGATTTTAATTTGTATAGTGGTACCGTTGGACCTAATTCTATGTTGGAGATTCTTGTTTTTTTAAATATAATATTTCTAAGCTTGAAATCATTCCTTCCTTTTCCATTGCAGGGTATCAATCAAAGAATCGTCGGTGTCGAAGCTGGGTTCGGTCTGTCGGCGAGTGTATCGAATTTTCTCGCACGCTTACTATCACCATCGGCGAATATTCAACGAGTTCGAGGATGAAACGTATCTCTGCCTGCGGTTTACGCACTTTGTGACCAAATATTCACTCATGTCCAAGGAAAATCTGATCGTGCCGATTCCGGAGTGCGAACTGACTCCGGGCGAAAGCGAAGCCTAGATCGGTTCGGTCGGTTTCAGTCTATGATTGTGTATTATGACAAACCATCCACAGCGCGCCTCTGGTCGAAGTGTGTTGTAGGTACTAGATTTTCAGAAACGACCAGAAGAAAAACTAAAACAGTCTGTAACGGTAAGGTCCCTCAATCCTAAATGCTACAGTGACACTTTATTGACTAGTTGAACCGATTGCGAACAGTCATACTTTTTACTAGGAACTATAATTTGTTTTGTTTACACCACCGATTGATTTCAACCTATTGTTTTTTTTTAATTTTCCATGAATTTCGGTCACGTTTCAGTTGAATTTTTCCTCGTTAACGGGATGATTGGAACTATCCGTTTAATGTTAATGGAATTTGCTTTAAACTAGCTACTCCAACAAATTAAAACATCATAACGTTTGTAATCAATAGAAAAAAAAACTTACGAAAACTCGAATGGAATTATCCAATAAATATATTTAGCTGATCAAGAAAACACATGTTTGAAGCGGACTCACCAGTTAACCAATGAGTTGCGTGCATTCGAAATTATTCAATAATCAGACAACAAATTAATAAACGATTCAGAGATTTGTAACTTTCTTAAGTACCACTCTAAACAGTTTGTCGTTTCACGCTAGTAAACCACATTATGGGATGATTATGCAAAGCTAAATTGAAGCATTGCAATGTTAACAGGTTTGTCTGTTGAACATAGTATAAATATACCTTCAAAGAAAAAGGTTTTTCCACAATAAAGTTGAAACACTGCAGAACATATAGCAACCTAGAATATTCAACGCTAAGAGGTCGATTAATTTCAAAACACAATAAGTTTGACCCGTTTTCTTTGAACACATGGATAAACCTTCTAAATGTTCTCAGTTGTTTGTTCGTTGATAGCAGCGATCCTATTTTCACGCCCAGAACGGTACGATAATGCTCGGTGTTTCAAAAGCACCGATCAAATTGTCTTGTGATCATTTGATCTAGTGTTCAATATCGAGGAAACACAAATTTACTAGATATTAGATTGTGATTAATCATCTCCATGCTAAGTTTACTTTAGAGATAGGTACCAACCCATATATCTTCTTTTCGTATCAGTATCACGAACATGTAAGTCTTTTATTCGAGCCACCGAAAAAGAAAAAGTGGCGACTCGAGCATCCTAAATTTTGCAAGCGTTAAACAAATCCAACATAAATAAAAGAATATTCGTAACCAAGCAAAAGTTATTGGAAGACAAGCTTCCAACTGATAAGAATGCAAAACGATTTTGTGTCTGTTTTTATGCTACTCGAAAGTTAGAGTGTACAAAACTCGAAACAAAAAAAAAAAAAAAAAAAAAAATAACGCAAACATAATTATATAGTCACCAAACAAAAAACATCCGTAGGATATCCGCAGATAAATTCAAAAGAGGAAAAAAAACTCCACCACCATCAGACAGGAACCGGAAGAAAGCAAAATTACATGTACGCATCTAATCAACAACAACACATTGTGTTCGTGTTGTGAGGTCCCTCTTACTATAGAAGAAGATCACTTGAGATAATACGTTTACAACCTGAAAGGAGAGATTATGTAATCTAGTGTGTGTTGAAGGGTGGGAGAACAAATAAATAATACAGTATGTATAAGAATCATTAGCACTATTGAATAGAATTGGCCGCTTGTTAATTGGTGAGACATAGAGATATCACAGCCTTTCACCACTGAATCATCGTCCGGTTACTCAATTATTCCAATTAATTATTCGCCACATAAGTGGCGCTAGAATGCAGCTAAAAGGTCCAGCAGGTCAGCTATCGACAGACCGAACGGACCGAACCCATCAGCTCAACTCAAGACTGACCAACTCTTCCGAGTTACGAACAGCGATTTCTAACCAAAACCGCAGCATGAAGCTGCTGCTGTTCGTGGATTTCGAATTCGGACGCCTGAATTATGAACCTCTCTGTGCTGAACCTAGACGAAGTGGAATTCCAGAGAAACTGTCCTACTCATCAAAGAACAATTCGATCGAGCAATTTTCGGGCAACATTTTTCTCCCTTGTCTGAAGTGCTCGCTGGCAACACTGCCTGAACGTTCTTTTTTAAAATTTAATTTAAATTAAAAAAAAAAACGATGAATAGGTATAATATGTTTTTCATGTAAGTTTTTCGATTCTTGTTGCTTCCTAAGTAGTAAAAAACCATCAACCATATGCCATGGATATATCCACATATACGTATTTCCGCTAGGTTTTATAAATCGGGAATCCATTTTAGTACATTTTTTAATCAAAATTTTTATCACCGATTTTATATAAATGATTAACAATTTGGTGTCATCTTGATTCCGACTCATCACCGTGTAAATTGTGTCTCGGCTAAAAACTGTCAAAAAATCTGCGAGTTCAGCTCACCAAAACATTTTGAGATCGCGAATCTGCGAGCGCTCATCGAATTTTGTGTGTCCCCACAATCCGGGGATTTGGACCGAAATTGATACAATGTACCATCGCATCCCAAGGATTCTTTCACTGGGACGGACCGGCCAAAGTGAAGGCCGCCATCGTTTGGTCAGCACCTGGTCCCCGCTCACTACGGCCTTCAACACAAGGCCGGAGAAACGAATCAACTTTACCAAAAATGAAGTGGTAAGTCAACTATCTATTACACAAGATTTTACAATACGCTTTAGTTTCTGGATTTGATTTCGAGAACCAAATCTTATACGGCTTTAATTCATTGATTGTGTGTTGTCTTGAGGAAGGCTCATACAATTCAACCAATTTATTAAATTTATTGCTTTTTAGGGTCTCTTCACAATACCGGAGCTGACCAGTTATGAGGGCTTCTACTCGCTGAAGGAAAAAGCTATCTTCAAAACGGAAGATCTCATTAAGGAGGCCACTTCCAGTGAGCGGTCCCGTAAAATGGTGACGATTTTCGATGAGCTTTCCGATACGCTGTGCAAGGTGGCAGATTTGGCTGAGTTTATTCGACTGGCCCATCCGCAGAACAATTTCAGCCGGGCTGCCGAGGATGCTTGCATCAGTATCAGCGGAATTGTGGAGAAGCTAAATACTCACAAACCGCTTTACAAAGCCTTGAAGGCAGTTGTTGAAGGAGGTGATATGCTAGAGACCAGTGACGTGGATCGTCATGTGGCGGAACTGTTTCTGTTCGATTTCGAACAGAGCGGAATACACTTGGCAGAGGAAGACCGAAAAAAGGTAGTGTACTTGAACGATTGCATTCTTCAAATTGGGCAACGATTCATGGCTGGAGCGGTCCATCCTAGAACAATTAATAAAAGCATTTTGCCCGATGAGATAAGACCGTTTTTCTCTATGGATGGAGACAAGGTCTTGGTGTCGGGTCTATACGCGGATTCGTCAAACAACATGGTTCGCGAGGCTGCATACCGTTTGTTTCTATTTCCGGACCAAGAGCAAGAACAGCTGTTGGTGGAATTGTTGACCGGTAGACACCAGCTAGCAAGAACTTGCGGGTTTGAGACCTATGCACATCGAGCTTTGAAAGCTAGTACAGTCGAGACACCGGAAATGGTCAACGAGTTCCTGTGTACGCTAAATGAACAATTAAGACCACGAGCTGAGAAAGATTTTGCCTTAATGCAAAAAATGAAGAACGTGGAAAGTAGTGTCAGTACTCCTTTGGCATCCTGGGACACGCCTTATTTTACTTCGACGCTTAAAAAACAATGTCTTCAAGCGTCGGCGTCTGAATTTTCACCTTACTTTAGTTTAGGTGCATGTATGGAGGGTTTGAATTTGCTCATGAATAGTTTGTACGGAATAACGTTGAAAAATACTGAATTGGAACCGGGTGAAAGTTGGTCCCACGACATTTACAAGCTAGCTGTAATGCACGAAACCGAAGGTTTACTCGGATATATTTACTGTGATTTATTTGAAAGACAAGGCAAACCCAATCAAGACTGCCACTTTACCATTCAAGGAGGAAAGGTGCTGGCCGATGGAAGTTACCAGAACCCAATTGTGGTAGTGATGTTGAACCTTTCGCAGCCACGATGGTCCGGTCCAACGCTACTCACTCCATCGATGGTCGATAATCTTTTCCACGAAATGGGACATGCAATGCACTCGATGTTAGCTCGCACCGAGTATCAACACGTGACTGGAACTCGTTGTAGTACAGATTTTGCCGAAGTACCCTCAGTCCTCATGGAATATTTTGCCAGCGACCCTAGGGTACTACGAACTTTTGCAAAACACTTCCAGACACAGGAACCCATCCCAGACGATATGCTTGAAAGACTTTGTGCATCCAAACATCTTTTCTCTTCGAGCGAAACGCAACTTCAATTGTTTTACTCAGCACTCGATCAGGTCTACCACGGAGATCCCGCCAAGCATGGAAGCAACACAACAGAAACCCTCCAAAACGTTCAGCAAGAATTTTACGGGCTCCCATACGTCAAGAACACCGCATGGCAGTTGCGATTTTCCCACCTGGTTGGGTACGGTGCAAAGTACTACTCCTATCTAATATCCCGGGCCGTTGCCTCGTGGATTTGGCAAACGTATTTTGAGAAAGACCCCCTCAGCCGATCCCAGGGTGAAAAATATCGCCGCGGTTGCCTGGCATATGGTGGAGGAATCCCTAGCCGACTGCTGGTGTCCAACTTCCTGGGACGAGAAGTGACACCGAACAATTTGACGAAGAGTTTGATCAACGAAATCGATGGCTACAGCGAGCGATTACGAGGCTTACGAACGTCATTTTAAGTAACTGTTTAGGTTGAAAATTATAAATTGTTGTTCGCAATAAAGATTGGTCTTATTCAAAACTATATGTTTGAGTAATTCTTCCAAAGTTGAAAGTTCTGAAACCATTCAATAAATTAGTTATTTATGATAAATTTTATAAAAGACAGAAGGCTGTTTCTTTCGACAAACCCGACACAGACATTAGATGCCTTGTTCTTAATAAATTAAAAAAAAAATCTTTATTGGTAAATAAATACCTGTTACGTCTCCATTGGGGTTCCAGCCGATGGTTCTCCCGAGTCCCGAGGTTTCGACTGTTTCCCCCGCGATCCACCATCTCGCTTGTCCTGGGGAGGTCCACCGCCGCTTCTATCGTTATTCCGAGGCTTCTTCTTTTTAGCATTCATCTGACCCGCTCCATCTCCTTCTTTAACCTTATCAGGTTTGTCACCATAGTTGCGATTCGGTTTCTTCTTGAGCTGTGGTCCGGTGAAATAATTTTTCCTGGTACCAACACCGTCACCGGATGGTTTTCTGTTAGCTTTTCCCTCGAGCCAAAAGGTGGTTCGCGTTTTCGAGTGCTGGTAGCCAGGCGTACTGCTGTCGATTTCGTCCAACGACATCAGAATGTGGATGCTGGGTATTTTCCGGGTGGCCACTATCTGCTCCAGCCCTTCCTGCTGAGCGTCCCAGTATTCCTCGACTCTGAAGAGTAGAAAAGGTGATAAATAACTGTTTCAAATGTTGTTTATTTGAATTTCTTTGTCGCCCTTCTAGAAAAGATGCATACTGATGGTTGATAGTGATACCTCTACTTTCCCTTTATTATACAATTTGCGATAATTGAATTTGAAAGGAATTCATCGATTACGATCATGAGAACATCTTTATCTTCTTTCTTAACTTTCAAGAAAATAAAAAAAAACCAAGAATACTCACTTTCGGTAGCAGATCCGGGTGACCTGGTGCAGTTGGTAGTCTTTCTTCATGATTTCAGCACAGCTGATGGTTTTGCCAACGCCACCGTCGGACCCACTCCATACCAGGGATCGATACTCGCCCGCGTCCAGTGCCTTCTTGGCGTACTCGACCAGATTGAAAATGCGCGAGCCACCCTTCACGTGCATCCAGAGGAAGTGCTCCGGTAGCACTTCGATCGGAATTTGCTCTTTGCTAAGCTCCTCCTCCACGTTTTTGCCCTTCTTGTAGTGCATCATTTTGTCATTTGGTAGAAATTGAGCCTTTAGGTGGTGTGAGGTGCGTCTTCACCTTTATCTGAATGATCTGAAAATGGAATAAAGGTATTTGCAATCGATTAGAGCGTTGGCTGACGATGAGCGATAGAGAAGTGAGAAAGATGTCGGCAATGGAATGTTGATTATTATGCATAGGCTATTTTTAATTGTTTCAATTAGATTTCGATCATTGTTGAAACTTTCCTGTTTTTTTAAATTGTTATTTATGTGAACGATCGATAATAAGGAAAGGAATTATAATTCTATAAACTATCATACTCATTCAGTCGAAAAAAAACTTAGACGTTTGTAAATAAAAAATTAATAATACAATTTTCTCACAATGCTAAGCCAAAATATACAAAGTAAAGACAAGGGTGCTTAGTGGCTTTGCGTACGGTACCTTCTCAAATACATGTACTTCAATCAATCGATCTTAAAGTAATGATACCATCTGTGATATCATAATAGCTTACCTAAAAGTTTTAAGAAACAGGAAATCGAAACACCGAAAAATAAATTTGAACTCCTTAAAAAACTAGAAACAAACAACAAGTACGTGGACGACTCTAGTTTAATGACAGATGACAGCTGTCAATAAGACGGTCGTTTTTCGGTAATTTGTTTTCTAATCTCCGAAAGTCAGGTAATGTTTTACTGAATGTTCGTTATTTTTTAACCGAACGAATGATTAAAATCACTCAACCACCTGCAATTTTTATCGATCAAATTAAGAGTTCAGTTCGAATCGACTCGAGATGTCAGCTTTAAAAATATTCTGTTGCTCAAATTAATAGGTTAATCTAAGAAAATTATGTCATGTGGCGCATTCTTCTAGTCTAATAGATAGAACACGATGTACCACATTTCGTAATCCAATTTCAGGAAACTATAATGGATTGCGTCCAAATTGGTTAAGCTACGACATGCTCATTTCTTTTTTCCGTACCAATTGAAGAGCTTTACGAATGCCAAATTATAAATTTGCTTCCAAAACAGGATAATTGATTTTACATCCTTGGCTGCCACAACATCACATCACTCTTTCAAATAGTCGGTGCTGCCAGCAAGAAGAGCCCCGGCAATAAATAGATCAACCCCAAGAAGAACTCAATCATTATTCCAGCTGCATCAAATGGATCTCCCGGCATCAAAGATCACAAAGTGGTGAAGAGCCCTGTCAATTGGATTGTGGAGCATGATTTTGGAACCATTTTTCTAAATAGCTCGCCCAAGAAGAAATCCTTTGAATGCAGAAGAGAACAACTGCCTGTTGCTGACGTGGTACTTCTATTAGCGATGATGCTATCGACTGAGGAAGGTTCATTTTAAGAAAAGTCGTCCTCCAAAGACCGCACATCGTCGATATCTTCATTGAGTAAGGTTTTTGCTGAATGGGGTTTTCCGTATTTTTTTTTATCGAACCTTCTCCGATGGAATCGAAACCCCATTCTTATCCGAAGGATGAAGATTTCATTTTTTTTCCTATCTCTCATCCTTCTGCTGCGTGTTAATCGTCATTCAACAGGCAGCTCATTCGCCAGCTCCTGCACTAGCTGGAGATGTTTTCCGTTTAACTTTCATTGTCATTGAAATCATCATTCAGTTATTTAATTTACCATCACCATTCGGTCGCCCACGCGAGAACTTGTCGTAAACCTTACTGCTTCGAGTATTCACCCAAAAGGGTAGTTCCAACTTTTCTTAAGTGTTAAAGCTTCAAAAGTTTTTTCTAATATGAACTTTCGCAAAATGACCTAGCACGTGCGAATGCCGTATCTGTATGTGTAGAACGCGTGAAATTTGCCAGTCGAGCGAGAATGATTATGGAATTCGAACACTCCATCCACAAAACTTTTTTTTTCATGTTCATCCTCATCCTTAAAACGGAACCATCATAGCACAAGAACTAAGTGGTCTAATGGAAGGGGATGGTAACGCAAAAGAGTCAAGGAGTTATGCTAAAGACGCCTGAGAATTTCATTCAGAAATACTCGTGTGTTCTCGCTGTGCTAGCATTCGAGCATCATCGGGAGGATAGTTGAGTTGATCAGGAACAAAATGCTGAGATAGATTGTTATGGATAAGTTTGGTTTTGGGTGAAAATCTTACAGCGGACTAAGAAATCGTTCGAAGTTTTCTTGTAAAACAGTTAAACAATCAAAAGTCAGAATAAAAAAAATGTAATAGGTAGGTCTGTGTAATGTGATTTATGATCCCGTATTAAATTTCAGTTTTCACATCGCGGAACTTTGACGAGCCTTTCATACAATTATTTTGAAGATAAGGTTTCAGTTTTTCAAATTTTATTTCTCATTGTGGCTTCTTAATAGCAAGACGACCCATTAATCCAAAAATACAGAATAAGCAGAAATTTTGAGTCATTTTGATCATTTGGGCAATCTTTGTCATTTTGGTATTTTTTTTTCAAATTTGTCATTTTTGTCATTTTTGTAATTTTTGTCATTTTTTTCACTTTTGTCATTTTTGTCATTTTTGTCATTTTTGTCATTTTTGTCATTTTTGTCGTTTTTGTCATTTTTGTCATTTTTGTCATTTTTGTCATTTTTGTCATTTTTGTCATTTTTGTCATTTTTGTTATTTTTGTCATTTTTGTCATTTTGGTCATTTTTGTCATTTTTGTCATTTTTGTCATTTTTGTCATTTTTGTCATTTTTGTCATTTTTGTCATTTTTGTCATTTTTGTCATTTTTGTCATTTTTGTCATTTTTGTCATTTTTGTCATTTTTGTCATTTTTGTCATTTTTGTCATTTTTGTCATTTTTGTCATTTTTGTCATTTTTGTCATTTTTGTCATTTTTGTCATTTTTGTCATTTTTGTCATTTTTGTCATTTTTGTCATTTTTGTCAATTTTGCCATTAATGTTATTTTTGTCATTTTGGTCATTTTTGTCATTTTGGTCATTTTTGTTATTTTTGTCATTTTTGTCATTTTTGTTATTTTTGTGATTTTTGTCATTTTTGTGATTTTTGTCATTTTTGTCATTTTTGTCATTTTTGTCATTTTTGTCATTTTTGTCATTTTTGTCATTTTTGTCATTTTTGTCATTTTTGTCATTTTTGTCATTTTTGTCATTTTTGTCATTTTTGTCATTTTTGTCATTTTTGTCATTTTTGTCATTTTTGTCATTTTTGTCATTTTTGTCATTTTTGTCATTTTTGTCATTTTTGTCATTTTTGTCATTTTTGTCATTTTTGTCATTTTTGTCATTTTTGTCATTTTTGTCATTTTTGTCATTTTTGTCATTTTTGTCATTTTTGTCATTTTTGTCATTTTTGTCATTTTTGTCATTTTTGTCATTTTTGTCATTTTTGTCATTTTTGTCATTTTTGTCATTTTGTCAATTTTGCCATTAATGTTATTTTTGTCATTTTGGTCATTTTTGTCATTTTGGTCATTTTTGTTATTTTTGTCATTTTTGTCATTTTTGTTATTTTTGTGATTTTTGTCATTTTTGTCATTTTTGTCATTTTTGTCAGTTTTGTCATTTTTGTCATTTTTGTCATTTTTGTCATTTTTGTCATTTTTGTCATTTTTGTCATTTTTGTCATTTTAGTCATTTTTGTCATTTTTGTCATTTTTGTCATTTTTGTCATCTTTGTCATTTTGGCGATTTTGGTGATTTTGGTGATTTTGGTGATTTTGGTGATTTTGGCGATTTTGGTGATTTTGATGATTTTGGTGATTTTGGTGAATTTGGTGATTTTGGTCATATATGTAATTTTTGTCATTTTTGTCATTTTTGTCATTTTTGTCATTTTTGTCATTTTTGTCATTTTTGTCATTTTTGTCATTTTTGTCATTTTTGTCATTTTTGTCATTTTTGTCATTTTTGTCATTTTTGTCATTTTTGTCATTTTTGTCATTTTTGTCATTTTTGTCATTTTTGTCATTTTTGTCATTTTTGTCATTTTTGTCATTTTTGTCATTTTTGTCATTTTTGTCATTTTTGTCATTTTTGTCATTTTTGTCATTTTTGTCATTTTTGTCATTTTTGTCATTTTTGTCATTTTTGTCATTTTTGTCATTTTTGTCATTTTTGTCATTTTTGTCATTTTTGTCATTTTTGTAATTTTTGTAATTTTTGTAATTTTTGTAATTTTTGTAATTTTTGTAATTTTTGTAATTTTTGTCATTTTTGTCATTTTTGTCATTTTTGTAATTTTTGTAATTTTTGTAATTTTTGTAATTTTTGTAATTTTTGTAATTTTTGTAATTTTTGTAATTTTTGTCATTTTTGTAATTTTTGTCATTAATGTTTTTTTTTGTCATTTTTGTAATTTTTGTTATTTTGGCCATTTTGGTCATTTTGGTCATTTTTGTCATTTTGTTCGTTTTTGGCATTTTTGCCATTTTGGTCATTTTGGTCATTTTGGTCATTTTGGTCATTTCGGTCATTTTGGTCACTTTGGTCACTTTGGTCACTTTGGTCATTTTGGTCATTTTTGTCATTTTTGTCATTTTTGTCGTGTTTGTCATTTTCGTCATTTTAGTCATTTTTGTCATTTTTGTCATTTTTGTCATTTTTGTCATTTTTGTCATTTTAGTCATTTTTGTCATTTTTGTCATTTTTGTCATTTTTGTCATTTTTGTCATTTTTGTCATTTTTGTCATTTTTGTCATTTTTGTCATTTTTGTCATTTTTGTCATTTTTGTCATTTTTGTCATTTTCGTCATTTTTGTGATTTTTTGTCATTTTTGACATTTTTTGTCATTTTTGTCATTTTTGTCATTTTTGTCATTTTTGTCATTTTTGTCATTTTTGTCATTTTTGTAATTTTTGTCATTTTATGTCATTTTTGTCATTTTTTCAGTCATAGATATGCCAATTTCGGTACATTTACCCTATTATAATCCTGTGCTTCCTTTAAAAATTTAAATATCAGCATTTAAATAGCTAAATCAACCTAATTTTTATCTTGTGATTCATCGAACCAGAGAAAGAGTTGAGAAACTTTGGCAGCATTTTTCGAGGGTGCAACCAAATGAACTGATATCGAAAAGAGAAAAAAACTCAATTAACGATGGTGGCGAGATGAATGACTCTTGTTTTCCTTTCGATGAAAATTTCTGATAACCGCCATCAGTCAACGCTTCAAGTAAGAACCAGTATCTTTGACCTTTTGGTTTTCATCCAGACACTGATTCAATATTCGTGGTTCAAAACACAATTAAAACTTTTATTCTGATTTTCGAAAAGTAATGCTTAAGTATGAATAAAAAAATAAGAATAGATCTACTTCCTATTTGTCTCTATCTCTTGAAAGATAGTTTATTCAACTTAGCAACTGTATTAGTAAGTGTATTATCTCAACTCTCAACCGTTAATTTCGTACAAATAGTTTTCCGTCTGTACATAATAAACCATGCAACAGGTGGAAAAATAGTCGTTCGTCTTGCTTTAAGCTTATTGTCAACTAAACCCTCCACAGGTGTGTGTTGAGTTGATTATGACTGAACTATAAGGTCGATTTCCCACTTTTCTAGAAAGAGATAACAAGAACGAGAGAGCCAAGAAAAAAACAAGAACTGTCCCAGAACGTTCAGGAATGTCGAAGGAATGCCAACGGAATCCTCCAGCTCTCCATATTGGAACCAACTCCAGCTTTGGAAAGCTCAAACGGTGGCGATGACGACTACATGGAGTCCTCCAGGAGACATTGTCGAAGGAAAAAAAAAGTTCCGGCAGTTTTCCGCCCAACCAACAGTTTGCGCCTAACAGTAGACTCATCATCGTCATATTATCAGCCTGTTGCTCGCTCGCTCGACTCAAACCAAAGGACTCTGCACCGTTCAATGGGAAACGGTTCTAGGGGAAACAGGGGCAAAAGTTGAAGGAGCTGGTAGTTTAGCTAGAATGGCGAACGGCGGGACAAGATAATCGGTGGATATGGAGACGGATTGAGGCATTTTGCTGTGTTGGGCTGTTGTGTGGTGGCTTCGCTTCATCCCCAACAACGGTTGGAACTTTGGGCTCAGTCAGTAGTTCACGGGAAGTCACGCGGATCGGTCGCAAAAGTGTGTGCTGGGCTATCTCTGGAGCCACGGTTTTCTCAAAGTGTTGCTACCTTTTTGAGTGATTGGAGCCCATTTGTCTTTGGTTGGTTGTCATTAGCTTGTGCTAAGTTATTGGTTTGAGAGTGGAACTACTGGATACCAGATGGATTGCAGTTTTGGGTCGCAGGATAATTCAGAAAATACCCACAGATAAATTTCAGAGACAATAAAAAAGGGTTATTTTAACAAAAAAACATAAATTAGAAACAACTTCTCAAAAACAAATTCCTTATTTGTCAATAATTAAGTTTGAAAGATTTTATATCAATGGTAAAAAGTATCGGTTACAAATTTCTGCCCTGTTAAACCTCAGTGAAAACGAAGGAAATTTAGATTTTCCATAAATCGCGGTGTTTTTGATTTCAAAGATAAAGGTTCGAACATTTGCTCAGCGAAAATAACAAGGTCTATTATATGTTACATACATCTACAAACAGTGATTTCGAACAAATTGAACAAGACAACAAAATTTACATTTTTCCGAGGTGCAAAGAACTCAAGACTTAATTTAGACCAATTTGGGGGCGCTGATTCTAAATAGACAATAGATTTTTTTCTAGCAGCTCTTGTTTTCGAAATAACTTTGGAAAATAGGTAAAAATTCATTTTATTAATTTGGGCACTTTTTCGGCAAAAATGTAAAGCATTACAAAGATTTGAATATAGAAGGTTTTAATTGAATGATCAATGATTCCCGAAGATCGCGAGTAATTTTGACTTCTGATGAAAAGTTTATGGAAGTTTTTTTTAATTTTAAACTGTGACCCAAAGATGGGTCTTGACTCAAACATTCAGTCAGCGAAACTTTTTTTTGTAGAGAAATGAATCCAACTTAGATGAAATTTCAAGGACTAGATAAGGGAAAATTGATGTTGAAAAACATGCGAAAAAAATAGTTTTTTTTAATTTTCTATTTTTCCCAATTTTGCAAAATACGGCAATTTCGACGAAATTTTAAAGAAATTTTAACCACCTTTGATATTTTTAAAACCATAAGTCCAATAGTTTTGCAAAATTCAACAAAGTTCTTAAAATAATTAAAACCTTTAATATAAAATACTCGAAGAGCGGTATCAGAAATTGTTGTTATGTTATCTATTTCAATTTCTAAAAAATGTTTTTAAAGCTATGTATATATCTTTGAATCTGGCAAAATCTGAAATCTTGATTAAATGGAGGATAATAAATAGATTTGAGATCAGTTTTTGTTTTTAATGTATAGGTTTGTTGGTTCATTAGTTATCAATGATCGATTTTACTGTGCAAAATTTCCACATGCCATATCACTAAAACAATTCGATTCGAATTCAGGACACCAAAACCTTTCGAAAACAGTCATTAAATTATATGCACCAAAAATGCTGTTCTTTAGTGTTATTGATGATGAAAGACTATTATTTCGTCCTCTGATGCTTTGGGCATGAATTGGACTTATGACATACAAACGTATATTAAAAAAACGATCCATGTTTTCAACCAAAACTTTGAACATAGGGCATGCCACACTTTTTAACTTCAATAGCTTCTGTAAAATGTACCTTTGTCCAGAGATAATCAACGGCTTATGCTACTAAAATTTTAAGGTTTATGGGAGATTACATTGGAAACGCTGAAAAAATTAGTTTCGCCAGTAATTTTTGATTACTCAAAAACAGACTTTTTCACCTTACCTATAGAAAGGGGTTACTTGCAACAAACTTTGTTTTAATTGAGTAGTCTCATAAGAAACTTTAACCTTTAAATTCGAAGTTTTTGACAAAGTTGTGATGCCATAAAGGCCATACGGTATAAAAACACCAATTGCAGTTTTGTTCGAATTGAATTTTACACCTTTTATGACACTAAAGCTGCTACAAAACGAAATAAAAAGGTGTTGCATACTTTCAGGGATTAAATTATTTACAAAAATTCTAAAACTGATAACAAACAAATGTTAGGATGGATGATAAATTAGTATAAACAAACGTGTGACACAAAATAAATAATCATATTTCAGCGTGTGGGAATGAGTGTTGGTATAGAATAATAAAATCAACATAAAGTTTGTAGATGATATCATTAAGTCAATTAGAAATACCAAGTAAAGTTTTTGATGGCATCGAAAAAATTTGAACACCAATTCTCCGTTTTTAAAAAAATTTGAAACAAATACTAGCTTAAATGTGGGAAACTGTGTCATAAATCATTTTCAAAAGATGATAACTATCATTACATTAAATTAAAAATTGAATGAGTGCTGTGATATCATTAGTTGAAAAATCAAAGATTAGGATATACGATGCTCTCAATGCCATAGGGGTATATGGGCAAAAATTTGAATTAATAATGCCAAACGATTTTTCATGTTTGAAACTGCAATTGGTGATTTTTTCATATTTTTTCATATGTACATATTTAAACGTTCGAAAAAAACGCTTATTTTCGAAAAAATGTATGGAAAATGGCCAACACACCAACTTAAATGCGTTTTTTCTCGAAATTAGCTTCTATGCACTTATACCCTTCTGGTTCCAAGGGCAAAATCAAAATATCAAAATATATCAAAAATACATAAAACTGTTATTATTTAAATTTTGTTTTCAAAACAGTAATTTTGAAACCATAGAATACCAGTTTTTTTTTACTTATCAATACCTATTCATGTTTCTTGGAATTCAAACGTGATAAAGAAGTTATATTTGATCATAACTTCTTTATCACGTTTGATTTCCAAGAAACATGAATAGGTATTGAGAATAAAAAATAACTGGTATTCTAAGGTTTAAAAATAACTGTTTTGAAAACAAAATTTAAATAATAACAGTTTGATTAATTTGATACCATTTTCATATAGTGCGAGAAATCGGGTAAAAATTGATTATCGTATTTATTAATTGTGGATTACAATGAGTATCAAATACCATCAAAAAAAGACTAAAATTAAAAAAAAAAACAAAGTTTTTGAGTGGTCTTACTTTGAACGCTGTGGAATTTGCTTTTTCATATTTTAAAACTCCAGTTACAAATGGTTTTGGTATGAAAAAAATGTCTGGAAAATCGACTCACGACCACGGTTGCCGAAAAAAAAAACTCTGCGTTTTTGAGAAAAAAAAGTTCTGACTTTCTCTGATTTTACCCAAAAGTTCTGTGATGGTTTTCTTTGATGCTATATCCTTCATTGAAAATTAATAATAAGGTGGGCTTTTTGTAACATTTTATTTGAGAAAAATCAATTAACATTACCAATCTTATCATACTTTTCTGATTCAAATGAAGAAATCTTAATTTGAGTTAAGGCAAAAAAAATATTATTTTGGAAATCCATTCAAAATTTATAAATTCTGTGAAATCTGAAATCTGTGAATATTTCGAAATTCTGTGTTCTGTGAAACAGATTCTGGGATGAAAACTTGCTCGAAATTCGGTGAAACTATAGATTTTTCTGTGATTTCGGCAACCTTGCTCACGACCTTCCTTTTTATCATATTTTTTTTATGTCTCGCTTTATTTTCTTATTTGATTACATATCAACGGAATTTTATTTCCGGTGATATTAAACATTGGAAACTACAACTTTTCGAAAAATGCATGGAAAATAGCACAACACGAAAACTTTAAAGCGTAGCATTTATGTTTTATATACATAAGGGTGGCCGCCAAATGGGTTATATCGAATTTCGGAAACCGACCATATATATTTTGTAGATTGCGAATTTCTGGGACTTAGTCGGTTTTCCGAAAAACGGCCAGAAAATTTTTGGCTTTTTATCGGGATAAATTTGGTGTTACGAGTTCGAAATAAACGTTGCATGAAACGACGTTTCATGCATTTTTAAGTCATTTGGCATTAAAGTTAAAATTTAGATTTTTCGAATTTCCTCTGGTCCTTTTGGTGATTTTTTAAATTTTAAGTAGATTTTTGACAAAATTTGTTTTTCAAGATAACATCAGATTTCGACGATTTAAGCATTTTTAAGTCATTTGGCATCAAAACTAAAATTTCGATTTTTCCGATTTGCTTTGGTCCCCCCTTTGGTGATTTTTGAGCGTAAAAAACTAAACTTTAAGGGCGTTAAGGCACCACTAAATCAAGTCCGATTGAGCTGAAATTTTGCACAGGTCATTTTTAATAGGTCAAACTACAAAATTTATATAGTCTGTTTTCAAAATTCGATCATGAAATTTTTTCCATAGATCCTTTCCCACTCTAATAAATATATACCTTTTTGGCTCAAAATTAGATAGATCTGAAGGAATTAAATGTTTAAATTATCTTGGTTCAATGATGCTTTTAGATCTCCAGATTTGAGAAGTTTGGGAAACCTTTTTTCCAGAGATTTTCCATGAAAAAAAGCATTGTTTCCCAGATATTATTTCACTTGGAAAAACAAGTTTTTGAATTTCTTCACGATTTATACGCTAATCTGTGTAGTTTCGAAGGACCGTCATCCGGAGTAAGATTGGTTACTTTTTCAATATTTTTCGATTATTTTTTCTGTTAGGGAGAATAACATTGATCAGTCTCAATTCTGACGGTTTTAACGAGCTCTCTTGATCATTAAGGATACAAAACACCTTCATAATATTTACATATACAAGTTTATCAATTTTATCTTGATTTTCAACATTTTATTTTAAAAATATTTATAATCGAAAAAAGAACAATGATGCTGCCTACATTTAGGGGCAAATATTATAATAATTGCTAAATAGTTTGAGCTTCATAATACAAATGAAATATAGCCTTCACACATTCCCCTAGGCCATCCCACTATTTCCATTTTTATTTTATCTTCAAAGTAAACTATTTGAAAGGGTTCCTATCAATTTCCATTATGTCCAATACGGGCTTACTCTTGGAAAATGTCTTTTTTTTAATATCAAATATTTATCATTAAATGACTTTAAAAACACTATTTGCACTTTGCTTTTAAATGTTTTTAATATCTTCAAGAGAGCTGTTTGTTTGCGAACCTTGGAAAAAAATAGATATTTTAAGATTTTGAAATCAGATTTTTACTAACAGAAAAAAATTTCAAATATGAACCAAATTTTGCCTATATAAAGGGGAGAGTGGGGATACTTGATCCCCTTTTCTTATTTTCACCATATCTTTTTGGAAAAATTTAGCAACTCGCCGTCTTTGACATTTTCTGACAGCTTGTAAATTCAAGTTTCTATGCTCCAAAAATGAGAACGATACTTGGACCCGTTGATGAACTAGAAGCATTTTCGGGGGAGTAAAAAATTGTTAGTTAGGGGAGACTTGAGCCCCTATTGAAGGAGACTTGATCTTTTATTCAGAAAGCCCTAATCCTGGTATAAAAATCAAACAAAACCCCAAGATAGAGTGTTAATTGACTATTTTGGTCATGTTTGTTCTCATTTTACAATTTATAGCAGACATAAGAAGAAAATTCTATAACTTTGTCTCAACGCTAATAGCATTGCATACTTAAAGGCGCTATTTTATATAATTAAGAGAAAATTAATTATTTTTTCTCTTTTCTTCAGACAATTGTTTGATAAATATTAGATTTTGGATGAATATTAGTAATTTCGTAATCAGCAATCATAACGATCAATTCAGAAGAAGAATATGTCGTTTGGAAGGGGGATCAATTGTACCCAACTCTAGGGGATCAATTGTACCCATAATCAACATTTTAGAAAACTTTATCTGAAAAAAGTTGAGAGTTTTTCATTACTTTGAAAATATTGATACATTGGAACAAATATTTTTTTCATAATTTTCTTAAGTAAGGAACATTTTAAAGTGATGAAAAAAGATCTTCAAGTTACATTTTGTGAAATTTTTCAAACAAAGTTCAATTACTCAAACAATTATTTTGTTAAAAAAATTTAAACTACAAACATTGTTATTTTGCTCATTTTGGCACATTTTTCCAGAACATTTGATCTTTGTAAGACACTCCAGTTTCGAGATATAGCTAAGGAATCAAGTATCCCCAGGGATCAAGTATCCTCATTCTCCTCTACTCAATCAATAGGCTTTCAAACGTAGAAAACAGTTTTCAAAAATTCAAACTATAGACTGAGTTATTGATGATAATGTGAAGTTTATTGTTGGTCAAATTTACCCCGGTGATCAAAGTTACTCCGTTTTACGTTTTTTTTATTAGTTTTTTTGAGGTGTAATAAAATGCCGATCACTTCTTTTATTTATCATGTATCCCTTTCTATGTTAATTTTCATATGAATAATTGGTACCTTAACTAGTCTGAAGTAACCATTTTTGAAAAAATCAAAAATCGAGTTTGGCTCCTACAGGTATAAGCCATTTCAAATAAACAAGGTGTGAAAAAAAAGTTTCATGAATATAAATACCTGGAATTGATTCTGTTTCTTACTTTCCTCCAGCTTTTTCCTATAAAGATATAAAGAATAAAAAAAGTTAATTTGAGGTTTGAATTTTTGAATTCATGTTTTGAAGTCATCAAATCTGTGGTTTCATTTTGAATCTTCTCTTATTTTTAAGTGAAGAAGTTTTGAAAAATATACAAAAGCACATCAAGTATATTTAAATCGCACAAAGATATTGGACATTTTTTTATTGTTTTTTCCCCTCGCTTTAAAAAGTTTATCCAGAATATTTCTGAAACTGACATCAGGCATAATTTTCCGCTGTTCAACATGTTTTGCAACGAATATGGAAATGTTTCCGTGTATCATTCAAAGACAAGGACGCGAGAAATTCCCTAAAATAAATATTTTTATCGATAACACTAACAATAGTGCCATGATTCACCGCGGGAAAAGATCGGCAGAATATTCTGTGAAATTGTATCTCACAGTTTTCAAACGGTTCAAAATGGCCCACCATATTGTAAACAATCGTTCAACCGTTTGAGTGGCGCGAACCACCAACTGATGTCGACACTTGGTCCTAGTAGGAGGAGCATCTACGTATTTTTTTGTGTGCTTTCACCACCGCCGATCGGGGTTTGTTTAATTTCACATGCGATGTCGGGTGCTCGACAAGAAGCATTCAGGTCTCCTTCTGCCTATATTGACGGCGCGGCCAAAGTCATTACAAAAGCCATTCTGCAAACCCATTCTCGATTGGCATATCCAGTCTGATTCTATTTTTAAAATCGATGGCATACGGTATGGGGAATATTTCGCTTTTCTGCGGTCCATCCAGGATAGGCGGGTGAATCATACGGAGCAAAGCTATCCAAGTCCAGAATTTCCATACCGTACCTAGTGCGTATTTACCCAATGCACAACAAGTAATTAAACTGGGTTCAGGTTTCGCTTTTTTTCGTTGTTGTTTTTCGGTCGTCCTGACTCGGGTGTTTGCTCGTTCTCAACCGCTTTTTTTCGTCTCAATAGACAACAAGCTAATCAGACCAACCTTTGCTGCTGGAAGTGGGAGTAAAAGTGTGCAATTCGCATAACCAAAAATGGACAGTAAAGAGTTCCGACGCCGGGGCACCGAAATGGTGGAATACATTTGTAACTATTTGGAAACGCTGGAGCAGCGTCGCGTTACGCCTAGCGTCGAGCCGGGCTACTTGCGGCACCTGCTGCCGGATGAAGCGCCCGACGATCCGGAACCGTGGGAAAAGATTATGGCCGATGTGGAGAGTAAGATTATGCCCGGTGTAACGCACTGGCAGCATCCGCGCTTTCATGCGTACTTTCCGTCGGGAAATTCGTACCCATCCATTTTGGGCGATATGCTGAGCGACGGGATCGGATGCATCGGGTTCTCTTGGGCGGCCAGTCCGGCCTGCACCGAGTTGGAGACGATTGTGTTGGATTGGTTGGGTAAGTATTAACCATAGCAAACAATTCTGATAGAGACTTCTTATACATCTACACGTTTCAAAACTTGCATATAGCACATCCTGGCAATGCTATACAAACCGTATGGAGCACATCTCTCAGATTTCCCCTTTTTTTCCCGTCGTTTTGACAGATTTAAGCTTTCGTCTCCTATGCTCTCAAGGCAAAAAAAGCTTAAATCTGAGGAAAAAAAACTTAAAAACGAGATTCACGACCACTTATTTAAAAGATGTTGGTCACACGATACATAGACAAATCGTGTAACGTTGCCGCCATCTGGCATATAGGTACATTAGACTGCCCCAATATTGTATGGGGAATTAAAAACCTCTAAATGTTATGAGCTGCAGGCTAATATTGATCCTAGGCCTAGTACAAGATCTCACGCCAAATTTGGACCAGATCGGATCACGGGAAGGGGTCGCTCAACGAGCCTGAAGTGTGTATGGGATTTTGAGATATTTTGTTCGGGAGACAAAAAACATCAGTTTTTCATCAATAACTTTGGTCCCCTTGGGCCGATTTCTTCTAAATACGGTTTTTCTTCGAGCCTAAACTTTGACAAATATTTCATCCCAACACTGCATGAAAACCTGGTTTTTCATGTTTCTTCCGAACAAAATGTCTCAAAATGCCATACAAACTTCAGGCTCGTTGAGCGACCCCTTCCCGCGATCCGATCTGGCCCAGATTTGGCATAAGATCTTGTACCTAGGATTAATTTTAGCCTGCAGTACATAACTTTTTCAAAAGTCTGGTCTCTCTAATATACATTATTTATTAATTTTCGTAGTATTCCATCTCTTGCAAATACATGTTGAGCCTAAACCACTGACTCTTATAAGGAGTGTATCCGAAAAAAATGCAACACTTTGTTTTGTAAATTACTTTTGATCGCATGGATGGAAATTGATGAAATTTTCAGAGAAACTACGTAGCATTGTAATATTTACATGTTCCAAATCAAGTGGGCTTTGAGGTAGCATACGATGAATATTTTCATAGGCCAAAATTTTTGTGCAGGATCGTGAAAAACTGAGGAAAGTTCTTTTGAAAGACCCCAAAACAGCTTGAAATCAACTATACGACCAAAGTAAAGAATATGATTTCACCTATGAAGGCGGCTTAATCAAGCGCAATCCGAACATTTCCGTTGTATAAGTGGTAAAACTGATCAATACTTTCTATCGGCTCGCCCAACAGACTGCAAACAGGCCAAAATTTATGTTGACTAGTTTTAAAACATAACAAAAACAAAACCGTGCACTAAACAGCGGGGTGAAAATTTAAAAAAAAATGGAAAGAAATGGAAATGAAAGTCTTTCCTGGATATTTCGGAGAAGATTAGAGAAATAGTTTTTTTTTTATTTATTGATAGATCCTAGGCTTCAGCCTTTTATCTTTAATGGTGTTTACAATATATTTATGAAAAAACTAACTTAAGTCTATTTTTGATTTGTTCTCTGGACATATTCAGTTTTATAACGTTAGCATGTGCATTAGAGTGCCCCAAATGACCCGACTTTTGAAAAAGTTATGCGCTGCAGGCTAAAATTGATCCTTGGCCTAGTACAAGATCTCATGCCAAATTTGGGCGAGATCGGATCACGGGAAGGGGTCGCTCAACGAGCCTGAAGTTTGTATGGGATTTTGAGACATTTTGTTCGGGAGAAACATGAAAAACCAGTTTTTCATCAATAACTTTGGTTCCCTTCGACCTATTTCTTTCAAAAACGGGTTTTCTTGAAGCCTAAATTATGACAAATATTTCATCTCAAGACTGCATTTCAGTTAGAGTTAAGATAAAAAAGTTATTAGGCTTCAAAAATGGGCTAACTTTTTTAACGGTGGTATTCAGCACTGTTAATTAGGCGTCAATATGTTCGACCGTCTCGACTCATTAACAGTGATGAATACCATCCTTAAAAAAGTTAGCCCATTTTTGAAGCCTAATAACTTTCTTATCTTAACTCTAATTGAAATGCAGTCTTTGGATGAAATATTTGTCATAATTTAGGGTTTAGGAAAACTTGTTTTTGAACCAATAACCAAAGTTATTGATGAAAAACTGGTTTTTCATGTTTCTCCCGAACAAAATGTCTCAAAATCCCATACAAACTTCAGGCTCGTTGAGAGACCCCTTCCCGTTATCCGATCTGGCACAAATTTGGCATGAGATCTTGCACTAGGACTAGGATCATTTTCAGCCTGCAGCGCATAACATTTCACAGGTTTTGAATTTCCCATACAAATTTGGGGCAGTCTAATGTGCATTGTAGAGCGCCATCATTCTGTATATTGGTTCATTGCAAGCGTAGTTTTGAATTCGGTTAGGGAGCTGGAACGGTCGTAAGCTGCGTAGACTGCTACGTCTTTCGTCAGGAGAAATCTGTGGCATCAAATACGGTGAAAAATATTTTCCACAGGTCAAATCCTTTAAAAACAACATGTCGATTGATTTTCTGCGATTTTCTAGTGATTCCAAGCCAACCAGCATACACAAGGCTCGATATTCTGGCATATCTTCTTGCCAGCCAAGGTTTCTCAAGGCGTACCTTAGAAATCGTTTTCGAACTCTTTCGATTCTATTCTTATGAACATTGTAGTATGGCTGCCACACAATACTGGCATATTCGATAGTGGTTCGGATAAGTCCAACATAAATCGAGACGATAGTATGAGGATTGTCCAACTCGTGACAAATCCTGCTAACCATACCGTACATGGAATTGGCTTTGGCAACGACTTGTTCGATATGTTTCGAAAAACTAAGTTTTGCATCCAACTCTACGCCTAGATCTTTCACTCAGAATTTTCTTGCTACGGAACAGTTGTTTTCAAGACAATAATCGTGCACTATCTTGCTCATTTTCCTTGAAAAGGTGATCACGTTGCGTTTTGAGGCACTGATTTTCAAACCAAAATGGCTGCAACACTCAGAAAATTCTGTAGAACCATTCAATCCTTGGGATACCGAACAGGAAGGAACATTTTCAAATCATTCGCGTAGATCAGCACAAACACGTCACGCAGCACTTCGGGGAGCTCGTTCATTACAGTTATGAAAAGTATTGGTCCCAAGTGACTCCCTTGAGGTACGCCGCTGTTGACCAGGAATACGCTGGATCTCGGAGGATTTTAAATAAATTGATTACTCATTTTTAATAAGGCTGGCAATTCGTGGAAGCTGTAAATCCGTAAGGGGTAAATAATGATCGTAACAATAAAAAAGTCAAATATACAAGAAAAATGCCTCTAATCTCGATCGTTTTCCTTCTATAGTACTTTTATATGTTTCTTATTTAATTTTTGGCATCTCGGCGAGTTATGAAAATTCAAGGTAGAATGTTTAGACATGATCTTTCCACCTATAATACTTTCATTTTCTGTCTAAACATTCTACCTTGAATTTTCATAACTCGCCGAAATGCCTAAAATTAAATAAGAATATATCCCAGCGGCGATTAAAATAAGATAATTTTATGTGTTTCACAAAGATGATATCTTCATTTTGATTGGTTTTGGAATCGTGTTATTATGAGAAAACTGTGGTGGAGTGATAATAAGTCAGCGACGTTGTTTCTTTTTCCAGAAGGAGGACAGTGTGCTAAACTTCTCTTAACTTCTATCAAATGCATAATTTTGAGTCAATTTGAAGAAATAGCTCCAAGAAATAGAGAACATCATCAAAAAAAATCCTTGATTCGGAAAAAGGGAGGTTCCTAGTGTAAAGTATAGATGGCGCATGTGACGCCCAAAAATAAAATTCGATGCACTTCTTCATTGGATTCTATCTAGGAAACCACTTGACAGATCGTCACCAAATTTTGCACATGTAAACATTACATTGTTTGCTAGTTTTACTAAAAATTTCATCTGTTTCTGTCCATGCAATCAAAACTTATCCCCAAAACAAACATACATATTTTCTGATCTAAGGAGAGCAATCCCGACATCCAATACAAACAGAGCTTTCTCTTGATCCTGAATGTGTGGACCACATCACAATGCTACAAATAATACTGGAACAAACTAACGAATGCCAGGACTCTCTTCTGCTGGTGTCGAAAAAGCATTCGACCGACTGAATCATGATAACATCTGGTAAAATCGGCAGGTGCGGCGGTGGACGAGATCTATCGCAAACTGAAACGCAAAGCAGGAAGGATTGGGTTGATGATTAATACGTCCAAGACGAAGTACACGCTGGCCTGCGGATCCGAGACCGACTGAACCCGCTTGTCCAGTAATAAAAATGTCATGATCGACGGCGACGAGCTGAAGATAGTCGAAGACTTTGTCTATCTCGGCTCACTGGTGACCGCAGACAATGACACCAAATCCAGCGCCGAATAATCAGCGGAAGTCGTGCCTTCTATGGACTCCACAAGCAACTGCGGCCGAGAAGACTTGTAACCTCCTACTCGGTTACAACCTGCATTTTATGAATTTCGGTGCAAGTTTTGCCATGATAAATATAAAATGTAGGTAAATGTAAATTTTTACGCAATAAAATGTATTGGTTTATATAATTAAAATTAATTATTTTATCATCAGTTGGGCAGTTAAGTTTAGTTTTTTTTTTAAATAGAAGGATAGCAGTTTATTTTCCGTGTAACAGATTAGGGCGACTCTACTGTTATGCCAACCCATTTAGCCGAGACACCATCTGCGACATACGAAATTCGCGCCACATGCGGAAACACCAAGGGAATGACGTGGCCCAATCAGGATCGTCGACATCACCGGATTGGTCGTACCGGGGGAGGTGATAAAAGGCCGACGCACAAATGGGCCGGCCTCTTATCCCTTGGAGAACGCGAAGTCCGTCAGTGTCGTTCGACAAAATAGTGCGCGAATTTTAAGACGCCAAAATTACCCTTCCCGCCATCCAAGTGTCAGTCGTTATTTTGGACCTTGGTTAAGTGAAAAGTGCATAAAGTGCATATCATAAGGACACTGTAACCACCATAAGTGTCCCCGTGTCCCCAAGAAGGTCGAACAGCCGTCCGTCACCATACGGCTCAAAACACGGCCGTCCGTCAACATACGGCTAGGACTTCCATCGAGAGAACTACGGTTTTCACCCTAGGTCTTGGGTAGGAACCCAGGCCCGGCGCAAATACTAAGCGCATCCCGAAGCCGAAAAAACACCCAGGCGACGCACCAGGGCGTCGGCAACCCCGGCAGCATCCCGGAACCATACACGTGGTACCACGGCAACGAACTTCCCGGCATCGACGTGTCTCCAGCGAGCAGTGTTGCAGCAAAGGTAAACAGTAGTGAGTCGAGCGGTTAAGAATAAATTCATACTTCCCCAGAGTTCCATTTAGTTAATATATTTACTTTGAATATACGACTTTTGTTTGCCCTTTCAATTTTTGTGTTACTTTATTGCGTACACCGAAAGGAACAAAATACAGGTTATAACTGGGTGGGAGGAATCAAGGTCGAACAGGTTGGTAAGTATTTCCCAGCTACGACGAGCCGACCCTGAGATTGGCTGGAGTCCTGAGCTAGTCGAAGGCCTAGTTTCAGACTTTGCCCTCGCACGAAGTGTAACCTTTATATGACGCTCATTAGACCGGTTGTTCTCTACGGGCACGAGACATGGATATCGCTCAAGGAGGACCTGCGTACACTCGGAGTATTCGAGCGACGAGTGTTAAGAACCATCTTTGGCGGCGTACAGGAGAACGGAGTGTGGAGGCGAAGGATGAACCACGAGCTCGCGCGACTCTACGGCGAACCCAGTATCCAGAAGGTGGTGAAGGCTGGCCGGATACGCTGGGCGGGACATGTTGCGAGAATGTCCTGCAAAACAGGTGTTCGCTACGAATCCGGTAGGAACAAGACAAGCAGAGGCGCAACGAACGAGGTGGTTAGACCAAGTGGAACGTGACCTGGCGAATGTGGAATGTCCGAGAAATTTAAGAACGGTTGCCATGGACCGAGTGAATTTTAGAAGTTATCACTAATCACTCACTAATCGTACTTCCATAGCCAGAACTTATGTCTGAGTCCCAAAGAATAATAAGCGTGTATTATTATTCTTCTTGTCTTTGTTCATGTTTTTGATCATTTTAACATAAAAAACATCAAAATGATCAAAAACATAAAATGGTTGGGCCTACCATGGAGCAGAGAACGCAAAGACATCTGGAACACAGGAACAGGAAGAAACGTGGACCACCAGTACCATACGTTTCAAAGGGGATCGTTGGAAGCATGCTAAGAAAAATGCTCCGTGATGAAAATACCACGCTAAATGTAATGTTACTTCACCAATCACTAGAGCCATTCTTCATGGGCTGGAAATGATTTATTTGGTACACAGAAATCACAAAACTTGAAACTAAAATTCTTTTTAAAAATTTGATTTATTTGATGAAACATTATTAAAAATTTACTTGTATTTTTCTGCGTTGAACTGTTTTGGATTTCAGTGTACAATCATTTCTGGTCTTAGACCAAGGATAAAGCGCCTTTACTCGCTCTTGAAAATAAAAAAGAAACGGAAACATTAATAGAACATTAAACCTATCGAGGTCTGTTAAGAGCTCGAAAGGTTCTTCAAATATTTTACCCTTTTAAGAGAATTTGATAGTGAGATAACTTCAAAACCTCTCTGCAAATAATGAACTTTCAGTTTTAAAAGTCGGTGATTGTATTCAGTTTACTTATTAAAAATGTAAATCTTATATGATTAAAAAACATTATGAAAATGCAAACATTTTAAAACCATCAACTAGTGCATAAGTGAAAAAAATATAAAGGCGAAAGATTGGAATTGGCTCACCGGGTTTTGGCTCTCGTTGGGAATCACTATCATCATTAGTGATGATACTGCGGTACTGCTTCGGCCGGAGGTATATTAAAAAAATATCAAAAACTAACCCCTTTCCTTCCAGAAAACACGTTTTCTCACTTTTTTTCGTCCTTAACAGTTAACCAATTTACATAATCGCAGTAATCCGCGGTATGCAACAAGACAACTTCAAGACGTTTGCTCAATGAAAACTAAATCACAAATAATTCCCGCTTTCACGTCCGTTTTAAAATGAATTTTTCAGCTGCTCTCAAAATAAAAATTGCCCAACACACACTTTCATTTTTAATTTCCAACTTTTCATCTTTGGACATTGTGATTCAGAAAATATTTTTCTGTTAACCTCAACTGCTAACGAAAATCTTTTAATTTTTCCACGGTATCGTCTTGCGGTTTCACAAACACTTTTGAATGCGCTATTGAATCACTTTCAACCAAAACTAAGACGACCCATCCACGAGTCATCTTTTTATTAGCTTCTGTTGAAATTTTTCTCTATTTCATATATTTCACTATTCTAAACAATTTAACAAACACGATTTTTACATACGGGGGAAAAACGCGTGCGCTGCAATTTCGAAATCTCGCAAGATCCGTCCAACACAACAAAACACCAATTGTATTTCTCGGACCGAGTGAATTTTAGAAGTTATGTTCTTTAAGTTATGTCGTGAGACGGAATACTACGAAAAAGATTCCTTAACAAAGTGACCAAATCATCTGATCTTACACTGAAACTATCGTTGAGCTGTGTAACTATTTGGTTGACCTGAATCTGTTGAAGTCGACATCTTCGGTGGTGAATATGGTGATCATATTGCAGAAAGCGAAGCAACAGTTTGCTCACTCAAAAACTCCTTGTTGGTCATGCGACGCTTCATAAAGACTGTCAGTTCCATGATCATAAGTGCCAACAGATTTGATTTTCGTAAGGCTATTGAGAAAGTCTAAAACAACAAGAAGGTTAAAAGAGCAAAGTTAACGAGCAAAGGGAAAAACATCTACCAAAAATTTGTCTGTAGAAATGGTAGTACCGAGAATTTTTCACAAAATCTGTATTTTGTTATCCCCCTTCGTCAAATGGGTTTTACCGGTAATAGCGGTATAGAGATTTTATTTATGTAAAATTAAAATGGAAGTGCAGACTGGGTTAAAGTTGAAAAATACATCACTTACATACTAAAGAAATCAGCGCCAATTATCTGACGTGTAGGGCCGAAAAAAAAAATCCTTGTTGGCGATCCGGAGCTAGCGTCTTCATCTAATTCATCTTCATCTAAACCTTGACTGCTTCTCGTCAACATTTCTTAATTCTGCGGTTCAACTACGCTGCGGATTCCGTACCTAATACTTTCAATTTTCGCGTTCGTCGCCGCATATGTACACCAAGTTTCGAACGCACCCATAAAATAACACGGATTTTATGTTTGAACTGAAAATTGAAATTTTTGTTCGTAGAGAGGTCTAACGTGACCGATAGATGTTTCGGAAACCTGCAAACGCAAATTGAGCTTTCTAATCCAGGTTTTAATTATTCCTCCGAACGACGGGAACGAAGTAAGGAGATTAGGGAGGAGTTGCAATATTTAAGGTATTAATAAACGTGATCATAAATGATTTTTTTCAACGCTTAGAGGTCAAATAAACTTGTTCTTTGGCATAACATCGATTTTGTATGAATAATCAATTTATGATGCCTATAACAGGTTAGGAGACATCTCACCCGAAATAGCACTGTATTCATTTGGAAATTAAACAGACTTTTATTTATAGAACCAATGGATGCCCCCAAAATAGTCGATTGTTGTTATGTTTATTAACTGGATCATCGCCCAGTAGCCAGAATGGCGATGAGTAAAACTGATGTTTTTGAAGGCAAACTTAAAACACGACTCGGTACTAAATATGAATGGAATTGACGGCCGAAACGTAAAAGACTGCTCTAGACCTCTGTGCTAGGAAACACAAACTCATTGCTCATTACCGCAATAGTATTTTAAATAAACGCAGTCTGGTGCGGCGGAGTTCATTTTCATCTTTTCGGATGGGGAATGTTTTGTTTACAGAGAAGACAAGACGCATTTACAGAAAAGGTATATGCGGGTATGTTTGTAGGTGATATTTTTCGCATCAAATGTGTGAGGCATTCCATGGATTTTGGTTCCGAGTAGTCCTACGTCAGAGGAGAGGTCGGTGAATCGATATTCCGCGAAAGTATGTACGGAATGTCGGTGGGAAATGCAGGAATGAGTTTCTAATGAGCGTAGGCATCGCACAACCGCATATCTGTACCTAGAGCTATGGCTTTGAGCATTTAGGGTGTTGAAATCGGATTCCCGAATTTTCTGGCCGCTGATGTAATACTTTTAAGCTGGTGTCTTAAATCAGCGTGACTTGTGTTTCCTTGATCTTCAAGCTTACGTCCGTAGATGGTTACTGGGAGAAATTACCTTTTTGGAAAATTTTAGTCAATTCAATTTCGTTTATGTATCGTTGACCCCATATACTTTTACCACAAAAGTCGTGTTCATAGGCTTTCAAATCAAGTCCCCTGTTGTTCAGGATGTTACCTGATATCGTTGATTAAAGGTATTCTTTTTTATTTTAAGAAGCAAATAGCTGTCAAGGCGAAATTACCTCTGGCCATTTCAACATCATTTATAGAGCGCTACAAATTGCTTTTTAATTCAATTAACGTTTTCCACAATCTTCTGCTACCGACTGAATAATAGTGAATATAAATAGATAGCCATCTGGCGGCATTCTGAGTTTGTCGTCCTAATTGTTTTTCATAACTCATACTTCCCCAATCATTAAAGTTTATGTTCTTTGCTATTTGTCTTCGCTCTCTAACGCTATCTCTGGTGGAAACAGGAAAGGCCATTGGGTTACCGGATCAGTTTCTGGCACTTAAACCCGGAAGCAAAGGTGGTGGCGTAATACAGGTAATTAATTAATGGAAGTTAGGGCCTTTTTGATTGGGGTAAACGGGCAATCATCACTATAATCATCACCCCGCCAACAGACGTCGGCCTCGGAATGCATCCTGGTGTCGATGCTGGCTGCCCGGGCTCAGGCCATCAAATACCTGAAACAGCAGCATCCATTCGTCGAGGAGGGCCACCTGTTGTCCAAGTTGATGGCCTATTGCTCCAAGGAGGCCCACAGTTGCGTCGAGAAGGCCGCCATGATTAGTTTTGTAAAGCTGCGGATCCTGGAACCAGATGAGCGCTGTTCGCTCCGGGCGGATACACTGATAAAGGTAGGTTTTTTATTATAAATCTAATAAGGCGTTCACTCGTTTATCCATCATATTACAAATTTACAATTCAATTCAACTCGGAAAATACGAACACTGACAGAATCAAAACATGATTTTCTTAAAAATCTCTTTCAAGCTTAAACGACACAGAAAAATAATAGATCTGATTTTAAAGCTTATTTATTGAATTCTTATAAAAGGCACAAAATTCAAAATATCAAGCAAAATTTCTTCGACCTTATTTACTTTCGATAGCAAAAGCATAGCGAGACGGAAGATAAAACGCAATTCGATTCGATTGTAAGCTAACCTTGAACTGATACCGATGAGTGCAGAAAAGATAAACATCAGATAGAATTAATGGGTTTGTTGTGATTTTCGATGTAAACAAGGTAAGAGGTCACCATAATTGAAATAAAAGGTGAAGTTTTGGAAAAACTAAAGAAAATCCCAAATGAGATCCAAAAACATACTTTTATAAACAAAACACGAATAAAAAATTTAGAAAATAAACTGAACAATGCAAGTTATTCATATTTTGATCAGCAATCTTTTTTAAACATGAATTTGCTTTGGTCCATCTTCGTACCTAAAAATTTTCAAAGTTTCGAAAGTGACGAAAAGTATTAGAAATCATTTAGAGATATCAAAGAAGGAAAGAACATAAGCCGTAAATATCATGAATTTTTCGAAAAAGATACAACGGCTCACCGACGGAACTTGAACCGGAGATTGCGGGTCACTTTCGAAAATTTGATTAAAGAATCAAAAAGGAAGAGAAAATAGAAGGTAATTAAAAAAAAATACCCTGAGAATTTTTTTTTAAACTGTGACCCAGGAATGGGTCTTGATTCAAACATTCAGTCAGCGAAACTTTTTTGTAGAGAAATGAATCCAACTGTGTAAGTTGAAATTTCAGGGACTAGCTAAGATGAAAATTGATGTTGAAAAACATGCTGTAGTCGAAAGATGTGGGTTCAAGTCCTATCGGGAGACAAGGCGAATTTTTTTCGCATGTTTTTCAACATCAATTTCCATCTTAGCTAGTTCCTGAAAATTCAACTTACACAGTTGGATTCATTTCTCTACAAAAAAATATCCTAAGAATTTTCTTTTAAATTGAAAAACATTGGAGAAGTTCAAATCAAAGCAAAAATGTGTAGAGTCTGTAAAATTCATAAAATCTGCAAATTCTATTAGATTCGTGAAATCTGTATAAATTTTCAAAGTTTGAAATCTTTAAAATCTTTTAATTCTTTCAAATCTGTAAAATCTGTTTAACTTGTGAAAACTGCAACGTCTGCAAAAACTGTAAAATCCATTGAATCTTCAAATTTGGACAGGTTGTAAAACCTGTTAAACCTATTAAATTTGTCTAAATCTGCTAAATCTGCAAAATATATCAAAACAATCACTGAAACCAGAATGATCTATAAATTATATGAAAGTCGTGAAAACAGTATAATCTTTCAAATTTGTTGGTTGCAAAATCTGCAATAACTGTTAAATTGTCGAAACGGTTAATTTCGTGGAAATGTATGAAATTTCGTAAAATTTAGAAAAATGTAAAATTTGTGAAATTGTGAAAGCTTTCAATATTGAAAAATTTTACAATTTGATTTTTTTTTTAAATGTCGTTGACAAATTATTCAAATTAACAAAAGTCACAAAACTTATAAAACTGTGAAAATGTAGGAATTGTCATAAAAGTATTGAAGGAGTTCAAATATCAAATTTTTAAAAAAAAGTGTGAAATCTGTAAAATGCATAAAATTTGTTAAATGTGTAAAATTTGCAAAATCTGTAAAACCTGGAAAATTGATAAAGTTGGCAAAATTGAAACAATTGAGGGACAAAATTATAAAAATTGCATTTTCTAATGTGATAGAAAGACTTAGAGAAACATGAGGTATCAAAGAACGAAGTAACATAAGCCGTAAATATCATGAAATTTTCGAAAAAGATACAACGGCTCACCGGCAGGACTTGAACCTGCAATCTCCGCTTCGCTACAACCGCGCGTTAGCCAATTCCACCACGGTGAACGTGATGGAACCGGCCAACCGGAACCGGCGAGCAATCGAGCTCTGCCGATCAACTGCTGGACCTTCTATCGAAACACCATGTATATCCCGCATGTGATCTTTCCCTCTATTGATCTCTCTTGTTTCTCTAACCCCACCCATCGACTCGGGATTTTAGCCGAGCGAGCACATGGTCGATTGCTTCGGGTTTGCCGCAACTTACGGTCAGATAAAAAATTGTCAAAGTTGTCAAAACTCTAAAAAATCTTCAAAATTGTGGAAATTTGCAAAATTGTGGAAGTTGTCAAATTAATCAAAATTGTCGAAATGTTCAATTGCCTTAGTTGTCAAAATTGTCAAATCTTTGAAAATTATCAAAACTGTCAGCAGGTCGAAAAAATATTTAAAAAAATAATAAAATGGACTTAATTTACACGGAAAATAATAAAAAGGTAAAATTTACCGATACAGCAAAGGTGAATGCTCGCAAAAGCCAAAAAGGTAACTTCTACCTATTCGAGGTGAAACTCACCTCACAGCGAGGTAAAATATACCTGAAACGAAGAATGAAAAAAGGTACAATTCACCGAGAAAAAATGTGAATCCAAAAAAGGTAAATTTCACCTCGTAGCGAGGTGAAGTTCACCTGAATTGAGCTGAATCAAAAAGTATAATCCACCTAGAAAGAAAGGTAAATCCAAATAAGGTAAAACTTACCTCGTAGCGAGGTGAAGTTGACCTGGATTGAGCTAAACAAAATGGTACAAATCATCTCGAAAAAAAGTAACTATTTGACGAATCCGTTTATTGAGGTTAAGCTGTTTTGCCGTTTAGGAACACGTTCTGCTTCGTGCACAATATGTGAAAATCGGAACAAAATGGTAAGTGTTTTCTTAGATTTCATTTAGTTGTGCTGGTTCTCTTCATAATACTTTGCTTTTGTTTCAGATCGGCCCACAGAGCTTCGTGTTGTATTCCCGTCAGCTTTCAGATATTATTCCGGACAAGCCGGACCTGACAAGCTTGGCGAACAAAGGACTTGCCTCAACAATTTTCAAAGAACACGGTGATATATTTCAAAAATAAATATTAGGTAACAGTCCCTATTTATTTAAAATAAATACCAATTTTTTCATTAATTGTGTGTTTTTTTTAAATTAATTATTATTGAAGAAACCAATCAAACAAACAAGCATTTACCTTTTAAATCAGTGAATGGGAAAACGGTATTATACTATTTTGCTAGGTGAATGAGAAAATGGTAAAATCTACCTTTTTGCTAGGTGAATTGAAAAAAGGTAAAATTTACCTTTTTGCTAGGTGAATGAAAAAAAGGTAAAATTTACCTCGAAAGAGGGGTGGAAAAAATTCACCTCGCAAAAAGGTAAATTTTACCTTTTTTTTATTTTCCGTGTACAAATTTGAAAAAATCATTAGATTGGCTTAGTTTAAAAAAAAACAAAAAAATGGTCAAAATTATGAAAAATGTGAAAAATGTCAAAATTGTCAAAATAACTTTCTGTGTAAAATCTGTTACACCTGTAAAATCCGTCTGATTTCTATAAAATGTAAAATTGAAAAAAATGATAAGATGATGAATATGACAAAATTTGTGAGATTGTAAAAATTGTCGAAATTATCAATTGTTAAACTGAAATGTTTTCAAAACTGTTTAATTTATCAATCAACGTGGTCAATATTGTCGAAATCTCCAAAATTGACATGATTTTAAAAATAATAAAAAAGTGAGAAAATTAATAAAATTGACAAAATTGTCAAATTGGTTAATTGCCTAAATGATGGGAATTGTCATGATTATTGAAATTTCTAAAATTTCGGTATTTGTAAAACTAATTCAAATTAATATTATTTTTAAATTATCAAAATTTTGAAAATAAAAATGTAAAAATTGTTAAAAATGATAAAATTACCGAAAAAGTCAAATTTGACCAAAATGTCGAAAATGTAAAAAATATCAAATTAATGAAATCATAAAAATGTATTTTTTTTTTTTTTTTTTTTTAATAATTGAACTAAGATTTTATTGATTGAAAAAACTCAGTGGAAACCTTAATGAACTTTTGTTCCTCTAAAAGGTTTCTATACACAATTATCGTTAATTTTGGTAATCAATAAAATTGTAAAAATATTTATAATTGTGAAATGGCCAAAATGGTCACAATTACGAAAACAGCCAAAATTTCTAAAATTGTCAATATAATCAAAATTTTTAAAATCGTCAAAACAAATGAATAAAAAAATCAAATTTATAAAAAAGTGAAATTTGTAATTTTCAGAATTCTCATATTATAAAAATTGAATAATTGTCTAAATCTTCTAAATTGATAACTTTTGAAAATTCTCAAATTGTCAATTTAAAAAAAAAATGATCAAAATTTCCAGAATTGTCAAAATAGTTCAAATTGTCAATATTTTGAAAATTAACATAAATATTTACAGTAATCAAAATTGACAAAAATGTCAAAATTTGAATTTCTATAGGAGGGGATTCTATAGTACTTCACGGTGTTACGATTTTCAACATATAATGGGAGGAATAGAGGGCAAAAATAGTGCATTTTAGCGTTACGTAATTTATGGATGGAACCCCATCATCAACAACTTTTAAAGGTTTATTTTGGTATTGTCTCGTGATGATGAATCATATTTTTTTCGGCGTCCACAGGCCATGGAAGAGGACGAACAGCAGGGCCTGATACCGTTCTTCGTCTCGACAACCCTGGGAACAACGGGATCCTGTGCGTTTGATGATATTTCCGAAATCGGGGACGCACTGCAGCGGTTCCCAAGCGTTTGGCTGCACGTGGATGCGGCCTATGCCGGCAATGCCATGATCTGCCCGGAGCTAAAATATTTGCTCAAGGGTATCGAACGTGCGGATTCGTTCAACACCAATCCGAACAAGTGGTTGTTGACCAGCTTCGATTGTTCGACCCTGTGGGTTCGTGATCGCATTCGGCTAACCTCGGCCCTGGTGGTAAGTTGAGAATTTGGGATTTTTGGAGGAATCTATGAAAACCGAATCCCTTTTTTGTCTAGGTGGATCCTCTTTACTTGAAACATGGGTATTCGGATTCGGCCATCGACTATCGTCATTGGGGAGTTCCATTGAGCCGACGTTTCAGATCCCTAAAGTTGTGGTTCGTTCTACGAAGTTACGGTATCACCGGGTTACAAAATTACATAAGACATCACATTGAGTTGGCGAAGCGCTTCGAACGATTGGTTCAGAAGGACAATCGCTTCGAGGTGTGTAACGAAGTCAAGTTGGGCTTGGTGTGCTTCCGATTGAAAGGATCGGACCGAATCACCGAGAAGTTACTCATCAGTATCAATGCCTCTGGGAAGCTGCACATGGTCCCAGCGTCTGTCAACGAGCGGTTCGTGATCCGATTCTGTGCGGTCGCTCAAAACGCCACCATTGAAGATATTGGTAAGGTTCTAGGTTCACATGACGATTGTTGAAATCGATAAAGTATTATTCCATTGAAGACTACGCTTGGGACGTTATCACCGACTTTGCGGCTGAAATTCTGGAAAAGGAACAGGCCGATGAGGTCACCGAGATCGTTGATCGCCGCAAGACCCACACCTTGGCCCAGAAGCGATCCTTCTTCGTGCGCATGGTCAGCGATCCGAAAATCTACAATCCGGCCATCAACAAAGCTCAAACACCGCGGATGTCTACGGAACTGACCTCGCCGACCGTCGATGGAACGGTCGTTACAGTGCAGTCCCCAAAGTAGGTTACAAAATGGGAGCAAACATAGGGAAGGTTATGATTGCATTTCTTTACCTTTGTAGCACTCCTGGCTCGGCATCATGGATCAGCTGGCCACTGGCATTCCTTTTTGCCAATTCTGAGGATGGCCCGAAGAACGATATGCCTTTGAGGTAAGTGGTTGCGGAAGTTGGTTTTGTGGGCACTCGGTTAAAAGAACGACTTAAACGAAGACATGATCATTTATGAGGACCAGTAGCAAGACCATATGCGGTCTCATGGTTTGAAGAATCGTTGAAGAAAAAAAAAATGATTCAACTTTATTAAAATGAGTTTTTCTACCATTTCGCAGATTCCGCCATCTGGACACAAAGGTGCGCCTGTCGGCGTCGCGGCGCAATTCTGCCACCGGGGGTGGATCATCACCGTCGCCCGAGGGCGAAAACGGCATCGTGCTGGCCAAATCCCCCAAACGATCACCGATTATGATGCGAAGGCGCGGAACATCACCCAGCGGACCGGCCCCGGCAAACAGCAACGGTGGTAATAACAAATAAATCCAACGCTTAACGCTCAATCAACGACGATCTCATTACCACTGATGTCACCAAAATAACTCGACAGCTGATTAAATTGAGAAAACTCTTCGTAAATTGTAATTCCGAATGAACAAGACATTTTCCATATCCATTCCTATAATTGCAATCGACAAAAAAACCGATCACAGAAGATTAAGAATAATCGATTCTCCAAAAATCAACAGTTCACACGATTCCACAAGAGTCGATGGAACAGACACATGGTTGAAAGCGAATAATAAACTATTTATTCTCCACGAAACGTCCCCCGCCATGCACCTGGTTTCCCCATTCCGGTGATTCCACCAAGTACAACTTATAAACACAGAAGCCAAATTACACAAGCAACCCCTCGATAATGAACTACCTAGTATTATAGTAGAGGATAAAATAAACAAATAAACAAAAGTAGAAGAGTTATATTGAAGGTTTGGGAAAATGAAAAACGAAAGCAAGAGAAAAACAACAAATCTGTATCGAGCCGGTAAGTGAATATAAAATAAGGAAAAGCAGAGCCAAACTAAAAGCAAGTGTCTCTATTTATTCTTCGTTCTTCGAACATGCCGAGGTAAGTTCTTGTAAAATAAAAAAAATAACATGGTTTACATAGTCGCTGGTATTGATGATAAAAATCAGATAACAAGGTGAAGTTCTCGGATAACTACACAGTTAGAAAAATGCATGTAGCATTACATGCAAGTACATGGGTAGAAGGGAATCGGCCTTTTACATGTGATGATACTGCATACTTCATGTAAAATCCCAATAGCATTCATCTGCTTTGTTTATTGTAAGTTTACATTTTTTTTAAACCAATTCAAAATTCCTATTGGATTGCAATGTTCGAAATAAGATCGGAAACACTAGTTTGACCAGGCATTCGTACTTTATTAGCAGATTTTATGTTTGATATTTACACCTGTTCATAAGTGTTTGAAGTTTCCTCCGGGAATTGGACAGCAGACTGTAGAATTCAAACAAATTACTCCTGACTAAGTCCTTAGCTGCATTTGCCCGCTGCTTTTGGCTCTTATGGTTTCTGAAAAAAAAAGATCAATCGATGTGAAAATAATAGTGAGGATTGGTTACCACTATTCAAAAACGTCGTTTCACAAACATTTGGATAGATTTTAGATCAGAACTTACCTTGCTAGAATATTCTGCGAGCAGCAAACGAAATTCAATTCATACGGGAATTGGAGCAAAACAACAAGTGTGCTGACAGCGTGGAGCACATTTCATGTAAATGTCCTTTAGAACATGCATTCCCATTGAGTTTCTACGTGTTTTGCTCGCATTTTCATGTAAATTTCTTTGCAATTGCAAAGATGATATAGCCTTTTTCATATTTTTTTCAGAAATGATACGGAAACGTAAATTCACTTGTAAAGTAGATTACATTTTTTTTTCTGTGTAGGACTCCTTGAAGACTGCCATAGTGGCGGTGTTGGCGGAAATGATAGAGCAAACATTTGGTTTTGGGGTTAAATACAGCGTGTGTTAAGAATAATTAGACAAAGCTTTGAACTTAGGATGTAGAAGACGAATTGGCATCCCCAGTGAGAAAATATTCTTTAAAGGGGTTGCTTCCGACGATGTTTTCTAATTACAGAACATGGTGTTGGGAGCTATGGCGAAGTCGTTTGACTTCTAATATAAACTTTTACAATTCTTTTAAATCTCGTTATGCTGTTTTCTGATTTAATGTGAAGTGAAAGGGCGTTGTACCGAGAAATACTAAAGTTTGAGAAACTACCAAACAAACGACTTATTAGTTACAGTGCGTCGTTTGTTGGATAGTTGTTGAATCGACGACTTGACTCGCTGTAATCTGAGCTGTGTTTGTACGCGGTGCTTTGAATAAGGTGTATTTTGTTTTGTGGAGATGAGCGACAGAATATTTTCAGAAAAATATTCTCCTCATGTCTTCAGATCGATACTCATATCACGGATAATTTGATCGGTGCTTTCACCAATGTACAGCAATGAAGTTTCGTCAGCAAAGAAACGAGACTTTCCATGAAGATCGAGATTGGGCAAGTCGTTGATATAAATAAAGAATAACAGTGGACCCATATTGCTACCTTGTGGAACACCAACTGTTAGTGGACGTAGTAGACTGGTGACGTTATTGGCTGTCACATACTGGGTACGATCAACAAGATAGCTCTTCAGTAGTCTGTTTGCAGCTCCTCTGATACCGTATACATCCAGTTTTTCAATAAAGCTTCATAGTCAATTGTGTCGAAGGCTTTTTCGAGATCTTCCCACAGATTTTTTAACATCCATTGCCTTTGTAATATCATCAATAAGTTCGCAGGCTGCGGTAAGCGTACTTGATCCACTTCGAAAACCGTATTGATGCTTATACAAGATATGATGTCGATTTAGGAAGTTCATCAATCTAGAGACCAACAGTTGCTCAACGATTGAAAAACTAAAGCATTGAGCAACTGTTGGCTTCCAGATTGGTGAACTTCCTAAATCAACATCACATCTGATATAAGCATCAGCTTCGACAACGTCTGTACGTTAAGCCTAACGCATGAGAAACCAGCGGGATTCGCGGACCACGTTAGCACCACAAAACCAAGATCGCGTGGATCACTTCGAATCAAGAGGCACAATCAAGTAGGCCTGAGAATGATGCAAGAGAGCGGCAAAGACCACGGCCGGCCTTACACGGATCCGATGCAGTCAAACAAAGGTTTGGTTGGCCGTGACCTCATCAATACGATAGAACGTAGACTTAGTAGCGTACAGGGATTGATGAACCAGCGGGCTATCTTAGGAAGCAGCCTGCGTAGGATCAGGAGTCAGATCCTTCTCGTTTCTGCTGTAGGAGTACTTTTACTGTTACAGCAATTAGAGCACGTCCGACGTGAGTAAATATGCTTGGGAGGTCTCAATTACCAGCGTTCAATGACTTTGCAGATAAAGGAAGAATGCCTCATGAAGTTCCACCACCGGTTAGGACATGTGGCCTCACCACTCTGTCCAACTGGACACAGACGACTGTCCAGGGCTTCTTGCGGACCAGGCATCAACACCAACTACGTGGGGCAGAGAATGTCTGAGAACGGCAGCACTTGGCAAGTATTCAGCGCAGCAGAGATTATGCAACAGACCGCGAAAGATGTTCGATGATCATCGACGGAAAGCAGATCGCGTGCTTGGATTAGATTAATCTACCGCAAGGATGTATTCGTGAATGTGTATTTAAAAACCTACATTCTCCGCACAAGGAGACGAAAAGGGGTATTTCAAGCCTCAAATCCTGAAAGCTAAAGGATTCCTCACCTGAAACGAATCCAGGAATTGAATGACTCAGGTGACTCGGCTATCGTCCCTGCATGCGCGGCGCAGAATCCGTTTAAACATTCGAGTCGAAGCGTAAAAGAAGCCTGAAGCACGACAATCGATCAACTCATGACGGGCGGAATAAGTCTCTGGGCCAAAACCCTGGCGTTGCAAGTCCAAGAGAAAGGTTGAAATCGGAATACGTTCTGACAAGACTGGCCCTATCGGAAGGAGGTTGCCGAGTTGAGCGCATCAGATCCCATGTTAAACACTACAAAATTAACGCAGTATTATTTAATACGAAGTGAACGTCGTCGGTAGGCCGCAAGCACGAAAGAGTAACTCTACCTTCGTGGAGTATCTGACTATGTATTGTCGTTCTCTACGAGTGAAGCTGTGGGAATCAGACTGGACCTTTTCTACAGAAGACTTCGTAGAAAAAGTTGTCGTCGGACAAGTCAATTGAGTTGCGGATTATCGACGTCGTAGTGTGATGTTCAGGTATTGTGAATGGCGTCTAGTTACTACGTCATTGAAAATAGAGGTCGTAAAGTATCCAACTATCTATCGTATCTAGTATCGCAAGTATGAACAAAATTGAAGGATGGTAATGTTTTCACCGAGCAACCGTACCTGGTGTTGATCGAGACCGAATTTCAGTGCTGCGATTAGCTCACTAGGCCAACCTGGTTCATAGGCAAAGTCCGAAGCATATTTTGAGAAATTTTCAAGACACAACCAATACGGCGTTGGTACACTGTTCCGATATGCGGATGCAGATTTTTTCAACAATTCCGAAGATTGAAGATATGTATCGAAAACACAATTTAAAGGCCAGCCAAGATATCTGGTAATTGACTGTAATTTTTCGAAGATCGCAATTGACGTCAGGTGTCAGTGCGTAAAAGTTAGCCTAGCCCTGAGTCACAGGAAACACATCTTATCGGAATTGGTCGCTTGATCGAGTAAGGGTGTTCTCATAGGATTATTGGGAAACCTTTACTGCATTTGGTAAGTTGACCAGTGTCCATACTGTAGGTTTGTTGTGTAGATGGTCCCTAAAATGATCCGATTGTTGCGGCAAAACAACATGACGGATAAAGTGTTTCCATCCAGTTCTAGATGTTTGTGAGTGATCGGAAGTGGTCCTTTCCCAAAACCGAGTGAGCACCCAGGAAGTCTGTCGGCATTCCGGTATGTCGATACCACTACTATCCCAACGCCGGGGGGTATCCGAGTAGTGCCGCTTCCTAAGGGGGAAACTGCGGGGATAAAAATATACCTTCCTCGTAGCGGACTTCGCAGGAAGAGGGTTAACCACTGGCGGGGTTAACCCACGGGTAGAGAGGCTCTCGATGCCTGGCGAGCCATTCGAGTCGGTGTAGAATGTCGTCACTGTCGGGAAACATTCGAGTCGTAGCGTTAAAAGTGCCGAATGTGTGCCGAGACAGGCGCGAGTCCATGACAATCTTCTCTCGATATGGCACACTACGGGCAGAAAAAGCCGCGGGTCGAAAATCCTAGGGTTGCCAGCCAAGGGGATAAAGAAGACCGGACCACGGTCGGAGTAGACTGACCCCACCGACGGGGGGCTGTCGAGTAGTGTGCGTCCGGTCCGACGGTTTGAAGCTACAAAGATAAGGCAACATCTTCTGCGTAGCGGATGTCGTGGGTGCGCCGTGTTCGTGGGTAGGATGCTCCACCTTCGGGGAGTATCCGAGCAGGACGGTTCCCAACGACCGAAGCTGCGGGGGTAAGAAATCGTTGGAAAGGGTTAATCCACGATCGGGGAATACCTACGGGAAGAGTGGCTCTCGACGCCGGGTAAACCATTCGAGTAGGAGTAGAATGCCGTCTTCGTCGGATATCATCCGAGTCGTTGCGTTAAGTCCCGCGCGTGTACTGTGACAGGCGCGAGTCTAGGATAAGCTGCTCTCGACTGGCACAAAGGTGGCAAACCTCTAATGCCTCTTATGGTCGGGTTCGAGTCGTTAGAGGAGAGGTCATGCCTCGAATCTTCAGGAGGAGAGCTTTGTGTGGTCAACCCCGAGTCTTTATAATAAGGGGTCGGGTCTCGAGTCGTAAGAGGAGAGATCAGACCCTTAATCAACAAGAGGAGGGGTATAAGTTGTCACCTCGAGTCATTACGAGGAGAGGTCAAATCTCAAGTCGCTAGAGAAGAGATCGGGCCTTGAATCGTGCAGAGCAGAGGTCAACCTCGAGTCGATGCAAGGAGAAGTCGGATCTCACGTCTTTTGAGGAGAGATCAGGCCTCGAGTCGCGAAGAGGAGAGGTTTGTGTGGGAATTTCGAGTCATTGCGAGGAGATGTTGGTTCTCAAGTCGCTAGAGGAAAGTTCGGACGTCGAGCCGTAAGGATGAGAGGTTTTGCTGAAAGTGGTCTGGGTGATCAACTAATAAAAATACTACTACTGGTGTCAGAGAAAGTCATTCCGGGCGGAATTCAAATATACATACATACACATACCGAAAGTGAAGGGGCTTGTTTTCCAGAAGGAGAAGGAACTTGAGAGATTTTTTCTTGTTTCGCTTCAAAGTAGAGGTCATGCATCATTTTGCTTGGGAGCTTGAGTTGGGCAATAGTGCTTTTCCAATCATATCAAATTTGGTACAGTACACTTTTCAGCACATTTTCGGCACAAAGATTTGCTTAAGTAGTAGTAATGAAGCTGTGTCAATAAGACTTGACCGTCTCCGGGGTTTGTATCCTAGAAAAAAGAATATTTCGCGATACGAGAAAAACCTTTTGAGTAGACTGACTGACCCTCGACGACGGGTGAGTTATTCGAGTCGAAGTTAAATTACATCTTTGTGTGATAGGCTGAAGTCTACGATAAGCGACAAATGATCAGCATAAATACGACGGCCAAACCATGGAACCCGTGGAAGGGAAGAAAAAATTTTCCATTTAACAGTCGTTGATGGGCGATGTCGGGTATATGATTAGTGAGCGGTCGCCTATTAGCGCAAATATGACCTTCACACAAAAGATTCATCGCTGTTCTAAGTGAGACTAACAGTAAGATGCCCCAGATGGATGTCGTGGCGTAGGGAAGATGGACCAAAAGTAACAAACTGCGAATCATAAGAAGTAAAACTAAACGCAAACAGTTCAGTTGAAAACAGTTGGTCTGGCTTCGACCAGACCGAACTGAACGCCATGAGAAAATTTTTGAACTGCTGATTTTTAATCTCAAGTTATTGTTATGCGAGACTGAAAAAACTAAAATAATTCACCGGGTTGAGTTTCTTGGATTATAAACTATTCATTATGGTTGTTAAATTTAGCAGATTTTGTCTATTGTTGCAAATATTTGTACACTAAACTCAAGTGACTCGAAAAAATGCTGATGGCTTTCAGTTCGGTCTGGTCGAATACCGACCAGTTAAGAAAATAATTGAAAACCATGTTATTAATACAATTTCCATATCTGTTTTTATTGCTAGACTCTAATTATAAAATGTTAAGCCTAATATTATGTGAAAGTAGTCCTGTCGCTAAAAATTTTCCTGATTGATACAGGATGTTATCTTAACGAAATTTTCGTAGAACAGTTCAGCGGCAGCTTTAAACACCGAGCATTCGGCTAGTTTGTTCACAAGGCAATTTTTAGTGCGAACGATCATACTAAAATAAAGAAAATAGATTTGAAGTTCAACAAAAAATTAAAGAATTATCTACGAACCTGCAATCCTCTTGATTGAACGATTTACGGTCATCGTATTGCTTTCGCATAATATTTTCCATAGCACACATAAAAATGTAGTTGTTCAATTCCTTGGTACAATTTTCGTGCTTAACTCGATCGTATACTGGAAAAAAAAATTTGAAATTAATCCCAAGGAGAGATGATGAACCTAAAGAAATCCTTACCGATATTCTTTCCATTGTCTTCGCAAATATATTCTAGCACTCCGGTGATCCACTGCTGGAGGGCCTCAAAGATTTCATAGTTCTCATCCGGGACGCAGTCTCTGATCGTGATCATAAACGGACCAAAACAACTCGTGGCTTGCATCAAATTTGGACAATGTCTGCAATGGATCGGTCCCGAGTAATCTAAGTTTTAACTAAAATTACAACAAAAACAAGGATCAAATACTTCTCCAGAACCGCCTGCTGGTTGTCCACATTCAGCCGGATGGAATCGGTATTGAACTGAACGACGTCAATGCTCTTCCGGAAGCAACGGCGTACATCGATCCAAGATCTGGTGATGATCGAGGCGTTAAAGCCGCGCTTTTCACACTCCGATTTGGCGAACTGCCACAGCGTTTGGTAGGAAAAATCCATCGGGTCCAGAGCCGGTTGATGGTCATTATCCTCCTGACATGAAATTGATCGAAAGCTCGAAAAAACTGTCGTCAAAAAAACGATCGGCAGCAGCAGCGCGATTACTCGATTGAGCTCTAACACTTTCATTCTTACGGGACCAATTACTGGAAATGCGGTGTAGGCCCCCAGAAAGTAATAACTGATTTCCGAAAATAGACAAAAACCTTATCAACCTTAGGTGATTTCATTTTTATTTATTAAATGTTAACGTTCAACACGCATGGTATGAAGCGATGGTCCAGTTAAGTTTTATTTTTGCTTTATTTGTGATAATTAAAAAAAAAAGTTTTAACGCACGCGCTGGTTTTTTAATTATGTGGAACAGCAGTATCAACAATATCTAGACATGTGTGACCCATATGTAACTCGTTTCAAATCTTTTTGTTTGTAGCAAAACTTTATTCTTAGATTCTAGATCGGCGCGCGTGTTGTTGATTGCTAAAACAAAATAGGTCAATCTTGAGATTATATGAACGTCATAAATGATTTATATCTTAAGTTTTGATTTTGAGACCGGCTATAGACCTCATAGGTAACAATTCATTTTTTTCTCCAAAATTTTGATCGGATACCTAGTTTCAAATTTCGCGGCTCACTATTGGTTTTGGCGACAATTGTCCATAACTCGAATAGTGCTACTTCCAATCATTCATACAGAGTGGTAGAAACTCCTACAAGCGCACACACATTTTTTAAGGGTTTCATCAGGAAAAAAATGGAAGGGTTTTGTAGGTTGTGGGTCATTTTCCGGAGTGGCCAGGTCATAGTCTAGTTCTGAATCCTATTTGAAATCTTAGGAATATTTTCGGCCGGATGTGTCAAAAGTGGTTTTCAGAATCTTGGATTAGTCCAGGAGCTACAAACATGCGGAAGATACAAGGGATGTTAAGATTTTATTTTTTTTTCAATCGTCTTATAGTGGTTTTCCTAAAGGTATGAGCCGTTTCAAATAAAGAATTTACCAAAAAAAACAGTGGTTTTCAAAGTGGTCGCAAATGAAAAAATTGGAAGGCGTTGGATGGCCTCAGGGGGGCAATGAGGTCATATTAAAATTCACATTTTCATAAATTTCGAAACAACGTAGAATTGAAATGACAACGTGTTCGTTTAATGCACAGCAATGAAATAACAATGCAGAACAAAACACAAAACAATAATAAGGTTTAAGACTAAAATATCTACAGTTGCGTTCACAAAAGAATGAAATAGCGTGAAGCCGCTTCCGCTTCCAATTTTGACCAGCTTCCATTTCTGTCTTGGTTGATATTTTTTTTTCACGAATTTTTCACAAAATCTAGTTTAACTATCCAACTAATACTCCACAAAATTTGGCGACTGTACTTTCACTTAAAAAAAGGTACAACAATTATAGTGAAAAAAATGGAAAATTTGAGATTTCTTCACTGAATTCGCTGTATTTTTGAAAATTTTCATTGAAAACACTTGAACTTTGGCCAAAAGATGTAAAAATGTTTGATCTAGTACTTGGCCGAGTTTATTCAAAATCGATTGACGATATCTTCCATTTGAACATCCGTCCAAAAAAAAGAATTAAATCGCCTGTTGGACAATAATTAACCTCATTTTTAAACCGGTCCCATTTTTGATCGCGTCAATAGATTTTGATGAAACTCGGCCAGGTACTAGATCAAATATTTTTACATCTTTTGGTCAAAATTCAATAATTTTCAATAAAACTGTCAAAAATACAGCAAATTATGTGCAGGAATCTCAAATTTCTCTTTTTCACGATAATAGCTGTATCTCTTTTTCAGTCATAGTACAGTGATCAAATTTTGTGGAGTGTTAGTTGGATAGTCGAACTAGATTTTGTGAAAAATTCGTGAAAAAATATCAACCAAGACAGAAATGGCAGCTAGTCAAAATTGAGAGCGGGTGTGTATTTTGTGAAGGAACCTCAGATTTCTCTTTTTCACGATAATAGCTATATCTTTTTTCAGTCATAGTACAGTATCCTAATTTTGCGGAATGTTAGTTGTATAGTTGAATTAGATTTTGTGAAAAAATTGTGAAAAAATATCAATCAAGACAGAAATGGATGCTGGATATCTTATTTTTTTGCCTTTGTTTTTGATAAAGTAATGCACCTTATCATATTTTGCGCCAGCTTTGAACTTTTGAAGACATTTTTTTCACTTCGACAATAATGGATTTTATATTTTGAGAGTAACATTTATTAACTAAATTCAGAAATTGGGATGTGAATTTCGCATAATTCAAAACCTTTCTTCTGCTGTATAGATGTTAAAAAAAATGAAAACGTTTAAGTTGAAATTGTATTTGATTCTTTAAAATTTTACAAGCATTTTGCATAATTTATTGATCTTTTTTGAAGATAACCTTCCTCAGTATACGCTGGTTATGGACTCTAGTTTAAAAGCCATATTTTTTTTTACGTTTTACTTTATTCTTTGAATAAATGTTGTGTTTTGCTTTTCCAATATAGTGAAAAAAGCTTGTGGTTTTTAACGATTCCAACCAGCGTTTTGTATTTCAAAGATTTTTTTCTAAAGGAGGGCGTTGAGCTCAAAAATTTAGCAAAAGGGGGCGGTGAGTGAAAAAAGTTTGAAAACCACTGGTCTAAGTAGAACATAAAGTTTCAAAAACCTAGGACAATCCCATCGAATCGATCAATGCTAAACCGAATATTTGACACTGTTTGGTAGTCATAATTCTGCAGTAATAATTATACAAATTGGTTTTTCAATCATTAATTTTGATGTTTTCTTAATAAAAATGAAGTGGGCTTAAAGGAATTTCCACCTCAAAAATGTGGATTTTTTCAATTTACTCAGCAAATGAGGATAGGATTGAGTTGTGTTATCGTAAAATAAGTGTAATTTTGAAAGATCTAACGAATGGTATTATTACTTACCATGGTGATATTCATTTCCTGATGAGAAGAAACCTCGAAAATGTATGTGCGCCTATAGGAATTTCTACCACTGTATTAGGTCCATTAATAACACTGGTTCACAGCATTTTGGAACTGAGTAAGCTGAAGATCACTTGAAGATCAAATGAAATCCAAAAAAAATCTCAGTAGAATAGTTTTTGAGTTATGCTTCAATTATGAAATTTTGGAAAAATAAAAAAAAAAAGTACTTGAACCTATATTCAAATATCTCGGACTGCATAACATTTATTTTAAATTTCTTTTTGGTATGTTGAAAGTGAATACATTTGCTATCGATCAACTGAACTTTATTTTTGCGTATGGTCAACAGTATTGTTGATATTAGTGAAGTTGTGATAGAAAAAAATAATAGAAAGTATTTTTTTTTTCAGAAAATTTTGTTTCATCAACATACATAGACTTGTTGATACCATTTGAAAAATCTTGTTTTCTATGGACCGTAAATGTCAATTTCAAGTGGTTATTTATTAAAATCGGCTGAATGATAGATATGGTTATTTTACTAAAACACTCATATTTACATTTTGATTAATTTAACAAACCTTAGTGTACTAATCTTAGTATAGGAAGAATTAAACATGATTTTAATATATGTACATAGTTTTGTCAATAAAGGAAAAAAAAAATAAACATGATAAATCTCACGCGCTCTAAGCTGAAATTGATCATTAGCTTATCGGAAGGTCACATGCCAAATTTCAATAAGATCTGGCCATGTGGAGGTTTTGCTTGAGTCTCAAGCGTTCAGTATATAAATATATTCACCTTCAATATACAAAAATGAGATTTCAAATTAATGTTATGAAGTCCAAAATATATTTGAATATAAGTACAAGGTTTTTTTTTCCAAAATGTCATAATTGGAGCATAACTCAAAAACTGTTCTACTGAGATTCTTTTTTATTTCATTTTCGGATTCAGTGCCCGATTTTACATTGAAAATTTTGATCAGCCGATATTTTTTTAAATTGTGTGTAATTAGATTGAACTTTTACAAGGCAACCGTCAAAAAGCTTCAAAATTGTTGGAAAACTTAGAGAGAACACTTCCAAATTATTTAAAAAAAAAATTGACAACATCGAGAACATTACCCATGAAATGTTCAAAATGTGTCAAATTTTGTTTAATAATTTTGAGCTTTCGTAATGTTGATTGTAAAATGAACTAAAATACAATTATAACAAAAATAAGCAATATTAAATTTTCAATATTAATTTTAAACACCATTTCCATATTTCATTTTGATCTTCATACTGTCAATTTTTATTTCAATATACTGTAATAAAGTTATCATTGAATGATAACAAATTGATGATGACATAAATTTTAACATTGTGAAAGAGTTTTTGAAAGTTTTTGATTCTCATAAAAAATTAAAAAAATCGAGCTATAGATGTACAAATTTTTACATTTTTCGATGCCGTAGAAAACTTTACCTTGTATGACGGATTGGCTTGATGATATCACCTACAAACTTTTTTTGCTTTCATTATCCAATACCAACACTGTTGGTGTATAAATATTTTTCGGACGATCACCAAATTTTTTTAAATAAATATTTTAATAATTCAGTTAGCTGACTGGGGCAAAATGCAACAAAATGCAAATCAGAACTAAATCTCATAAATCGCGTTTCCATATGCTGGGATATGATTGTTTTGCATTATGCGTTTGTTAACATTAAAATTTCATCCACCCTAAGATTTATTTTCATGATTTAAGATAATAGAATATTTTGTTGTATTTTTTACCCCCAAATGTATGCAGCAGATTAACACTTTTTTCTTAAAAACCTTTTTGACAATAAAATTGTAAAATTTAATTCGAACAAAACCAAAAATTACTGCAATTGGTGCTTTATGCGTTATGACATCACAAATGTATCAAAAACTATAAATTTTTAAACTTTTTCATTTGATTTTTCAATAATTACAGAGTTTGTTGCAACTTACCCTTTTTTCTTAGTAGAGTGAAAATCGCATGTTTTTGAAAATTTAAAAATAACTGGTAAAACCAAGAATTTTTCTGACTACGTCAGTATGGTGTCCCATCAACCTTAAAACTTTTGATGTACAAGAGATATGATTATCTGTAAGCATTAGGATTTTAGAAGCCATTGAAGTTGAAAAGTGTTGCATGTTGCCCCAGTTGACGGTACCTTAATTCTGATACTGATGAATGTTTTTCAAACAGAAAACATTTACGTACAATATAAATCCGAAAAAAATCTGATCCAGAGCACGAGCAAAGCACCCGGTTGATAGTGGCCTGAACTTGTAGGTCAGCAAGAGCGCGTATTTAAAAACTGATAAAAAAATGAGCATAACGGCTGTTGGTTCACCTAAATTTGGATCAGATTTTTTTTTAATTTTAAAAGAAACGATTAGCCATTTGGAAATACAGATGTAGTAACACGTGTAGCAAGGTTACACCACGCGCAACGATCGAAACCCCATGTGTGTGACCCTCGTCCGAAATAGTTGATTGTAGAATAGTATGTAATATTTTTGAACTGTTGGTTAAATAAGGTAACCTGTTTTGTTTTCTTAAATGCTGGCAATGAATTGATTGACGGGAAAATTTGATAAGTTTGAAATTGCATTAAAAAATTTCTGTTCAACTACCTCTTTCTTACAGAGATAGAAGGGAAAAACCTTTGGAAAGTCCGAAGGTATAGAATTTTTCCTTTTGATCAGATTTTTAACCCTGTTATCCATATTTGCTATTTTTTTATTATTTTAAAATTATGTTGTTTCCCTTCTCACTTTCGTAGGTTTGTCATTTTGTTTCATTTAGTCATTCTTGTGTGTTTCATAATTTTTCTATTTTCTATTTTTGTCATGTTTTGAAAAATTTTTGATCAAACTTGATTCGTCAGATTTTCCAAAGAAATCCTTTTTTTTGCCGAAATATTTTGTTAGATTTGAATTGCGTATTTTACCTGGATTTAGTACCTATCGATGTCAAATTTCTTTGAGGGCACGGCACAATATTTCATCCCTGCTTCATTCCTGGGGGAGCAAAATTATCAATGCATATAGCAAGCACGAATCCCGAAACAAGTCACAGTTCTCTTCTGGAAACGATCGTTTCAGCACTTCAGCTTAGAAGTAGCAAGTGTTTTTAGTCACTAGTTTCAACAATGATTAGAACAGCAATTGTCCTTGTCTGCTGCCTAATTGGGCTGGTTGCTTGCAAGAATCCCAGGGGGCTGCTGTGGGAAGGATTCGCGCAGCAATGTCTCAAAAAGACAGGAAGTAACGATACGTTCTTCACCGTGATGCAAAATTATCAAGTATCAGTAGGCGAATGCTACAAAACTGAAGTAAACCTCGATAATTTGAACACGGATATTGAAAATTTCGATTCTTCGATTTCTGCCCGGAAAGCGGTGTTCAGAAGGTAAGAAGTTTTTGTTATCATATTTCGGGACTGTCATTTTTATTTTATAATGTTTTTTTTTGTCCTCTTTAGAACGTGTCCATTATACCTTAATGCAGTCCGCTGTCTGGATCTCGTAACAATTGAAGCGCGCAAATGCCTGGAGAGCAAAGAGCAAGAACTTCTGGAATCTCTCAGAAACGCCATTCCGGAGGCAGTTAAATTAATTTGCAAGAATGACGGCGAAATTTTCTTCTGTAAGTTAATATTAACTCTGATGAGATGAGAGGGACGATTTTTTTTTTAATTTATCCTCTATTTCTTGACAGCTTCTGAGGATGCTCCTAGATCATGTACCGAAGACATAGGCTATTTTTTGAGAGAATGTGAGGAACGGATCACCGATCCAAGCGCCTTTTTGCATATTTCCACTTTCAGCCAGAATAACTGTGACGATCTGACTGCCTATCGCAGTTGTTTCGCGGCTAAACTGGAAGGATGCAAAGGACACAGATGGTTGGAAGTATTCGATCTGCTGTACAATCCAATCATCAAAGCTACCCCGTGTAAAGTTTAATATCGAGGCGATCGGGCTCAGAGTTAATGGAAAAAGCTTGATTCCAAACTGCAACTATTTTAATAAGATACATTTAGCGATCTGGCTTGGCATGAGTTGAACTTATCATTTGGTGTGTATTACATTTTATAACTTTTGGACACAGTAAATAAAACAAACATTACTCTGCTAATCTTTTGCTGTTATAACTAAATATGAATTGAAAGAAAATGATTGAATAACATAACACTGAAACAAACAATTTTGTTAGTTCTAAATCTGGACTTTATCAAAAGAGTTTACGTAACCTAAAGTATAAACACCAACAAAATCAATAATCTATTTCTTTTGTCGTAAGCATGGAATAATATTCGCATACATCATAACTACATAGCAACACAATGTTGGTATCCATGACGTTTCATTTCAAGTTTTATCTGTAGGTATACATTCAAACAAGTTGTCGCATTTCAGATTAACGTTTTATAAAGGAGATATCATAAAGTCTGTTTTTATATAATCTGATCGGATAAAATAGATCATTTCTTCTCAAAGAAATAACGTACATCAAAAGTAAAAATGTCATTTTGTAGGGTTTTTATTGCACTTTAAGGAAAAAAATACATAAAAATCATTCATCAGCTTTTCGGATGAATTTTCGAACTTTTGTGATACCACCCATAATTTTCTGCACAGTACTGCTGGTAACCACATTCGCCATCTTGTTCCACCACTTTTCCATTTGAGCGGGTTTTTTCATGGTTCTGCCACATTTCTTCAGTTTGCCCCTCACTGTTGCCCAATATTTCTCGATGGGACGAAAATCTGGACAGTTTGGTGGATTGATACTTTTTTCAACCAAATCGATGTTGTTCTCCTTATACCACTTAAGGACATCCCGGCTGTAGTGGCAGCTTGCCAGGTCCGGCCAGAACTTCACCGGACCTTTGTGGGACCGAATGAATGGCAAAACCCACTTCTGGAGACAATCTTCTTTGTAAACATTTCCATTCATTGTGTCCCCAGTGATGAAAATCTTAGTCTTCTTCCCACAACTACAGATCCCTTGCCAAATCATCAACTTACGAGCAAATTTATCTGCGAAAACAAACTTGAATCTACCCGCAACATTCCCTTTACGCTTCGCAAGGTAAAACTTGTTACCGGGTATTTGTCCAAAATCCATTTTTACGTAAGTTTCGTCGTCCATCAAAATGCATCCGTTGTACTTGGTCAACACTTTCTCGTACAACTTCCTTGCCCTGGTTTTGGCAACCAGGTTTTGTTTCAGCGTCCTGTTGGGGTGTTTGCTTGCATGATACGACCGCAAGCCTTCTCGCAAACAAATTCGTCGAGCTGTACTGTGGTTCGTCTTGAACTTTTTCGCCAAATCACGCAAGGAGATTCCAGAATTATTGTGAACTGATCGAATTATCTTTGCTCGCAGCTTCTGGTCATATGTTCAGGGTGGCCACTCAAAATTAATTTTTGATTACCCGCATTTTTCCCGTTTTTTCCCGCATGGTCTCACGAAATTCCAGGTTATATACAGCAGAAAACAAAATTCCAAATATTCATTTTTGAAACCATATAAACGAAAATCCATAAAGCTTATTTTTAGTTTTATTGTAATATTGGCTATTTTTCGGTCTAGGGATTCAATCAAACAACTTAGTTTTTGAAATGCCCGACGTTTCGACCATTTTTGGTGGTCTTTCTCAAGGGAACTGTAAGTTTATTATTATTTTTTAACATTAGAATGAGCATTGTTAGCATAATATGTAGTGTGTAGACTCACTTATCTGTCCGTTGTTTTTGTCAATTTAGTTTTTGTCCAACGTAGTCTATTTTTAGTGGTAAATGATCTTTAAATGGTTTTTGTTTCAGTTATGTTTACCAATTAACCTACAAATAATTAGATTGATAAGCAGGTTTTGTTTTAATTTTTAACTATGTCACTCGATTCGAAAATTTCAAACAGAAGAAAAAGGGTTTATTAATTAAAATATGCTTGTGGCCATATAGTCGTTGTTACTGGGCCACAACTAGAAGTTGTCGGACGACGACTTCGTTTGAGAAAGAGAAGAAGAAGAAAATATGCTTGATTATCATTTTTCAATTTTATTTGTATCTCATATATTTTTAATTATTTTAATTTGTTCGTCCATCAAGCTTGCCTCTCTCTAAGCGTCGGAAAGCACTTTCAATTTTTTCGCTTCCAGTTCCTTAGCCTCCTTTTCTGCCTCCAGCTTCCGTTTCGCTATAGAATTTTTTCAGATTTTCCTCAATTTTTTTTGCTTATTAGGACTCGACATATCTCGAGTGAGAATTGCGGGCATACTGGATTAACGATTTCGTTGCCGTTATAGCTGTAACTTAGGGTTACCATACGTACTCTTTTAAGAGTACATGTACTCTTTTTCGATCGAGAAATCAGCGTACTCTTCTTTTTGTAAAATCTTGCGCAATGTACTCTTTTTTTCGTTGAAAGACATTTTATTATAGAAACGAACTTTTTTCTTACAGTTCTTAAGTTTGTGTTCCTAGATGTACATGAAGTCCGAAAGAAATGCAACACTTTATGCATAAATGGCACGGTATTTCATGTTTATCTACTTTGTTGAGTTTTCCAAACGATGAATTAAGATGGAAAGCATCACAAATCGATTAAAATCTAAATTTTTCGCTAAAAACAAGTTTACTATTTCATCAGCAGTTCTTTTCTATAAATAAAATACAACAGCTTTGAATGTTTTAAAACAGCTCTATTAAGAAAAGCTTCTCCCAGGCGTCGAAATAAACTGTGCAGGCAATCAGCGCCCAAGTAGTTGACAAAGAGCACAACAGCAATTCGAACTCTTTTTGAAATGCAACATTTTCTCCTGTTTGCGATGTTCTTATGTCTTTCTCTTCGAATAATCCAACGACCCTTTTCACTAAAAATCTGCAAGAAAATGAACAAAAACTAAAAACGATAACTTTCAATTTGTAAAAATAGTAAGTCACATAACTAGCAACTAATTCTCACTATTTGAATTTAAATTTACTGGTTTCTCCCAAATATTTTGAAATATGATTTCAACGTACTCTTTTTGGCGTTGAAGAATATGGTAACCCGTAACTCCCTTTGATATGTTGATTCTGTCGTATACGATACGTTGGGCTGTCAGATTTTTCTCGGTTTGGTTTTCAACTAGGCATTTCGCGTCAACGGAAAAGCCTTTTTCCATCGTCGCGTTGCCATGAGACAAAATTAGAATTTTCTTCATAAGGTCGTCAAACTAAAGAGTTCATTTTTTGATTCGCCGATAAGTTCCATCCAAAAAATGTCCAATCTTCGATATCCCGAAATGATGTTTTCGTTGAAGGACATAATTGGCCGAATTCGTCCTTAATTTTATCGGCACGAGGTTTACTTAAGAGTTGCTTGTCAATAAGTACTTCTAGACACAGGTCTAAACGGTTTTTTTGGCAATATCTGGATAGTGTGCAATCAAATCGGGATTAACGCACGATAAATACCGAGTGATGGGATAAGACAAGGGAGATCGTATAGCCATTTTATTCAATAAACCACAGTAAAACGAACGACAGCTATTTCTGAGTACAAGGATATACTTGTCGGAAACATGACCGGACTCTTATGCTTTCTCAATTGCCGACAGTCGAAGCGGCCGTAACAAAAAAAAACTCAGTTTTGGTCCCAGCAAATTATCATTTACAGCTTTAGGAATAATGTCGAATACCTTCGACCGGGAAATCCATGGAAAACTCAGCTTAAAATTTGGATGGTTTTCCTTAATCTTTTCTCCTCTTGTTTTTTACCTCATCGACAAATCGTTTGAGGTACGGTAGAATTTTGGCAGCACGTTCTGCAACGCGTTCATTTTCCACCCAGCGAACGTCACACAATTTTAACGGAAATATAGTTGAACCCGTTACTGCAGTATAATCTGCCCTTCTAAGTGGAATGATTTTGAACAGGCTATACAACGCCCTCAAAAATTACTCCAAATTCCATTCACTTTTTCTCAGTCCCTCCTTTAACGAGTTATGTACAGTGTGAAGTCCACAGCTCCCAATGGTGAGAATCTCGTACGCCGGATTCGAAGCAAGTTCTTAAACCTCGCTAGTTAGTTCCTTAGGCATTTTCCAATTTACTGCTGGACCATACATGGAGAGGGAATCCAAAAATCGTTATCCTCCGATAGAATTTGCTGATCAAACCACCCATGACAGAGATTTTCATTCGAAAGAACACTATACTAGCGCTTATCAACTTCAATTTTGCTCTTGATAAGTTGTGCATTCCGATTAAATTTATCGTCTATTGTAACGTTAAACACGTTCTCGCTCCCGGACGTCGTGGGAGAATATTCTCAGAGCTAGAACTGACTTAGAGAAAATAATTTCGGACGTTCAATGAGCCAATGTTTTGGTCGAAACTAGTCAGGTAGTTGTTAAATGAAGCAAGTTCAGACTAATCGAAACCGATCCAGCGGTAGGAGGATTCGTTTCGACCTGGTAGAAACCGGTCAAAGTCAATTGGGAAGAGACTGGTGATCAACTGTCAATCCATTTCCACTTGTTTCAACCTATTTCGACTAAACTTCACTGAGCCAAAAATTCCCGACTTTTCGAAAAAATTTCCGGCTTTTTCCCGCTTTTTCCCCGTTGGATTTCAATTCCCGTCTTTTTCCCGCTTTCCCCGAATGAGTTTTCGCCCTGCAATCATGTGCATGTCGTGACTGGAGTATATCCTGATCTTTGGTTGTGGTTGTCAACCTACAATTGACAGGGGTGGAATTTTTTTTCCATGGGAGGGTTCCGAGCTAATCAATAATAGTCATTTCTATTGGTTTTGATATATAAAGTACCGTTCATAATTCTATAGAAAAGGAATGCATGCGCACTAAAACTTCGACTTTGAACTTCCAGACCCTTCTATTCCGAGGATATTTTTGACTCAACAAAGCCATAAGCGCCAAAAAAACAATCATAACTGAGTTCTGTAATCAAGCACCAGTATTATTAATGTGCCTTTCTTTCGTCAGTTTCACAAAAAAATCTATTTTTTATTGCACTACCGAAAGAGTTTGTTAGATTTTATTTTTATCAATACCGCGAAAACCGGTTTTGACAGAACGTGCTGCCTGGATCAAGTATCACGATTAGTTCTTTTCGTTTTTGGTTACCGGTTTCATCTTCCCATGAGTACCCGGCGCAATATTTCTTCCCTGCTTCCTTCCTGCGGGAACAACATAATCAGCGCATAAAAGCACGAACAAATCCCGAAATAAGTCACAGTTGGCTATTGGAAACGATCGTCTCAGCATCATCGTAAAAATACCAAGTGGGTTAATTCACTCTTCTAACAATGATTAGAACAGCAATCTTCCTTGCCTGCTGCCTAATTGGGCTGGTTGCCTGCCAGGGGCCCAACAAATTTGAGCTATTGATGAATGGATTCGCGCTTCAATGTCTCAAAAAGACGGGTGGCAACGATACGTTCTTCACCGTGATGCAAAATTCTCAATTCGTAACCCAATGCTACGGTACTGAGGTAAACCTCGAGAAATTGAACACGGATATCCAAAATTTCGGTTCCGTGATTAATGTCCGGGAAGAGGTGTTCAGAAGGTAAAAAGCTCTTGTGTTTGTGTTTTGAGACCTGTTTATAATGATTTTTTTTTATTTCCATAGACAGTGCCCACTATTCCTAAATGCAGTTCGCTGTCTGGATCCTGTGACGAGTGAAGCCCGAAAATGCCTGGACAGCAAGGAACAGGAACTTCTTGATGCTCTCACAAACGCCATTCCAGAGGGAATCAAATTGGCTTGCAAGAATAACGGCGAAATTTTCTTCTGTAAGTAAAACTCTGAGAGATAATGAGATGTACTATTTTCGAAAAATTTCTCCTATATTTACTGACAGCTTCTGAAGGTGGTCCTGCATCATGTTCCGAAGCCATATTCGGCTATTTGGGCGAATGTGCGGAGCGAATCACCGATCCAAGCGCCTTGTTGCATATTTCTACCTTCAACCAGAATCAGTGTGATGAACTGACTGCGGTTCGAAGCTGTCTTGCGGCTAAACTGGAAGAATGCAAGGGACCCAGGTGGTTGGAAGTATTCGATCTGCTGTACAATCCGCTCATCAAAGCTTCTCCGTGCAAAGTTTAAAAAGGATGCCATCGGAGGAAAGCGTAAATGGCAAGAGCATTATTCCAAACTGCAACAAAGTAATAATCTACGGTCAACAGTCGAGCTTGAATTCTTCATCTGGTTTGTTTTAAATTTTGAAACTAAATATTGGATACAGTAATAAAACAAACAACACTGCTATCTGTTGCTAGTGGTTATACCAAATAATACTTTTATTACTAATATGAATTGAAAGAAATGTTTAATACATGAAACAGTTTATACGCGTAATAAAGTTTGATCAGTACACCAATAGAAGAGGTTGCAAAAACCCAATGTCACCTTAGCAAATCTCTGTGCCGAAAATGCGCTGAAATGTGCACTGTGCCGAGGATGATATGTTTGAAAAAGCACTACTGGCATAAGGATTCGAGCTTCCAACCAAAATGATGCATGACCGACCACTACATTTAAGCGAAACAAGAAGACATTTTATAGGATTTTCTCTCTTTCGGATAATTCATCCCAAAACAAGAGAATAAAAAAAACCACGGTGCCGTAGGGAAGTGAGAATCGAACTCACAACACAATTTTTTATCGTCTTGCCAATCAAACATCTTAGCCCAATGTACGTACTACTTGAGCTTCATGCAGAACGAGGGATATTTGTCTCATAGGCTTTTTGCGCCGATTAATCACAAAAAACGCACAACGGTGGCTTCCTGGCGCACAGTGCATTGAATGTATGGGATACCGGGACAAAAATCAAAACTGATGGTTTTTGGCACTTTTACTCATACATGTCATTTAGAAAGTTGTTGGAAATGATGTGAGCTATTATTAGCATGAATGGCGTATGTTAAAACAATGTTCACAAAAGTGACTCACATACATATATGCATAACAAATCGTACAAAATGATTTTACCTTCTGAACAAATTCTCTTATGGCAAGGTTTCTCATTACAACAATAGACTTCCATCACAGTTCGCTCGTGCCTCTCGATAAGGACGGTCGATTTTATAGTTGCTCTTCAACCGCGGTCAAAAATACAACCAACGTTTAGCTTTTGTTTTAAAGCACCCGTTGCGCTATGGCTGGCGAAGGCCGGTCTTCAGCGTATACTGATACCCGAATGCAAACGGATGATGGTAATCAAAGTCCAGAGCACGATCAACAAGAAGAAGTCCCTAAAGAAATTCTAAACCGGATCCGAAGTTACCCGGCCTCAGCTAAAGGGCCATACGAAGTGTTTGTTCGTCAAATAGAAAAACCAATAAACGTGATACTCGTGGCCAGGGAGCTTCATATGACATATGAATCTCTCCTGCAAACAAAGCAAGTGAATTTCAACAAACTGCGTTTGCTTTTTGGAAACCGCCATGATGCGAACAGTGTGGTACACAGTGAAAAATTGACAAAATTATTCCGGGTGTATATTCCCAGTTCAAAAGTGGAAATATCAGGCGTTTTTAAACAAGCGGAGCTTCATTTTGGAACAGTTGTGCTTAATGGGAAAGGACTGTTCAAGGACCCGAGAATTTCCCATGTTGCTGTACTTGAATGTCTCAGTGCAATGATGGTAGAAAAATCTATGTGCCGTCGTTCTCTATGCGTGTAACATTTGCTGGAACTATCTTGCCAGACTGGCGGTTCATTCGAATCGCGCAGGGGGCTTCGACAAGGTGATGGTCTATCCTGCATGATGTTCAACGTGGCGCTAGAAGGTGTTATTCGACGAGCGGTGGGCGAAATGCGGGGCACGATTTTCAACAGATCCAGTCAACTTATGTCCTTTGCGGATGACATTGATATAATCGGCAGATGAACTGCGGCGGTGGAAGAGATATACCGCAAACTGAAACGCGAAGCCGGAAGGATTGGGTTGATGATTAATACATCCAAAACCGAAGTACAAGCTGGCCTGCGGATCCGAGACCGACCGAACCCGCTTGTCCAGCAATAACAAGGTCACAGTCGACGGCGACGAGCTGGAGATAGTCGAAGACTTTGTCTATCTCGGCTCACTGGTGACCGCAGACAATGACACCAGCCGTGAGATCCGGAGGCGAATTATCAGCGGAAGTCGTGCCTACTATGGACTCCACAAGCAACTGCGGTCGAGAAGACTTAGCCCTCGCACGAAGTGTAACCTGTATATGACGCTCATTAGACCGGTTGTTCTCTACGGGCACGAGACATGGATATTGCTCGAGGAGGACCTGCGTACACTCGGAGTATTCGAGCGACGAGTGTTAAGAACCATCTTTGGCGGTGTACAGGAGAACGGAGTGTGGAGGCGAAGGATGAACCACGAGCTCGCGCGCCTCTACGGCGAACCCAGTATCCAGAAGGTGGTGAAGGCTGGCCGGATACGCTGGGCGGGACATGTTGCGAGAATGCCGGACGACTGTCCTGCAAAACAGGTGTTCGCTACGAATCCGGTAGGAACAAGACGAGCGGGGGCGCAACGAGCGAGGTGGTTAGACCAAGTGGAGCGTGATCTGGCGAACGTGGGGTGCCCGAGAAATTGGAGAACGGTTGCTATGAACCGAGTGAATTTTAGGAATTATGTTCGTCAAGTTATGTCGTAAGACGGAATACTATGTAAATAAAATAAATAATCTTGCCAGACTATATGGAGGTGGAAAACAAACTTATCCCTTTGTGCATATACACCCCGAAACCCATGATATGCAAAAACTGTCAAAAATATGGACACACGTATCGTTTCTGTGGTAATAGAGCTAAATGTGCGAGGTGCGGTTTTCTACACAAGACTGCCAGCTATCCCTCTCAAATAGATGGGTGCCTTCACTGCAAAGGTATTATCATTTCTCCCTATCGCTCTACGAAGCGCTCAAAGGAGAGCAAAAATCTGCCAACGATCGTAGAATCCTCAGCTCATCAGATAACCCTTGACCGACCACAACCGTAACGAGCCACATGCTGGAGCACCGTATCCCACCCCGATGCCGCCGATGTCAACGCCGATGCCGAAGCCGACGCAGTCGAGGACGCTTCTCAATTCTCAATAACCACGAAAAAACGGTTACGGATTTCATTATTTTGATTTCGTTGATATTCAATTTGCATGAACATTGGACAGATATGCTGCTACAACATTTTGGAAAAGCTGATCAAAACGTGGCCCCTATTGGCAAATTTATTGCCTTATATTTAAATATTATTGTTATCTTAGTTTTAAGTGATGCACGGCGCTGCAATGGTTAGTAAACGAATGTGCCTATTAGGAAACAGTATGGAGTTAAATAAAAAAAAATACAACTTCATAACTACTCTGGAGCAATGTTCGGAAAATCGCTCAAGAAAAGCAATCAGGATTCGTTTCAAGCTAGAATACTTATACCTTCAAGTGCTATTCGTCACGTGGCTAATCAACGGTGATCGACATACTTGATGATACATTTTGAACGTCTCGTCTCCACAATCATTCACTAACGGCTATGCTCCCATCATTGTTGATAATAATAGACGATCATGAATGTCTCAGAAGGGAAATCTGAAGAAATACCAGGACCACATGTTGAAAAAAGCCATAGCACATGCTGGACAGATCATTGTGGTAACTTAGTAATGATTTTGCTCTTCTACGCAAAGCAAATCAGGTTCAAGTATAACGATTAATTCTTTTCGTTTTAGGTTACCGGTTTCATCTTCCCATGAGTACCCGGCGCCGTATTTCTTCCCTGCTTCTTTCGTGCGGGAACAACATAATCAGCGCATATAAGCATGAACAAATCCCGAAATAAGTCACAGTTGACTATTGGAAACGATCGTCTCAGCATCATCGTAAAAGTACCAAGTGGGTTAATTCACTCTTCTTACAATGATAAGAACAGAAATCTTCCTTGCCTGCTGCCTAATTGGGCTGGTTGCCTGCCAGGAGTCCAACGAATCTGAGCTGCCGATGAATGGATTCGCGCTTCAATGTCTCAAAAAGACGGGTGGCAACGATACGTTCTTAACCGTGCTGCAAAATTTGAAATTCGCAATCCCATGCTATGAAACTGAGATAAACATCAAGAAATTGGACAGGGAATTCCCAAATTTCCGTTCCGTGATTAGTGTCCGGGAAGAGTGGTTCAGTAAGTAAGAGGATCTTGTGTTCGTGTTTTGAGACCTGTTAATAACGATTTTTTTTTTCGAATTACCATAGACAGTGCCCACTATTCCTAAATGCAGTTCGCTGTCTGGATCCTGTGAAGAGTGAAGCCCGAAAATGCCTGGACAGCAAGGAACAGGAACTTCTTGATGCTCTCACAAACGCCATCACAGAGGGAATTAAATTGGTTTGCAAGAATAACGGAGAAATTTTCTTCTGTAAGTAAAAATCTGAGAGATAATGAGATGAACCATTTTCGAAAAATTTCTCCCATATTTAATGACAGCTTCTGATGGTGGTCTTGGATCATGTACCGAAAAGGTATTCTTTCATTTTCACGATTGTTCGGAGCGGATCACCGATCCAAGCGCCTTTTCGCATATATCTACCTTCAACCAGAATCAGTGTGATGAACTGACTGAGGTTCGAAGCTGTTTTGCGGCTAAACTGGAAGAATGCAAGGAACCCAGGTGGTTGGAAGTATTCGATCTGTTGTACAATCCGCTTATCAAAGCTTCTCCGTGCAAAGTTTGAATACGATGTCATCGAGGGAAAGCGTAACTGGCAAGAGCTTTATTCCAAACTGCAACAATGAAATAATCTACAGTCAGCAGTCAAGCTTGAATTCTTCATCTGGTTTGTTTAAAATTTTGAATTCTAAAAATTGAACACAGTTAATAAAACAAACAGTACTGCTTATCTGTTACATGTGGTTATATCAAATAGTACTTTTTTCATAAATATGAATTGAAAGAAATTTTCAATACGCGTAATAAAGTTTGATTAGTATATTACACCCTATCAGAGGACCGCGCAGCAGTTGCATGAAAGATGCTCTATGTTTCGAACCTGCACAATCTATAGCAATCGTTTTTAATAATATTTATCCTTTTAAGATGGTGTTTTGTTGAACATTGTCCGGTCAAGAAACTTGAGTAAGTAATTAACTTGTGTTTACTTGAGTTCAACATGTTTTTGGAGATCCGTGCGCTTGGTTCAATGTATCTTTTCACCTGAGCTGATCCCTCTACTGTTCTTCAATTGCAAACAATAGTGGTGCTTTCCCAGTTTTTGAGCTCCATAAGCCAAGCACTCCTCGATACTCCACAGAAAGCTTCAGGTTCTATCAACAGACCCTAAGATTCTTTTGTAAATAGCTAGCTGTTCCTATTAGTCAAAATTTACTTACACACTTTTGCATTAATCGTTTGGCACTAACGTCGTTTGATGAATTCAATTTGGAAACATGATGATTGCATTTGTTCATAACTTCGTAATTCCGTTTGAAGTTGTATGAAATGAGGATCAAAACAATCGAAAGCACGCAAATAACTTGCAACGGGAGGCAGTTGGGGCGTGGGAATAATCTGAGTGCTAAGCGGATGGTTTATATGCGCCACTCCGAAGAGATCATCCTCCTGTTTGATGCTTGCCCGGCTAAGAGACCCATCAATAGGGTGGGTATATTATGTATGGCCCTTGATCACCAATCACCCCACCATTCTTCAACCTGTTGACCCTCAAACAAAATCCCCGAACAAATTCGCAGGAAAACAACCTGGATAATAGATAAGTTCTTCGGTTGGCTACCAAAACACGAAATGCATAAGAATAAAGATTCTCAAATGAAATCTTCACAGGGCCCACTTTCCCCGACCGAAATTCCCCAGATTTGCTTGGGAGGTTAGAAAGGGGCTGAAAACGACGAGTCAAAAGAACGGAAGTCAACCCAGACTTCCAGTAAAAGCGGAAACCGAAAAAAAAACGTGACCTTTAACTTTCAAATAAAAGCTGCATCAAAATATCGTATAAAATAAGTTTTCTATTCGCCAAAATAATGCATGTGTTAGTGGGGGTTTTACAAATTCATTTTTCCGAATTTTCCTAGCTGCCTTGGATTTTCCTTCGGGGCGTTTTCCCCCCTAACTTCTCAACGCTCGAAAGCGCTGCCTGGCTTACTTTTCCCTCAGAAATTTACTTTTACTTAGGAGTGCATTTGCTTGAATCTAATTGGCCACGTGTGGAATTTTTTCAAGGAAATTCCTATCAGAGAAGTGCGATTTAGGGTTTGGGGTGGTAGTAATTATTTACCCATCGGATATGCTCGGGTTGGATGGTTGCTCAAACCTGATTTTACACCGGAAGCGGAAAAGTTTCCGGAAAATCGCCGTCGGTCTTCTGTGGGATGAAGCGATGCCACTCTTGGACCCAAAATAACCGTTGCCGCTTCGCGTTAACCTTTGCGCAAATCTGCGGTGTTTACTGTCGGTCGGAACGTACCACGTGATGGAGATGGGTTTGCCGTTGACGATCGCTGGTTGCGTTGGGTAACCTTTCCCTGGCTGGATGATAGCGGGTTGTAGGTGGATCGGCTCCTCCGAGAATATGTGTGATACATTAGATCTTAAAGTTATTGGTAGTTCTCCGAAGAAAATTTCTTCTTATGAAGACTTTTTCATCTCATCCGAGGTTTTGATTTCCGATCACGGGTCTAAGTTCGGGTGAAGCGAAATCAACAACCCGGTTATCACTACATTCATACATATCTAGTGATGGGGTTGATAACCGGACGCATATCAACCAGCTGGTGAAGACAGGCTTCATATAAACCAAACGCTAAGCTATTACTCCAGTTGCAATCATATCTCATTTAAGTTCCTTCGTGACGTCATATCTGGAGCGCTCTTAGACGGTGGGGTTCGACGTCATTGAGTGCCTTTAGGGGTAAGACACAAGCAAAGAACAAAATATCGATCACTTTCATCTGTACCGTTGAGCCGTCAACACGTACGCCGGAGCATCGTATCGTTGCTGTGTACCTGCAGGAACATTTTTACATTATTTTTTTTTTCCTTACCTGTTTTTCAATCAGCACTTTTCAGTGCTAAAATTATTTTTATTTTCTTTTATTCATATTTTTCTCTTTTCTTTCCAGCATGTGGAAGTCTTCGGCCGGTTCAAGGGCCGGAAGAAAACGGATTGCCGAACCTAATTCAGGTCCATCTGAGGAAATGTTCATATTTAATTCTGATAAGAGTACTAAGAAACCTTCTTCTTCTTATACTCTTAAAAACGAAAAGGTTCCACCAATAACGGTCACGATTCCTGACTTCAATGCCTTTCGGAAAGAAATCCACACTTCCGTCAAGGATGTGAAGATTTCTTTTCAGATCGGTCGAAGGGGAACTGCTCGTATATTGGCGGAATCTTTCAATGATTTTCAAAAAATTTTAAATTATTTGAATAATAAAAAACATCAATTTTTTACTTACGACACCAGAAGTGATTGTCCATTTAAAGTTGTACTTCGTGGTCTCATCGGCGATCAGACACCGGATGAGATCACAACTGAATTAAATTCTTTGTTAGGTTTTTCTCAAATTCAAGTAATTCAAATGAGGAAAAGAACCAACACGAATAATATCAGTAGTGTTGGTTTTGCTCCTGAACTTTATTTGATCCATTTTAAAAAGGATCAAGTTAATAATTTGCAAATTCTTGAAAAGGCTCGTCTTATGTTTCATTGTCGAGTCAAATTCGAACCTTTTCGAAAATCTTCAATCAATTTCCTTCAAAATATTACGCAATGTCGTCGTTGTCAAGCTTTTTGTCACGGCACTAAAAATTGTAGAATGAATGCCAGATGCATGCTTTGCGGCTCATTCGATCATGAAAAATCTAAATGCCTTTATGGTGGTGATAAACCAAAAACAGAATTTTTCAAGTGTGCAAATTGCGCAGGTAATCATTCCTCGAATTCTCTAGACTGTCCCATCAGGGTAAAAATTATTGCTTCTAGGAAAAATCCTAAAACTTCCAGAAAAGTTTCTTCTCCTCCTTCCTCTTTTTCGTCTTCACACGTCAGGCCGGCAAACAACCTGCCTGTTCGCGGTCAGCCCCGGCCTACATTGGAATCACGGCTGGGTAATACCCGAAGTGATCTTAATGTTACCTGTGCTGAATCTGCGCCACAGACTCGTTGTTTATCGTTCTCAGAGGTGGTTGAAAATGGGTTGCCCTCTCCAGGCATAACTAATAAAAATGGGAAAAAACCAAGTCTCAACGTTCATGCGAACGCTTGGGAAAATCCCCGAAATTCAAATACTTGTTCTTCTCATTCATTTTCTGATCCTAACAATTTTGTTGATTTGGGTGAGATTACTAAGGAAAAATTAAAATTTTTGCATCAAAATTTGATGGAAATGATGCAACTTATGTTGAAAGCAAATTCAATGTTTGAAGCTTTCCAAACTTCTTTGAATTATGCTAACAAAATTATTATGACTTTACGATTCCCTCATGGATCCAAATAGATGTTTAAATATTATGAATTGGAATGCTAGATCTTTGCTGGCTAACCAAGATGAATTCTTTTTATTTTTGAAAACTCAAAACATACATATTGCTGCCATCACTGAAACTTTTTTAAAGCCAGACAATAACTTGAAAAGCAATGCTTTCTTTAAAATTTTGCGAAATGATCGACTTGATCGACAAGGTGCGGGTGTAGCTATTGTTATCAATAGTCGTCTCAAATTTAGACTTCTTCCTTCTTTCAATACAAAGGTCTTAGAAACAATTGGAATTGAATTAGAAACTTCTATGGGGAAAATTATAATTATTGCCGCATATTTGCCTTTTCAATGCAGTGGTGAACAGAAAAATTTTTTGAAGGGAGATTTACAAAAACTCACCAGAAATAAATCTAAATTTTTTATTATAATATGCAAAACACCGATCTTGGAATAATATTTCATCAAATTCAAATGGGAATATTTTGTTTCATGACTGCTCTGCAGGTTATTACACTGTTGAATATCCTAATGGGCATACTTGTTTCTCTTCGATTAGAAATCCTTCCACAATTGATTTGGTTCTAACGGATTTAAGCGAGCATTGTAGTCAATTAGTTACTCATGCGGACCTCGATTCAGACCACCTTCCAGTAACCTTTTCTTTATCCCAAAGTCCCATTGAAAACCCTTTAAAATCAACTTTTAACTTTCAAAAAGCTGACTGGGAGCGATATAGGAATTTTATTGAACGTAATTTGAATGTAAACGTTCCACTTAATTCAATAGAAGATATTCATTTGGCTGTAGGAAATTTGACAACTTCAATAGTCTATGCTAAAGCCGCTTCAATACCCATAGTTAAACATAAATTTAATCAACCTTTAATTGATGATGATCTTCAGTTTTTGATACTACTGAAAAACATTCGTCGACGCCAATATCAACGTACTAGAGATCCTTATTTGAAATTTATTTATTGCGACCTTCAAAAAGAGATCAAACGTCGTTTAAATTTCATTCGTAATGAAAATTTTGCTAAAGCAGTAGAGGACATAAAACCCTACTCAAAGCCATTTTGGAAATTGACTAAAATTCTGAAAAAGCCCCAGAAGCCAATTCCTACTTTGAAAGACGGGGATAAACTTCTTTTAACGAATGCAGAAAAAGCTCAAAAATTGGCCCAACAATTTGAGTCTGCTTATGATTTTAATTTAAACGTTGTAAGTCCAATTGATGCTCAAATTTCCCTTGAATTTGATGATATTCTTTCTAAACAAAATGTATTTGGAAGTTCTTATGAGACAAATATTGATGAACTTAAATTGATTTGCAAAAAATTTAAAAATATGAAAGCCCCAGGGGAATATGGGATTTTCTATATTCTTATTAAAAAGTTGCCTGAAAGCACTTTAAATTTTTTAGTTAAAATCTTCAATAAATGTTTTCACTTGGCTTATTTTCCACATAAATGGAAAAATGCCAAAGTAACTCCAATTTTAAAACCTGGAAAAAGTGCTTCAGAGCCTTCAAGTTATCGACCAATTAGTTTGCTCCCTTCTTTAAGTAAACTATTTGAGAGAGTTATTTTGAATAGAATGATGATTCACATTAATCAGAATTCTATTTTCCCTGATGAACAATTTGGTTTTCGTCATGGACATTCTACTACACATCAACTTTTGAGTGTAACTAATATGATTAACGCTAGCAAATCTGAGGGTTATTCAACTGGTGTTGCTCTTCTTGATATTGAAAAAGCTTTTGACGGTGTTTGGCACAAAGGTTTAGTAGCTAAATTAGCTCGATTTGATTTTCCTGTATATCTCACCAAAATTATTCAAAATTATTTGACTAGCCGAACCTTACAAGTAAGCTATCAAAATTCATGCTCTGAAAGGACACCCATTAGAGCTGGTGTCCCTCAGGGTAGTATACTTGGGCCAATCTTATACAATATTTTTACTTCTGATCTTCCTGATGTACCAGAAGGAAAAGGTAGAAGATTATTTGCTGATGATACTTTGCTTTCAGCCAAAGGTCGGAATTTACGGGTGGTACGCAGTAGATTGCAACAAAATTTAAATTCCTTTTTGAAATACTTGAAAATGTGGAAAATTTCTCCTAACGCTTCCAAAACTCAACTTATTTTATTCCCCCATAAGCCAAGAGCTCAATTTTTAAAACCTAATGAAAATCATTCCATAGCTTTTAATGGGGTTTCATTAGAATGGTCTGATCACGTGAAGTACTTGGGACTTACACTTGATCGGAATCTTACTTTTAAAAATCACTTTGAAGATATTCAATCTAAATGTAATAAATACACTAAATCTCTTTATTCTCTCATCAACAGGAAATCCCGACTGTGCCTGAAGAATAAGATGCTTATTTATAAGCAGGTATTCCGACCAGCAATAATGTATGCGGTTCCGATTTGGTCTAGCTGCTGCGCGACGAGGAAGAAAGCCATCCAGAGGATTCAGAACAAGGTTCTGAAAATGATTTTGCGGCTTCCACCTTGGCACAGCACCGAAGATCTTCATCGGATTGCGGGCATTGAATCGATCGAAGAGATGGCCAACAAAATCATCTCTAACTTTAGAGGATAATCGATGCAGTCTTCCATCGCAGAGATTCGTTCTCTCTACAATTAGTTTAATTCTAGGATAGTTTTAGTTTTTAGTTGTAAGTTTAAAAAATATTTTTGACATTACAGGATGTTCTCCTACAAAAAATACTTGATTGTGCTCAGCAAATATAAGTCGAATAAATAAATTTTAGCGATTAGTAAACTATAGGGCTCTGGACAGTTCATTATTGAACTGAACACCTAATGTAATGTAATAATGTAATATAAATGTAATGATGAATTGGTACGAATAAAGACATATTAAAAAAAAAAAAAAACAAAATATCGATACTGTTACAAACTAGAAACTTCTAGTTGGAAGTACCCGCCTAGATGTCCCTAGAATTGGGTTTGCCCGATACTGTGGTCTTGTGTTTCCTTTGAGATGTTTTCAAATAAGTCGACATTCGGCCGAAGGCCGTCAGAGACAAGGATATTAGGCCAAACCTCACCTTGCAGAATCACCTTACAGATCAGATCGAATGGGACTTATGGCCGAAGGTATTTCGACCGAATGAATGTTAGGCCGAATGGGCGATAGGCCGAAAAGATGTTGAATAGGGTGTCCCAAAATTGCATAACTTCTGGGAATCTGAGGGCTCACCCTCAAAATGGTAGATTAGGATGTGTAGAACAAACTTTTGTATGGGGCCGACTGAAAAAAAAAATATGTTTAGAGGTTCCGCAAGCGCGATCTTTGAAAAAAGTCCACTTTCAAAAGATTTGATTTTAAATAAATTCTGGGTCCCAAAATTTTAATGAAATTTATATATTTTATATTTTTTTAATTTTGTCCGAGCTAAATACTACACGTAAAAAATGAAAAATGAACCAAATTTGAATCATCCTAATCTACCATTTTGAGGGTGAGCCCCCAGATTCCCAGAAGTTATGCAATTTTGGGACACCCTAATGTTGAGTGGACGTTAGGCCGAACGGACATTCATTAACACTAGTCTGCTTCGATATTGGACCGAAGGGATGCTAGGCAGAATGTTAGGATCAATTGACGCTAGACAGTGTGGATTAAATGCATATATGTACATCACGAATAGGTCTTCAGGTCGACGGTTATCCAGCCGAAGACTATCACCTATACGGCCTTACAGCCATTCAGTTTAACATCCTTTCGGCCGAACAGCCTTCGGTCTAGCATTCATATGGCTTAACGGCCAGTTGGTCTGATGACCATTCGGCCAGTAAGTTCCACCTCCTTGAGTTTCAGAACAGAAACGTGTCTGCATTTCTTGAGAATGGAATCTTCTTTGCTAGGAATCATCTGAGTTATATTTAGCGTAGAAACCCTTTAAGTGTTTTTTTTGTGAGTTCATCGACTTTCGATTAAGTCACGTCAATATGTGTGAAGAATACCTTGATTTGTCTGGCTAAAGGAGTTGTACAAGATGTTGAATAGAAGACAAAATACTCTAAGCTAGACTAAATAAAGGAAGCCCAAAAAGCTCTTTTAAAGGAAACTGGCGAAAAATGAATGAAACTTGGTTTTCTGGTGTAAATGCATGCGCAAGGTACGGTTAAAAAGGTTTTGGCCATACAAGTAAAAAAACGCTTCGGGGCCAAAATAATTTATCGTAGGAAAAAAAAAAATTATGAATTTAAGAAGTTGTTTTACAAATCAGTACAAATCCGTCTTTCAAAACCATCTGCATGTCGAGTAGATCTGGAAATTGGCCCGCTAGCTGAATTTTTTCCACTGTTTTTCTTGATACCATACAACTTCTGCGATTCATAACTTTTTTTCTTCCACTGTAGATTTTGTTGGTCCCATACCAACTTTTTCAAATCTCATCAAGACCTTTCCAATCGTAGATAAATTATTGTACATCAGAAAACCAAATAAGCCCAATTTCCACGCAAGAAACTGACATTGTTGGCCCCCACGTTGGGAAATTATCTGAATATTTTTGTTATTAAGGAAACAAGGTTTGTTGAAAAAACTAAATCTAGACAGTTGATAGACAATTGATCCGGAAAAATCCGATTCATAGCACGAGCACGGTTTCAGTGATGATAATGGGTTGAACGTACAGGTCAACCCAAGCTTATATTATTTTGATATTTACCAAAAAAATTTAGCATAAGGTGCAGCTCGTGCTCGGTTAGCAAATTAGAAATAATAACACGCGTAATGTATTACACCGCGTGTCGCTCGATAATCGGAAACTACACGTGTGACCTCCATTTGGAAGGGTAATCTTCATTTAGGAATATGCAGTTTAATTTTTTGTTGTTGCTGAAAAAAAAACCCGAAAGACGAAACTGCCACAGTGATTTGTTTTTTCGGAATAAACATACCTTACGAATCCGGTTATTTTTTATGCTATAGTAAGCTTTTAAGATTGGAGGATCATCGAACGAACATGGAGGCAAAGGAATGGAGTTCAAGAGTCAAACTTTTGAACGAGCTCAACGACACACATCCCGATTCCTGAATTGGGAGTTCTGGATGTGGGCTTGGCATACCCTATTTTTGAGCCCTCATAGAGAGAGGCTGTAAAAACATCTTTATGTGTTTCACGCCGCTTCAATCAGCAGGTGTTATCGGCGCTCTCCCAGTTCTCCTTCATCAAAACGTGAGTGGATGGTTTGATTTTAACACTTGCCAAAATATTTTAATTCCTGCCTCGTGTAATCTTAAATCCCTTATCCTGAGAACGAGATCAAAAGCTTTGATTAACAGAAACACTTATTTCAGCTGGATGACACGAGCCATTAGTATGGGTCAATAAATAATGTCTTTATTCAAGGACAAAAAAAATTACTAATCAGTTAGAGGAATCTTCTCCATTTGAACACATTGCGGACCAAATACGAGATATCTCTTTTTTTTTAATCGCCGCAAGTGTGCTACACATAGAAACATAACTTCAATGTTATAAATTCAACAAGGAAACTTCATTCTAGAAAATTGAACATCGAACTTTCGGTAACTCATAGATACTTGATTTTTAATATTTGGTCCAGTGTTTTCTGAGATAAAATATTCTCAGGGAAGATAAAGCAAGAAGCGACCATGAGGCGTAAAAAAGGGGAAATTATTACTTTAGAGCATCAAGAATCATCAAAAAAGGCTACTAAATTTTCAACAAAAAAAAATATCAATTGGTAAATTCTGTTTATTTAAAAACAGTTTTTTATAAGAAAGTACCGATGTCTAAAAGGTCTAATTCTGGTCCAAAATTCACTCATGATTTTTCAGAATCTTAAAGCTACGTTTTTAGGAGTAAATTCCAGCTTTAAGGTTTGTATGGGAAAAATTAAAATTTTGTACTGAAAAACAAACTTGTTTTTTCATTCCACTCTGAAACCGAGCTATATAATCGTTGTAATGTTTTTCAAATTTGAGTCGATCACTTAAATTGAATTGAGAATTATAAATTTAACAAATAACATCTAAACATAAAAATGTTAAACGATGACTTCCTTCTCATTCAGCTATAGTAGGTATTGATACTGAGGCTGAATCGAAAGGAAGTCATCGACTACACCCAAAGACGAGGTTGTGTGTGCATTGTGCCAAAGATGATATGATTACTTTCCCGGGACCGGCATAAAGACTCGACCTTTTGGGCAAAATGATGCAGGACCATTACATAGAAACGTTCAAGCGAAACAAGAAAATCATTCTGTGGGATTTTCATTGGATAATTTATCCCAGAAACAAGAAAAAAATGCCGTCTGTGAGAATACAACTGTAAATATGATAGATTCAAATACAATTGTATAATTGAATTTAGGCATTCTACTATAAATAAAATAGATTCAACTCCACATTTCTGATAAACCTTAAACATTTAACTAAAAATATGATAGATTCAACTGTAGTGGTATAATTGATTCAACTGTAAATATGTTAGATTCAACTACATCCGTGTTCATATGTATTGTTGAAATTTTGATAATTATAGTTGGTCGAGAATCAATCAGATATATGATTGAATATTGTTGGAAATACCAATCAGATATATGATTGAATATTGTTGGAAATACCATACATTTTTTTCCGTGTAGCCAAGAGTTTCTTTAAACCTTCTTTTGGAATACTTGAAATTAAGCAGAAAATAAATATTATTTAAAGATCGTCTCATGCTAAAATTAGTTCCCAATTAAAAAAAATGGAATAAAAAAAACAGTAATTGACCCAGCCTAACACGTCATGCGTATCAAAAATGTGGATTGGATATTCAGTGCTCTTCGAGATCGGCACAGTGAAAAATATTGAATCCAAATCGAACAAAAGCTTCAGCATAATTCAAAAAAGCTATTTATCTCAAAGTACTGTGTGCAGTTCAGATTCCACAGATACAGATTTCAGATTCTGAAATCGGATTCAGTTTTCATATTCAGATTTCCCATTTCAGATTGCAGATTTCAGGCTTCGAATTGATGATAAGGATTTCAGAATTTGGATTTCAAATTTAAGAATCAGATTCTGAGTTCAGATATCAGATTGAGATTTTTATTGTTACTAATGTTATAATCCTTTGATTGACAAAGCATATTTCAAAAAAATGGCATCCAATCTTTTCAAACTTGAGGCCAGTATTCGGCTTCTGCTGGTAGTGGTGGGTCAAGGATTTTTTTCAAGATTCAACCAAGCATAATTTTTTTTACTGTCATCAAGCATAACCTTTTATGACCGAAAACCTCTCCCTCTGCACTGTTCAGAGTTTCGTTTTGTATTTCAAAATATTATAAACATAATTAAAATATAATATTTCAGATTATGAATTAGTGAAGTTTCGGTGATTTGAATAATTCGTGAAACTATGTGATTTTTTTTCAAAATAATAAACACATTAACGCTAATTTTTGTAGTACTGTGTAATATGTATTCGTATCAACGTAGAAAAGCATCCGAAAATTCTGAATCAGCCACAGTTACCTCCCGGAAAGGTCCCTAACAAGATCGTACAAGTGCCGCAAAAAGTATTTCCTCCTCAAACGATGTCTAAACCAAGTGTATACCTTATCTGCCTGTTTGGGTTAATTGCTGGTGAGAAGATTAATGAAGTCGCTTAGCGGTAATTTACAAATTTTTTAATCCTCGTCGAATGTTCTTTTTTTCCAGTTTGCTTGTCCAAAGTGATCAACGATATCAACTCATCGAACTCTTCGGAAGAAGACTCAAACGAAGCGGATGAAATGCTATCAGGTTTTCGATCCAAATGCCAGAAAAAACTGGGCAGCAACGAAACGTTCGGTAACATACTGACAGAGTCCGAATTGTTGCCGAATTGTATGCTCGGATTGATTGATCTCATGGGTTTGGAAAGAGAAATTGAAAATCTAACAGCAGAGATTGAAACCCGAAAGGCGTTTTTCAGAAAGTGAGAAAAGGTTAAAAAATGTTTAACTCTCCGTAAATAAAAATTTTAAATTTTCCGCCAAAGATACTGTCCTCAAGTTCAGAAATCCATGAAGTGTCTGGAGCCGGTAACGAAAGAAGTGCGCAAGTGCATGGATCGCGACGATGCTGAACTTTTCGATGTGGTTACCAGAGCGATTCCTGAGGCACTGAATTTAATTTGCAAAAATGATGGAGCCCTTTTGTTCTGTGAGTACTTCGAAATCATGAATGTTTTAGATGTTTGTTTAAATATTTTCCCTAAATGATTATCGCAGCTGATGATGGTTTCACCGAATGCAAGGACAACATAATCATCTATCTGGGCGAATGTGCCAATCTGATCCAGAACACAACGGCCGCGCTCGATATTGCCACCTACGATAGGAAGCTGTGCGAGGATCTGGCCGCTGCTCGAAGTTGTTTCTCCGATAAGCTAGACAGCTGCCGGGGATCCAGCTGGATGCAAATCTTTGACCTGTTCTATGGCCCGGTTGTTAAAACTAGCCCCTGCAAGAAGGTAAGCATCTCTTGATCCTATTAAAAGTCTTGGGTAATTATTTTTGTACATTGTTTTTTTTTTCTAGTTTATAAAGTTGGAACAGACTAATTTGGTGTAGAGCAACACTTAACGAATTCCTTAAGAACAGTCGATCGACAAAACTTCGGACTTTTCGCTGAACAGTCTCTAAATAGTCTTGAATTTTGTGACCGTTTCTAGTTTACTATAAAAAAGAACAACTCAACCTGTCATTCTGGCGCAAAAACAATTTTTTTGGAAAGAACTACCTTAATGAATTCACTCACTTGTCGTGTTGTCTCCCTGATTGATCTTCAGAAAAGGGATAGGCTTATCACGGTGCGTTATCCAAACATAAAGGGTGATACGGTCAAAATTTGGTCAAGGGAAAACGCGTGTAAATTGGTGAAATCGTTTATTTAAAAAATCAAATAAATTTCTTTTTCAAGTTTGATTAGTATAAAATTCAGGAAAAATATTCAATTAGGCCTCCGCTTTTCCAAAACCGAATTGCCGGGCCTTACGCTTAACCTCTGCCATCAGATTTTGTACAGCCACCTTGTCCACCTTCTTCGCCGCAGAAAGCCAGTTTGCCTTGAACTGCTGCTCGTCCTTAGCATATTTTATTTTGGTCTTCTTTAGGTTCCGCTTGACAATAGCCCAGTATTTCTCAATTGGGCGGAGCTCTGGCGTGTTGGGAGGGTTTTTGTCCTTGGGAACCACCTGCACGTTGTTGGCGGCAAACCACTCCATGGCCTTTTTACCATAATGGCAAGATGCCAAATCCGGCCAAAACAGTACGGAACAACCGTGTTTCTTCAGGAAAGGCAGCAAACGTTTATTCAAATACTCTTTCACGTAAATTTCTTGGTTGACAGTCCCGGAAGCTATGAAAATGCTGCTTTCCAAGCCACAGGTACAGATGGTTTGCCAAACCAGATATTTCTTCGCGAACTTTGACAGTTTCATGTGCTTGAAAATATCTTCTACCTTTCCCCTTCCTTTTGCCGTATAAAACTCCTGTCCCGGAAGCTGCTTGTTGTCCATTACCACGCAGTCAAACTTCGTCAGCATCGTCGTGTACAGCCTCCGGGATCGCGCTTTGGTCGGCGTATTTTGTTTATCATCGCGATTTGGAGTCACTACCTTCTTGTAAGTCGATAGTCCGGCCCGTTTTTTGGCTCGATGCACGGTTGTAGACGATACACCCAACTTATTTGCGGCATCTCGTAAAGAGAGGTTAGGGTTTCGCTTGAAACTACCGGCAACTCTCTCTGTCGTTTCAGCGGCTTACGGTTTTCGATTTCCCCCCGATCAAGACTTCCTGGCTGTCGACAAACGTTCCCCAAACACTTCAATTACATTTGTAACGGTTGATTTGGCAACTTTTAGAGATTTTGCCAGCTTTGCGTGCGAGTAACTCGGTAACTGATACGCTGCTCTTCTTCCTTGGACGGCATTTTGACAACTGAAGAGTGAATTCCAAAATCAAAATAGGAGCAACATTCTACACACACACACCTTCAAAATGAGGGATGTTCAGGTTTTTTAAATGCAAAATTGAAAGAAATACGTCAAGTTGATATTGACCAAATTTTGACCGTATCACCCTTTACGAGAAAATTGTGCCTTTTCAAATCGCCATGTTGATTTGGTAGGAGCTCCAAAACAACTATTTTTGAACCTTGTTTACATTGATCTCGCAGATTGCTCTCCCAAATCTCTTAAGAATAACAGGCAACAACTTTCGGCTTGGATTTCGGACTGTGACAACTACCGAGCTATCACTGTCCTCAATGCCGCCTACAAAGTGTTGTCCCGAATCCTTACGGCAAATCCTCCAAAAATGCCGTGAATACCAAGTCCCTACGCACCATCTATTCATCGACTTCAAAGCCGCATACGACACGATCGACCGTACCGAGCTATGGAAAATCATGGACGAGAACGACTTTTCCGGGAAGCTGATCAGACTGATCAAGGCGACGATGGATGGAACGCAGTGCTGTGTGCGGATTTCGGGTGAATTGTCGAGTTCATTCGAATCGCGCAGGGGGCTTCGACAAGCTGCATGATGTTCAACGAGGCGCTAGAAGATGTTATTCGACGAGCAGTGGGCGAAATGCGGGGCACGATTTTCAACAGATCCAGTCAACTTATGTCCTCTGCGGATGACATTGATATAATCGGCAGATGAACTGCGGCGGTGGAAGAGATCTACCGCAAACTGAAACGCGAAGCCGGAAGGATTGGGTTGATGATTAATACATCCAAGACGAAGTACAAGCTGGCCTGCGGATCCGAGACCGACCGAACCCGCTTGTCCAGCAATAACAAGGTCACAGTCGACGGCGACGAGCTGGAGATAGTCGAAGACTTTGTCTATCTCAGCTCACTGGTGACCGCAGACAATGACACCAGCCGTGAGATGCGGCAGCGAATTATCAGCGGAAGTCGTGCCTACTATGGACTCCACAAGCAACTGCGGTCGAGAAGACTTAGCCCTCGCACGAAGTGTAACCTGTATATGACGCTCATTAGACCGGTTGTTCTCTACGGGCACGAGACATGGATATTGCTCGAGGAGGACCTGCGTACACTCGGAGTATTCGAGCGACGAGTGTTAAGAACCATCTTTGGCGGCGTACAGGAGAACGGGGTGTGGAGACGAAGGATGAACCACGAGCTCGCGCGCCTCTACGGCGAACCCAGTATCCAGAAGGTGGTGAAGGCTGGCCGGATACGCTGCGCGGGACATGTTGCGAGAATGCCGGACGACTGTCCTGCAAAACTAGTGCTCGCTACGAATCCGGTAGGATCAAGACGAGCGGGGGCACAACGAGCGAGGTGGTTAGACCAAGTGGAGCGTGATCTGGCGAACGTGGGGTGCCCGAGAAATTGGAGAACGCTTGCCATGGACCGAGTGAATTTTAGGAATTATGTTCGTCAAGTTTTGTCGTGAGACGGAACACTATCTAAATAATTAAAGAGCGTATCTTTTGAGTCAGTATTGGGATACTGAAAGCGATCTCGCGGATAGAAATTTGCAGGTCTTCTCGAGCGGTTCTCATTGCGATACGTTCATCGTGGATGCTGGAGCGCCACAAAGGAGCCTTCTAAGCAGGGGTGACAGGCTTTTTGTTCAGGACACCTCTGAATTCATGAAAAAAATATGTAGCTCTTCTTGGATTGCACAAAAAAAGGCGAAATACAGATGTCACTTTTTACTTAACACGTTCGTCGTCACGATTATTTTGGTAGTTTTACTAGCCGGGCCCAAAGAAATTCTCGGAGCGAGAAAGTAAAGAGGAAGAACTCCAAGACTTGCAACGTGTGGCTAAACTGTGCAGCTAACTTGAGAGGGGGAGTTACCCGTTTTTGATGTGACGGGTCCTCCCAGGAAACACACCCGTCATCCGAATTTGGGTCTCATGGCGACGAACGTGGTAACATTACAGTCGTTCTTACTTTACGCATTGGGAGAAAAACACATTCAGAGGTCGTGTGAAACGTACGAGGGCTCGGAAAAGGGGGGGATCTATATTTATTGTTTACTGTTTTCGCGATATTGTCGTAAATTACGTTATTATCGTGAAAATGCATCGGATCACTATTCCAACGCAAATTCATCATCACGTATTATTTATTGGTTGAAGGCGAAACAGGGCGTCCTTGGGCCTTTAAGTGTTAAAATAGGCAATCCGGAGCACCGCGAACAAAAAATAAAAATGATAAAAAATAGGATTATTAACTCCATTAGAGTGAACTAGTGAGACAAAATATTAATAAAGAAGTTCAGCTGAACGACAACAGATTATAGAAAAACCCCTTTCATGAATTAAGCTTCTAACTGAGCATTCACCGTAGGTATTTTACCAGATAAAGTCCCTTCTGCGTTTAGACCTAGAAACATCCCGAGCAGACTTTTATGGCAAAATTATAGCAAATTTTGCTATCACGCCCTGAGAGCCGAACTTGCTCTCATTTTGCTTGACATAAGGTGGTACACAGCAAAAATGAGAGCAAAAATTTTCATACTTGGTTAGCAAAGTGATGCCTAATTTTGCTAAAACTGAGACCTTAACTACACCTCGTTTTTCGAGAGCTTGGAGAGCAAAATCATGCCAATACAAGGCATCAAGAGAATTTCTTCTACAGCAAAATTTGGCATCAACATGCTTTTAAAAGAATGAAAAAATCAGATATTATATAGTTGGTATGGTCAGAAAAAGCAAAATTTGTCATTGCGTTGCTATTCGTTTATGAAAATGTTGCTCTTATTTTTGCTGTGTACGTTATATGTCAAGTAAAATAAGAGCAAATTTTACTCTCAATGTGTGATAGCGAAATTTACTCTTATTGTGTTCTAAGCCAAAACTTATCAATGTTTTAATTACCTTCCACAATGTTTTTTCGAAGAATTTCGGTTTATGCTTGCTGCACCATTGTGATAGTACTGTCATCTAAACGTGATTCAGCTGTACTAATCATAAGAATGCAAATATCAGTATTATTACTGCATACCTGCAGGCGAATTATTTAGCTAACATCATGCAACTGATCTTCTAGCTTTGATTATGCCATTTCATTGATTTTCATCTCAAGTTAATTGTAGTTGTTAAACATTTATAAATTCTACCAGAAATCCGCTAGGTTGATTTTACTTGCACGAACTTCGCTAATTGAAGTGAGTCTGTAGCTGATCAATTGTTGGATAATTAATTATTTAGAAAAAAAAAGACTTTTTCTGAGATTTTCATCCTTTGGGATGATTCATCATGATCAAAAATTAACTATTAGTAAATATAATCAAAAATATAACAAATGTCACCAACTTCCAAAATATCATGTACGATTGATTTGGCATTAACTGAAATTTCAATCTAAACGTTTCTAACAGATTCATTTGAGCAACTGAAAATGCAAGCTATTCTCAGAATTGCTTTGATTTTCACGTAACCGCCATATTGATAAGCAATCGTATATAAAACTTTAATATATTATTCATTTTTGTGAAAATACGTATTGCCAAAGAAGACACTAAAGCGTACAAAACTGAACTTGTTGGAATGAGTCGGAGCTGTTCCCAAAAAGGTAAGCTACAAAAGAATACGCCTGTAGATATGCTGTGATAATACTGTTATTAGCTAGTTCTTGATTAGTAAGCTTTTTGAAATGTAGAGGGCAGTTTGGACACAACAGTGCAGCAAGCAGTAAAAGAAAAATAAAAAAAAATCGATCTTAATGAAATGTAAGTTAAACTTTGAAATACTCAGAAGTACGGCACTGAAGTCATAATAAGACTCATGAATTAACTGTAATGTTAGTTAATTTACTTACATGAAATAGTTAACGAGCTGTTGATGTTTCCGGTACGACTCAAGCATTGATGGCCTTCAGAATCGAATTAGATTCAAGGAAGAGGACAAATACAAATCGGATCAAACCGAGCGTTATGTTTAGCCCAAATCCTTGGCCTGATGGGTGCGGCTGTTTTGTCAGATGTTTGCACCACCATTCATTCCAATAAGTTGTGACGTAAGTATCTAACGTACACGGTTCGTTCGAAGCATCCAATTCTACTTTCCACATATTGGTCTCCGAAAATGTCCGGTCGAACTATATTAGCGACAGCCATAGTCTAAAATTGATATTCCTACTTTTGTATTACTCATAAATTTAGAAGAAACAACATTCTTACCTGCCAAAAACTGTTTGTTCCGGAGTGGTGTCATCACAGGACCAGCAGCTGATCTCGATCAACTTTCTCTGCCTTTTCATGGTTCCGGTTGTCTCCCAACGCATCCTATTTGACGTTGTTCACTCTGGACAATGGCTTGGGGCAGACGCAACGTCACTATAAATTAATATTTGAAATACATCACGGACATTCGACCGGACGTCCGTGATTTTTTGTTTACATTTTTACACTCTCAATCACTAATGCTCAAATTGGGTAAATTCAATCTCCCAAAACCGTGTTTTGTAATTTGAAGTGTTATGAGAGTATTCCATCTCAAGTTTTGCACAGTTTTTATTCTGTGCAAAGTAGAATTCTTTACTTCGAGTTCATATGTTTATATTAACATGTACTATTTATCATTAAAAATTTTGTATTTACATCACTAAATCGTGTTCTTTGTCATGAAAGAGTGTATTCCATCTTCAGTGCAGTTATGGATTAAATTTTTTTTCAGGATTTTATTGTTGAATGGCAGCTCTCAACTTTGAGTATTGAAAGATATTCTAAAAAAAAAGTCCTGAAAATTGGTTTTGAATCAAGATCACACTAATATGGATTCGAGAGCGTTTAAAATATAAATGTTTCTTCACTTGGCTTCTTAGAATTTACTTTAGATGTTTCCGAGACCATTTATTGTCAAAGGAACTTTTTTAAACCACCTCACTTACTAGTTTTTTAGAATTTGATTTCCATTGAACGGAAGAATATCAATAAGTTTATGCATGCTGATTTGAAGAATACGTTTATAAATTGAGTTAACACTGTGGTGTTTTTTGAACATCATAATTCTTTTAAATTATTAATCAAACAAATTTTGCTGGTAAGGACAACGAATTTCGTGTTAAATTTTACCTTGTCATTTTTTCTAAGGTTTAAAGTTTATTTTAAAAAAAACGGAAAAAACTAATGATGCCAACTTTTGCTATCGTATAAAATTTTACACCAATTTATGCTCACAGCTTGCTGTTGATAGCTTTTGTAGGTCTCTGCTTGCTTTTAAAATAAAATGATTGAAACCTTAATAATGCCTCATTCTGGTATCAGGGAAATTTAAACAGCAAAATATGGTTTCAGTTTGCTGTTGACACCTTATTTTGGCCTCAGTTTGCTTTATGTTTGGGCATCAAAGTCTGCTCGGGATGTATTCGTGTTTGAGTTGCGATTTCCATCCAACGATGTGATAAGTCTTTTCAGTAATACCTGATTCACTGAAGAAAAAATTATAAATTTAAATCTGTCTTAAATTTGTGATTGTATTGGTTTTCAAGAAGACTATACGGAGTTATATTTGAAATGAATTTAAATATAACAAAAAACTGGGTTATTCTTATCGAACCGCAAAACATAGTATTTCAGAAAAGCAACTTATACCTACTAGGTATCAAAGTGAGAAAACAAGAAAATCTCCGAAATTGTTTGTATGTATTTGCATTTAAATGTTCAATTCAAGGTCAATCGGTAATGATAACAACAAGCGATGTATTCTTGTTGAAACCAGTCTTCAAAGTACCAAAAAGATTTTTTTTATTGGGTGTAAAATATGAACATATCAAAGAAAAACGCAATTATTTGCTAATTTACACCGGCCGAAAAATTCGTGTTAATTTAGATCGAAACAAATGCATGAAAACAGAACATCGTTTTCGATCTAAAATTCTATCTCGATGTAATTTTGCAATGGTGTAATTTTTTGAAGCCTTCAAATTAAGATCGGAAGCGATGCACGAATGTGGAGCAGCTTTTTCTCATGTAAAAATACACAACGATGTTAAATTTGAAATTATCGTTCCTGAATATTTGAAATATTTGTTAAATTTTCAGGATTGTCAGTGTTATTATATGTAAAAAATAACAAACTTTCCATTTTTTTTATTCAACATATATTTTCGGTGCGAATTATAACAAATTTAAAAAAAATCATCACCCACTATCTCAAGTAGTTAAGGTGCCAACTTCCGAAAACAGAAAAAATAACAACACACTGATCACCAGCACCATCGCTAGCAGCTAACAGCAAATTCACGAAGATTTCTTCATACATCCTGCTAATGAGGTGTCTGTTTGGAGCCTCAAAGTTAGCTGCCGAGTACTGACGGAGCGATCCTCTGCAATCTCACTACTGGGGCTAGGACTATTGTTTTTGACAGACTTTATTTCACTGTGAAACAACAACATTTCGAAAGAAAAACTTAAGCCGCGAAAGAAAGCAAACCAATCGATCTGTCATAGTTTAAATAGTTTGTGATGTTAAACTATATCCCGACGTTGCTTTCTAGGTCATGCAGTGTAAATTTATTGCAAAGAATTTAATTTTAAACTGTTTATTTCAAACCGATGAAAAATTTACCAAAAATGGTTCAAAATGGCATCTTTATTGAATTACACTGGGGAAAAAATAGATGCCTTACTTTTTAGATTGCATATATTTTTCGAAATTTTTTACTGTGAACTATAACATTCTGCTCATCAACGTATAAAAACATGAACATTTTCTCAGCCCGCCACAGTTGCTTCTTAGAAACGATCCACACAATAACGTACAAGTTTAAAGAAACAACAAGCGTTATACGCCTTTTTACAATGTCTAAAACAAGCATCTACCTCATCTGCCTGTTAGGACTAGTTTCTTGTAAATTCAGTTCGATTTCTGCCAGTTCCTCGGAGCCGGCCGGAAGTCTCCCCGGAGTTGACCTGCTAAGCGAGCTCCAATCCAAGTGTCTAAACAAGACGGGTTCCAACGAAACGGTCGGCATGGTCGTGGGACTAATTGACATGCTGCCCTCATGTATGAACTTGCAGGTCGATCTTGACGCTTTGAGGAGGGAATTTTTCAGCCTTACAGCAGATCTGGCGGTGCGGAAACCATTTTTCGAAAAGTAAGAAGTCACTTGAAAATCTAAACTCCCCCCAAAATTTATAGTTCTTTTTTTTTCGAAGATACTGTCCCCAAGTTACTAGCGCACTAGGCTGTTTGCATCCTGTGGTGCATGAACTTCGCAAGTGCTTGGATCCTGAGGAGACTGAAGTTATCAACATTCTCGTCAATAACATTCCAGAGGGAATTAAACTGGTCTGCAAAAACGATGGAGAAATCCTAGTTGGTAAACTGTCACCCATCGAATGTGTAAAAACAATTTGATTTTGAAAACACCTTTCTTTTTTACAGCTGAATCCTCCATAAAATGCGAAGAAAATTTGATGGAATACGTTAACGAGTGTTTCGGTTTGACCTCTAAGATAACGGGAGAATTGATTATTTCCGACTACTACAAGAAGGAGTGTGACGACCCATCCGCAACCAGAAGTTGTTTAGCTACCAAGCTCAACGAATGTGGAGGATCTAGCTGGATGGATGTAATTGATCTTTTCTTCAAGCCCATAGTCAAGGCTAGTCCCTGCAAAAATATAAGGATTTTGAAGAAACTAATTTGATCGGTGAAAATTGTAAGAGCACAAGTTGCGGCAGAGAACTAATACGAACCTGTGAACTATACTTAGCCGAACGAACATTTATTCGTAGTTCCTTATCTTGGATTGTCTTAAATTTTGAACAAAGAGCATTAAGTGAAGAACAAATAGATAATATCTTCATTTTTTTTATTTTAATTGAAAGAAATTTTCTAGCTATTGCATTGACTTATACTACAAATTCATGGTAGAAATATTTTTAAGTGGCTTGAATGTTGATTCATTCTAAAAACTCTAATTTGCTCTTGAGTGTCAATATGACACTATTGAAAGTTTGACGGCTTGTGACATTATTCGGGTGCATCCAAACCAAAAAAAAAACTTCGGGGACCCTCAATAAATTCTTGGATTCTTTAACTTTGCATCACTACTTTTTTATGGACGCACCGTTAAAGCCCAAGAAAAAAACTTCCTAATCAGACCTTAAGTGTCATTTGACACTCCTCGCTTAAAACCGCTATACCTCTTGTTGCTAGACCGATTTTTACAAAATGTATAGTGCAACGTAAAGCTTCTAACTTAAGCACTAAGTGAAATATTTTATTCCGTAGATGACCTACAGTTTTTTTCCGAAGCATGTTTTTCGGATTTTTTTCTTAGACTCAAGTCAAACGGAAAACTCAAGTGTTGTTGCTGAATAAAGTCTGAAAAACATATTTGAGTTACATTAGAAGGTTATAACTTATGTAAAAATCGGTTGGGAAACAAGAAGAGATAAAGCGATTTTAGTCAGGAGTGTCAAATTGACTTCCAGAGATTGTAACAGGTAAAAATTTCTAGGACGGATGGGTGTTAATATTTGTATGTTATCCAGTGGGATATTTTGGAATGTATTTGTTTTTCATTCATAGAAATAAAATTGTAAACAATAAAAAACCGAAATAACAAGTAAGACTTTTTAACGTAAGAGCATTATTCTGAATGCGTATCAACACAAAAAATTATTGACATTTCGAACTTCCGACTTTTCAAAAACAATACAATACATTGTTGTGCTTCCTTCCAGGATAAATCAACGAATTCATGTGACCCGTTGTCGTATTAGCGAGGCGCGTGATTTTGAGAGACGATCAATTTTAAGAACTTAGGAAGGCGGAGAACCACAATAAAGAGCATTTCAATCAATAGTTTGAAAGGATTCATCCCACATAATTCACATTTAATTTAAATTTTCCAGGCAAGTAAGCAATCATTACAGGAAGGATAAAATCTTGGGAAAACTAGTCAACCACGCTTTAGAGGCCAAGATCGGGTGCATTTACCCTGCATTGGTCAAACCAAAAAAAAATTAATAGATACAGTGAGGGGCAAAAGTGTCCAAATTATTTTTTTTTCAATTTCTTTTATTTTTCTGGTTAAAATTCTACGAAAACGCATTGTAATCATTTTTTAAATATTGTTTATTATGTTCTTTTCAATTTTTGTTAATGTTGCGCTGTTAAAAAAAGTTTTTCTGATAGAAAAAAACAGTTAATATTAAAAAAAACAGGGGCAAAATAAAGTGTCCAGATCGGTACAGCTTCAAATTGATTCAAACTGAAGGCAAACAAGAACGATTTAATAACGGGTATGGCCTCTTTCGGCCTTCAACACGTCCTACAAGTGCTTCGGTATACTTTCAACAAGGTTGTGCAAGTGTTGTGGGTCGAGTTCCTCTCACGCATGCTCCATGGCATCAAAATAAGTACACTGAGGTTTTTTTTACGCGGTTTTTTTTACGCGGCTTTTTTTACGCGGATTTTCCAATTAACGCGGTTTTTTTTTACGCGGATTTTCGAATTAACGCGGTTTTTCAGAGAAAATATTCCAAGACTTTTTCAAAGGAAAACACATAGAATCTTTTTGTAGTTGGGAAAATCTTAGCTCTGAGACTAAGAACGTGATACACGAGATCTGTGACCTGAGACTTGAGACCTGAGACCTGAGACCTGAGATTTGAGACCTGAAATATGAGACTCGAGATCTGAGACACGAGACATGAGACATGAGACCTGAGACTTGAGACCTGAGACATTTTTAATTTGTCACACCAGTCTTATCAACCAGAGCATCGAGGATGGCCTACAGATTTTCGATGGAGTTCAGATCAGGACTTTATGGGGGCCATTCAAGGGGTTTGATGCGGCAGGAACGGGAAAATGACTTCATCAGATTGGCCGTATGCTTCGGATCGTTATTCTGCTGTAAAACGAAGCGCTTTTCGAGGCCCGTCTTGATGAGGGATACCTCGAGGTTTTCCCGCAGGATATTGGAATATGACTCAGCTGTCATGATTCCGTCATTTTTTACCAAATTGTCCACCCCACCCCAAGAAAAGCACCCCCACACCATCACGTTACTTCCTCCGTGCTTGACTGTTCCTTGGATATGGCGATCTTGGAGCTTCTCACCCGACTTGCGCCACATATGATCCCGCTTCTTCCGGTTGAATAGCTCGAATTTGGATTCGTCGGCCCACAACAATGTTTTCCAGTACTCGAGGCGTTTATCGGCGTGTTCCTTAACGAACTTGAGCCGCTTAGCCTTGTTCACCGGGCTGATGGAAGGCCTTCTCACTACGATCTTTCTATGGTACTCCTTTGCATGGATGCGGCGACATTGCGTTTTTCTTCACTTCAAGAATGATTTTCTGGCATCTGTCTTGGGCTTCAGTCCTCTTCCTAGGCGATCAATCTCCGATCCGAACGTTTTCATCTTCTTCATGATTTTTGATACCGCTGTCTTGCTGATTTCGTAATGCTTGGCCACTTCCCGGTGCGTTTGACCGCTATCCACATCATGAACAACCAGTTTCCGGATGGACAACGGAATGGAATCAGAAATTTATGCGTTCTCCATATTTTACAACTTATTTGAATGTAGACACCTGTTTGAATACTCCAGAGCCAAGCCAGTTGTTTATGAAACGTCAACATACACAAAACAAACAAATTCGAGGGGCCTCGCGATGGAAACTTATCGAAATTATATTGATTTTTGAGTTGGACACTTTATTTTGCCCATTTTTTTTGGAATGTTAATTGTTTTTTTTTTTCTATCAGAAAAACTATCTTAACAAAAATTAAAACATTAACAAAAATTAAAAAGAACATAATAAACAATATTTGAAAAATGATTATGATGTGTTTTCGGTGAATTTCAACTAGGAAAAAAAGGAGTGATAAAAAAAATAAGATGGACACTTTATTTTGCCCCTCACTGTAGATTCGAGGATCACTAGCTGATTGCTGCCCGTGGCGATTAGGCTAGCGTTGAAGTCTTCTTAGCCAACGGTCATGAGATCGAATCCAGGTCATAGAAAACTAAGTACACTTTCTGTGGTTTGGTGGTTTTGACATTTATAAGATGCTTGCCATCATGGTGTCAAGTTCATGGAATCTCTTTGAGGAAACATCAAGCATCATTGAGATCATATACACTGCCGGCCAAAAGTTTGGGATCACCCGCTAAAAAACATGCAAATTTTGATCGTTTATATCTCAGCCGTCTTAGGACCTATTGCAAATTTTCTGATCTTATTTGAAAGATAATCAGCAATAGCTATTTCGGAGGTATTTTGCCCAGAAATAATGTTTTAGTTTTGCACCTAAAACTTAACCGAAAGATAGAACATTTTCATAGATCGCACTCAATATTCAAAGCCGATCATCTCGGGATAGGGAGGACCAAATTTCAAAATTTGAAGTGCATTAGAATCCTTATTCTATACTTCTCAAAACACAATACAAAAATTTTGTGCAAAAGTTTAGGAATGTACTTTTAATTAATAAAATATACACTCAAGTTACCGTCCAAAAGTTTGGGATCACCCCTAGTATGGTGTATCGGCCAAAAGTTTGGGATCATTCTTTTAAAAATATGAAAATTTATCTCATTCATATCTTTCTCATCTAACATCGTATTGCAGATCTGAAGGGTTTGTTTGGAAACGAAGGAATTGTTGTTTTTTTCGTAAATTCATACAAAAATTATATTTAAAAGTGGGCAAAATATCTTCGAAATAGCTATTTTCTCATTATCTTTCAAATGAGATCAGAAGATTTGCAATATGTCCTAAGATGGCTGAGATATGAACGATGAAAATTTGCATGTTTTTAGCGGGTGATCCCAAACTTTTGGCCAGCAGTGTATGTGTTTGTGTTCGTTAAAAAAATCCTTTCTTCATAAATCTCTAGATCTGCAGAAGCTTTACAATGCAATAGGTAACCTAAATCGGATTAATGAAAGGAGGGATACGATAAACCTTTAATAATCGAAAATGCTCACTGAAGAATATTTATCGAAGATATATTTAATGGCAATCGGAATACCGGCTGATGTCTGAATTTTTCTTATACTGTGGTTAAAACCGCTCTATTTTTCTTGTTTCTTAACAGATTTATACAATATTCATATGTAGTTTTGAAACCCTCGTTGCGTAACTCAAATGTGATTCTCAGACAATATTCAGCTAAAAAACGTATAATTCAATAGATCAACCGGCAAAATTGGTTCAGTCATAGCAGAAAAGTATGGGAACAGTGTTGCAGTCGACGTAATTTGACACATTTTGGCATCTTTAGATTTTTAAAAATACAATTACAGATAGCTAAGAGCATAGCTAATAGCCAGCGTTGCCAGATTGAAAACCGCTCAAGTCCGTAGATTTTAGAAAAATCAAAAAATGTACTGATTTCGGCAAAATAAAACTTGATGATTGGTCGTCAGCGTGTGTGCGCGTTGTGTTAGCTTTCTTCTCCTCTTTTCGCCAGTATTTTTGTATTGTTTATGTTTGCCCAGTTTCGGCAAAAAGTATACAGTACAACATTTCAAAAGAGAAAATGTGGCGGCCTCCACTTTTTACCATATCCTGAAATCCCCAACATCTACTCGCAAGGAAGGTAGTGGCAGACCAGCGAAAATTATGGACGCAAAAGGGCTTCGATCTCTTTCTCGTGCCTTCAACACGGGATGTCGCCAAAAAGTTCAATTGTTCTCACCAGTACATTGGCAAGACATTGAAAAAAGTTAGAATTAGCTGCCGAAAGAAGACAAGAGCCTCAGAATGAATATTGTTTATTCCAGAGCAGGTGCAAAGTAAATGTTTCTTCGTGTATTTTATAACTATTTAAGGAAATGTAGGTACACTTAAAACGAACACAAACACATACAGGATCTCAATAAAACTTGATGTTTCTTCGAAGAGCTTCCTTTTACTCAAATCTTAGCGTACATCTTTCGAGGGTATGATGGCTAGTATCTTACAAATGCTAAAACCCTTAACCCACAGAAAGTACATGCATGTGAATACATATATGTAAATAAGCAATGAAACTTTCATTGGAGGGAATTGCTCAAATTTCGTTGTGAAGTTAAATTGACGATTATCGTTTTGAACGGAGAAATCCTGATGAAAGCCGAGAGTGGTGAGAAGCTGAAGTGAGAGAAACTGCATGATGCTCTCTTTCGAATGAACCTTCTTTTTGTACAGGTTTTACATCCCCTGGGATGATTCATCCCTAGAAAGCGTTTTGTACAAATTTTCGAGAGAATTGAAATCATTGAAAGAGAAATTTCCAGGGCCTCTTTGAACAAGTGTATCATAGGTATATGATTGTGTGAATGTTCAAGGAGATTTTATTAAAATTCGCGCCACAAAACTGGGTTACTTTCTTATAGTTGCAAAATAACAAAAAACAAGAACCAACTATTTTGTGTATGTATTCTTACTCTTATATTTTTAATTCAAGGTCACTCGGTAAAGATAACAAAAAGCGATTGCGATTCTCGCAAAAAGCAGTCCTCAAAGCTCCAAAACATTTTTTTGTGGTTCTGTGTGAAATATAAGCATTACAAAGAAGAACGCAATTATGTGCCCATTTACCTACTAACATTTACACAGACATTTTCCTTATCAACGAAGAAAAAGATGAACAAATTCTAAACCTGCCACAGTCACCTCTTAGAAACGATCCTCACAACATCGTACAAGTTTAAACTATCAATAAGTGTTCTACGCCTTTCTGCAATGTCTAAAACAAGCATTTACCTTATCTGCCTGTTTGGGCTACTTTCTTGTAAGTACACCGATTACGGTCGTTGTTAAATGATTTAAAGTTGATTCACTTCCGCTTTTTCGAACGTCCATGTTCAGTTGCTTTGTCCAAGTCGATTTTCGACAGCTCATCGGAGTCATCGGAAAGTTCCGGAGACGGAGTTGAGCAATGGCTAGGCGAGCTACAATCGATGTGCTTAAACAAGACGGGTTCCAACGAAACGATGACCATGATCATAGCGCAGGTTGGCATGTTGCCATTTTGTATGAACTTCCAAGTTGACCTCGAAGCCTTGAGTAAGGATGTCGACACCCTTACAGCGGATCTGGCGGTCCGGAAACCATTTTTCGAAAAGTAAGAAGTTCGAGTTGAAATGTTAAACCTTCCGATTTATTGTTGATTTTTTTTTTTAAAGATACTGTCCCCAAGTTCAAAGTGCACTAGGCTGTCTGGATCCTGTGGTGCATGAACTTCGCAAGTGCATGGATCCCGAAGAGGCTGAACTTGTCGACATTCTCATCAACATGATTCCGGAGGGACTTAACTTGATCTGCAAAAACGATGGAGCGATCTTGTTCTGTAAACAGTCCCACCTCAAATGAGTGAGAACGGCTTAATTTTGTTAAATATTCTTCTCTTTCACAGCTGAAGAAGGATTCAGCAAATGCGAAGACAAGGCAATGGAATATATTGGCGAGTGTTTGGAGCTGATCTCGAATACAACGGAAGCATTGGATATTTCCGACTACGACAAGAAGGAGTGTGACGATCTGGCCGCAACCCGAGGTTGTTTGGCTACCAAGCTGAACGAATGCGAAGGATCCAGCTGGATGGATATAATTGACCTGTTCTACAAGCCCATAATCAAGGCTAGCCCCTGCAAAAAGGTAAGGATTTTGATGATGAATTTAAAGACCTAGAAAAATAATTTTTTTTCTCTAGTTCATTATCCTGGAAGAGACTAATTTGATCGAAACCAATATGGTGTAAATTGTAAGAGCAAAAGTTGCAGCAGCCATCTTATATGAACCTGTGAAATATACTTAGACATTCGGAAAATTCACTCGTGGTTCGTTACCTTGTATTGTCGTTAATTTTGAACAAAGCGCACTGAGCCTATCAGTTAAGAGTTCAGATGAAACAGTCAAATTTTTATTTGTTTTCAATTATGAATTGAAAGAAATTCTTTAGCTCGTATTAAAATTTCATGCCAATTTTTTTTTCCTTACATCATTATCTTTTAATCATGTCAATCATGCTGAATGATCCTCGCGTTCAATTGTTTTTATATAATTTTATACTGCTTTCTTCTTTCAAACGCAGTACAACAGAACACATTAATTTCAATCGGGTCTTCGTCTAATGCGTTGGGTCAACAAGTGATAACCTACCCAATAGAAAACAAAATTGAACAGATTTGAGTACTGAAACCAGATAAGGAGTGTTATCGTATAAAATTCAACACTTTGATTGATGAATAATTTTTGAATTTATGGATGAAAATTGAAGACATTTTCAGGGAAGCTGCCTAGTAATGTAGCGTGTGTGTAGATGTGCAAATTTTGAGACGATCTGTTATGTGATTTTTTAAATAGCGTCCAATGAAGAAGTACATTTATCGACTTTAATTTTTGGGCGCCACGTGCGGCATCATACTTTGAACCACTCCTTTTCCAAATCTAGACTAGTTTTTATTACGTTATTTGTTTCCTGAATCATAACCTTCGAAATTGCTCAAAACTTTTAATTTAAGCCAAAGCATGGCAAATTTAACAGATTGTCCTATCTGTTATTATATTAGAATTTTTTACACACGATATGGCACGATTCCAAATCCAACCAAATCAGAGTTTTTACTTTGTGGCACCTATGGAAGTGCTATGCAGGGAAAACGGGCGCATTTGAAGACAGTTTTTTTTGTATATCTAGTCGCTAATTGTGTCAATCGTTATGTAACATTTACTGTTTTGCAGCTTCCACAAATCGTCAGACACCTCAGATTTTTTGACTTTTTCTTCTTATTTGTCCAGGCGAGACTCAACGAAAAGTTACTAGCGTGAAACCTGTCAGGTGCCCGCTAAAGAGTTCATTTCTCTGTACATTACGTTTTTTTCAAAACATCTTCCCGCAAGCGGACCAAATATTTGGCGTACGATTTGACCACCGTATTTTGTTTATTTTACTGGTTGTCAACTTTTTACATTGTGGATATAAAACCACGGTCAACTGAACGAATTAGACAGACAAATTGACCTTCTTTACCACTATTCCGATAGACTTTTTCCGATTGCGCTGGATTAAACTTTTTACATTCCCTTACCTTCATAGAATCAATCATCAGAACTTTTTTTTCTTCAAATTTTAGCTGTTAGATCTTCTAGGTCTCTTTGAACAATTTACCATAAGAACATTGGTCGAATAGTTGATTTGCAGCTGTTTTGGGATCTCCTACTGGGACTTTTCCGGATTCTTCACGATCCTGCCCTAATTTTTTTTTTTTCAATAAGCTTCTATATTTGACGCTATCTAAAAAACCGCTTAACAGATTGTCACCCATTTTTGCACATGAAAACATTACTTTACTGGGTAGCTTCACTGAAAATTTAGTCAATTACCATCCGTGCATTCACAATCTTTTCTCCAAACAAAGTGTTGCATTTTTTAGAACACTCCCTAGTCTGATAACCAAATTAGTGAACACAAAGAAGTTAGCTTTTTTTTGAAACCTCCATTTAGTTTTTTAATCTTTTCAACGCCTCATTTTATGGGCATCTTAGTGTTGTTTTTGGACAAAAAATCTCCGATAAAATCCGGTCGTTTCAGAAGGATTGCTCCGATCAGAAAAGCCTGCAAATTTGGTATTCAATGCAAATGCAGGTGTAAAACTAACAGGTGTATCAAATCGCGGTTTTTTTTAGAATTTAACATCGCCTGGGGTCTTAAAAGTGTTCCTTTTGGTGCAAATGAACGTTTAATATTTGTCAGTTTTTCAAAAAGAGATTTCGTTTTGATCTAAAGTTTCGAGTTTTCGGAAGCCTCTAACAAGGTTTCTATACTCCTTTGAAAAATACCTCGAGAACAACAAACTTCACAGTTGGAAAAATCTAATAAGTGACTCTAAATTTTCAATAACATTTAGATTTATTTAATCAAAAGCAATATAACAGTATTGATAGCAAGAATTATGAATATTTTATAATTTGATCCGTCAGTCTTGCTAACTTTCATGTCATAAAAAGATTACTTAATACTCTGTTTGAAACGTTATAACTTTTTCTCTCTAATCCTGGCCAGAGAATTTAACATTAAGCTTCTTATATTAAAATTTATTTGGCATCGCATGTGAAGAAAATATTCAAGAAAACCTAAAAAGCAGCTTTTTCCGAACAAATAAAATAATAATAAAACTGAGGGCTGTAAGTTCAAGACTGCGATCTCAACACTTTGATTGCCATGTAGGAATTTAATTCACAATAGGAGTTAGACAATTAAACGTTCATTTCATCCAAAAAATTAAAACAAATCCAACGCACGAGACTTTTAGTAATTGAATCTGAAGTTTTTAGTTTTGTACAATTCAATTTCATTTTCAATTTTTTATATTTTAAGATATTATTGATCATCGATGTGTTCAATTCTACCATCCAATTATAAGAGAACTTAAAAAGCACATTGAAAACATGCAGAGGAAGGCTTTTATAAGGTTTCAGCGGAAATCTATTTAGAAATTTCTAAGTACAAAATAAAACTTAAATGGGAATTCCATTCTACGGGGAGATCTTGAAAAGAGGTCGTTAAAATTTGTTTACAAGCTCAATACATGGGATTTTCACTAGATAAAAGATACAAAAAAAGGATATCATTTGCTAAAAAAATGGTAAATCAATTCAAGCTTCCAGAAAAATGGTGGGTGTAAAATAAGGTTGCCAGAATTGCCGTATCGGGACCGGAGTAATCCAGCCAATTTTATCGAAAAAACCTGGCCAAATCCAGCATTTGATTTCAAAATGTTCAAACCGATATCCTGGCAATATCCGAGCAAACTTGGTCAAAACCGCGGAATTATTCAGTAAAAATAACGAAAAATATACTCGCAATATTTTTTATCAACAAACCACATCAGCAGATTTTAAATTGTATATCAAGCTTCCAAACACGAGTCATAATTATTTCTAAATTTTGCCATTTATAACTTCTTTTTGAACGTAAAAAAGAACATTTATAATAAATAAATCTCAGTTTATGTTACGTTTTAAAAATGATGTGATTAAATCCAGGCAAAATCCGGGCTTTTTGCAACAAAATCCGGGAAACCGGACCGGGCCAGACTTACGGGGATTTTTTTTTATTATCTGACGGGTTTGCGCCGGGGGTCTTCGGATTTTCTCCAAAATTTCAAATTTTGTTCGTTTCAGCACCTGAAAAAAACATGTATTTTTGCAGATTTCTAAGACTTTTATTTTTCGAGTTAGATAACGTTTAAGTTTTTTTGAAAAAAAAATTACCCTCTTTTCAAATGCCCACAACTTTGTCAATTTTCAACGTAGAATAAAAACTAGCACATCAAAACGCATTAAAATTTTACCAGCTATCCAAATAAAATATTAACAAAAAAATATATATTCATTCTCGGTATAAAATAAAGTAAATATGTTAAAAACAACGTCCAAAAGTACCGTCTGCACCACCAAAATTTTTTAAACATATTTCATTTTGTAGTCCTATTAATTTCACAACTTTCATTTGAAGACACCAAAGTGGGCCATAAACTCCTTCAAGAGTTATGAAAGAAATAGTGACAATAAATCTCATTTTTAACGTCAAAAACTCCCATTTTTCGAACAACTGCACTCACATATAGGGACTTCTTCTCCTATCGTACGCAAGTGCACCGAGAGCTAAAAATCTGCAAAAAATACCATTTTATAGTCGAATTAGTTTTACAACTTTCACCTCAAGACACCAAAATGAACCAATCACTCCTTCGAGAGTTATGGAAGAAATAAGGACCATAATGTATTCTTATGCCCGCGTCAGGGTATAACGATTCTCGCACAGTCACGCGCTTATACGCAGAACACCATTTACACAAATGTTCATTCTTAAGCGTACCCTAGAAACGATTATATTCATTGATTGTTCTATGATCTATTTTTTTTTTCAAAAGAGAAAATAAATAAATTATCAATAAAATAATATCTACGTGCTTTGTTTACAACTCTGCACCCACACAGGGTACCTCGATTTTAGCAATGGTCGCATCACTAATGTACGTTCAATCGTGCATTTGAGTACGTATTTTTAACAATACGATTAGAATAATTGAATAGAAATTAGCTGAATGAGATTATACATTTCTTATTTGAAGAAGTCATCTGACAGGTATTTGTAACAAAAAAAGATATTGACTACATTCGGATCCTTAAGCGAGAGCTTCGTCGTGCTATGTGGCTATGTCGTGCAGAGTATTCTACGGCGGTTATGTTCCATTCATATTTGGGAACGAATGCATGGAATTTTATGATTCCAGGTATAACTTATAAATACTTAAATCCAGTGTTCGGCACAAAAGCGCTAGTCCGCTAATTTTTCGTCAGTAGTTTAATTATGGTGCTAAGTTTCGATTGAGCTAGCGAATTAAAAAGTCCCGTTAATTTTTGGTTCCACTATTTGAAGACTGCTAACCTCCATATATTTGCATCAATCTCTCGAATTATTACTGATAAAATATACTTTTTAAGTTAAGGTGACATTTGCTATCATTCTGACCACAATATGCGCTGCAAGCGAAAACTGTCACTTCTCATGGTCTCAGTGGAGGAATGTGCACTAGATTCAGGAGAAAGGTTTATTTTTTTGTCATTTTTTCTGTTTTTATTACTTCTTTTCGCAACATTAACAGAAGAACTAAAATACAATATGCAGGGTGGTCACTCAATTTCAATTTTTCATTTCCCGCATTTTTTCTGATTTTCTCGTATGGTCACAGGATATTCCCGATTCCAAAAAACGAAAAAAATTAGTCTAAAAAACTCTATTTAACTATATTTAATGCTACCGGTTTGAGTTATTTATGAAGATTTATGAAGGCACTGATTGTATTTTACTTTTTCTGTGAGTTTTGTGAAAAGAAATACTCGACGACTGAAAAAATTACCCAAAAACAGCACGCTTGAACGAACATTAGCAATGCGACCATTGCTAAAATCGAGGTACCCTGTGTGGGTGCAGAGTTGTAAACAAAGCACGTAGATATTATTTTATTGATAATTTATTTATCTTCTCTTTAAAAAAAAAAATAGATCATAGAACAATCAATGAATATAATCGTTTCTAGGGTACGCTTAAGAATGAACATTTGTGTAAATGGTGTTCTGCGTATAAGCGCGTGACTGTGCGAGAATCGTTATACCCTGACGCGGGCATAAGAATACATTATGGTCCTTATTTCTTCCATAACTCTCGAAGGAGTGATTGGTTCATTTTGGTGTCTTGAGGTGAAAGTTGTAAAACTAATTCGACTATAAAATGGTATTTTTTGCAGATTTTTAGCTCTCGGTGCACTTGCGTACGATAGGAGAAGAAGTCCCTATATGTGAGTGCAGTTGTTCGAAAATTGGTAGTTTTTGACGTTAAAAAAGAGATTTATTGTCACTATTTCTTTCATAACTCTTGAAGGAGTTTATGGCCCACTTTGGTGTCTTCAGATGAAAGTTGTGAAATTAATAGGACTACAAAATGAAATATGTTTAAAAAATTTTGGTGGTGCAGACGGTACTTTTGGACGTTGTTTTTAACATATTTACTTTATTTTATACCAAGAATGAATATATAATTTTTTGTTTATATTTTCTTTGGATAGCTGGTAAAATTTTAATGCGTTTTGATGTGCTATTTTTTATTCTACGTTGAAAATTGACAAAGTTGTGGGCATTTGAAAAGAGGGTAATTTTTTTTTCAAAAAAAACTTAAACGTTATCTAACTCGAAAAATAAAAGTCTTAGAAATCTGCAAAAATACATGTTTTTTTAGGGTGCTGAAACGAACAAAATTTGAAATTTTGGAAAAAATCCGAAGACCCCCGGCGCAAATTGTCAGATAATAAAAAAAAAATCCCCTTACCTCAAATTTTGAGTCAAATGTTCTAGCAAATCCGGTCAAATCTGTGCAACCTGGCAACCTTACATTAAAATGTTTTTCGTGATAGAACGGATAAGCATTCAAGCGAAATTAGTTCAAATTTCTATTAGCAAACCTACAAGCTATTAGTTATTCAATAATATGAAAACGATAAACTTTGCTTATAATCTCAATTAAAACTTTAAGAAGACTAACAAAACTTACAAATCTCACATGACCAAACATGGTCCAATTTGTTATGAAGATGAACAAAAAGCTTTCAAAATTTCAAAAAGTCAAACGACTCATTTCGATTTATATTTTATGTGAACCCGAGCAAGGCCGGATAAAATCAGCTAGTAAGCAAATATTGTTTACTTCCAGTATTTTTATATATTTCAACAAAGACGCACCTCACAGCACCATCAACTTGCCTATGGTAAATACTTAACTTAAAAATGCATAAATCGTCGATCTGGTGTCGACTGACTAAGTCAATTTTTTTAAGCTAACATGGACTTCGTTTGTAATTTTTCAGAAGACTCACCACCAAATAAAACTCATTGAAATGTTCAAAATATAAGTCGTCGTAGTAAATCTTTGTAAATCTTATTTAGAAACTTAAAAATATCAATTGAAACAAACCACAATTTGGCTCGAATTCCTGACCGGCAATTTATCTTCACAAATTTTATATTTCGGCATAACTGGTAGCATTTTCCAAATGACTCAAAAACCACACAAAATGGCAAAGATAAATCACACGAATCACATGTCGTTTACCTAACTAAACCTTTTTTAGCCATTTTGATCCTGTTGTCATATTTTGTAATTCTTTTAATATTTCACTTATTATTGTTAAAATCACTTTTTTAATTTTTTGTCATTTTGGCCATTTTTGTTTTTTTTAGCATTTTGGACATTTTTGTCAATTTAAATATTTTTGTTATTTTAGTCAATTTTGTTATTTTTGTCATTTGAGTCGTTTTATTCTTTTTGGTATTTTTATAATTTGTCATATTGTCATTTGTCATATTTTTTAATTATTGTAAAATTTGACTTATTATTGTATAAATCATTTTTTAAATTTTTTGCCAATTATTTTTGGCATTTTTGTCATTTCTGTCAATAATGTTATTTTCGTTATTTTATTCAATTTTGTTATTTTTGTCATTTGTTATTATTTGTAATTTTTAGTATTTTTATCATTTTTTATCATTTCTATAATCTTTGTTCTCTATTGTCACTTCTGTCATTTTTGGTATTTTGCCGTTTTCATCAATCTTGTAACGTCTGTCATTTTAAGATTTGTTGTAAATTTTGCCAACTTTGCCTGCTAAGGCATGTAAGTATTTTTTAATCATTTTCGTTGATTTTGTCATGTTTATCATTTTAGTTTTTTTTTTCTAATTTTTGTCATTTCTGTTATTTTTTATAATTTTTGTAATCTTTGTCATTTCACTCAATATTGTCAGTTTTTCCATTTTTCTGATTATTTTAATTTTAATTTTTCATTTTTGTTATTCGCGGTTATTTTTAATTATTGTTATTTTTGCCGTTAAAACTATTTTTGTCGTTGTTGTGATGTTTGTCATTGTTTACTTTGGTCATTTTTTGTGGTTTTTGTTATTATTCTCATTTTAGAGTGGTTCTGATAATTTTTGACATTTTTGAAATTTCTGTAGCTATTACAATTTTTTTCGTTCTCGTCTTTTCTTCTTCTTAATCTTCTAATTCCAACATAGCCGAATTATTAAGTACCCTTCCTTTTTCATTTCAATACAGTATCTGTTACATTATAAACTGCATTACGGCCAGGCCAACCATGTGAAACCCATTTGCTTTTCTCGTCTCGCATTTTCCTCTATATGACTTTTCGTGGTCATTTTTCAATTTACCTAAGCATATCCTACGATTTTATTCACCTTCGCACTCAATTTGATTTCGATTACACTTTTTCCACTTTAGCAAGAAATAATTTTTTCACGAAGCAAAATTGTTGACGTCCTTTGAAGTCAACGCCTACTCGAACTTCGCCAATTTCTCTCGATTGTTTCGTTTCTTTCGTTAAAAACAATAAAACTTTTCATTATGTTTAAGGTAAATTAGGGTTCAACAAGTATGTTGTTTTATGACAAAGTTGTTCAAATTTGGCAAATTCGATTGTTCATTTTCACACCTTTCAAAAAAGCTTAGTTGCCAATTTCACCTGTTCGGCATAACAAGCAGCAATGATTAATATAAACTTTTACTTACCGGATACTGCTGCGGAACTGTAGAACCCCCTCAGATTTCCTGAAACCAAAAGAGAAAAAAAATAATGTGAAAAATCATCAAAAGGATATCAATCAATTCGCTACAGGTTATACAGCGATCCATGAGATGTCAAGTTTGCTCTACAACTTGGGAATTCCCCAGATTGACAGACTCAACCTGAACGAAATACTGAAGAAGAAAAAAAATTACCGGATGAGTTTGCACTTTTTTTTTTGCTCATGAAACCCATTCATAATTTACCATTCAAGCGTGATTGTTCGATACAGTATGTTCCGAGATTCGCTCACAACGGGATCGAAAGCAGGTAGGTAGGTATTGACAGATTACATCATTTCAAAGTGTCTAATGTTTTTGGACTTTGGACTGTCGAAAATCGAACGTCAATGCCATCGGCATGACATCAACTGACGTCTTTGCAAAAAAAAAAAATCAACCATCGACAATTGGCACCTTGTTCAATAGTTGAGTTATTTGTAGATTCGAAGGCAGCTGACCGAATTTACACATTTTTCTGCTGTGAAAGTGGTTGGTAGAATGTGTAGACTGTGAATCTAAAATTTCACCGTTACGATAGTTTTTGAGAAACCAGATATTGTTCGAAATAACCTCAAAGAGCCGTTGGGTTCTTACATATTCTTGTGGAGAAATTTCGCTTCCGTAACTTCAATTAGTTCGTCGCTTTTTATTCCAAACTGGCAGCCAGATTGATTAACATTGAGAGTGACTGGCCTAATTCGTTAATATAATTGGTGTAACCACTCGAGAAGAGAAATTACTCAAGCGTTCAGTTGCTAAGTGCGCATTCATTAGATTCCTTTTATAAATGTTCGACAAACAGTAGCGACATCCAAATCAAAATCCGCAATTCAAGTGATGATTGGCGAATCCGTCGGATGACGTATTTAGATTCGAATCTATAATAACTGAACCGGTAGTCAATAGCTTCATCAGGCCTACCTTACTAGACGTAGGTAGGCGAACTCTCGTTTGGATGAACCAACAGTAGAGGATGAATCAGAATCTTGATTATTGGTCCATTGACAGCCTCCGACAGCCACCAGACATCAGCACTCCATTCATTCGGTAAACGCCTGGGCCAACCATGTGATAAATGATTTAATGGAGTAAATATTGACCTCCGGTTGGCCGGCCGATTCGTTCGTTCAGTTTTGTGGAGTTGGGGGTTGGATTGCTATTGGCTCAGTAGGTCCAGTTTTGACGTCATCGTTGTTCCATGACCGTGTGCCATGCGGTCGTTGAGGCGTGCCGAAAGTGATACCTTGCAGATTTTTTTCGGCATGATTGACATCATAAAAAACTACTACATACCTTACTTCATAAAGGTGCTGGGTTTGCCAGCCCCCGTGCTTGTGAATGGGATTAAATATAGCACAGCGAGTCTCTGTGGTTTCTTTTTGCTTCTTCTTGTGAGGCCGATGAGCATGAGTCGGCAACTATTTTCAGGCTCCCATCTCTTTGACGATGCTGATGATCGTTAAGGAGGGAGAGATTTTTTTCCTGCGTTTGCAACATTTTTAAGCCATATTACGTTATGTTGCGAATAATTTCTCCTCATAGGTACTCGAAGCTCTTCTGCATGTTTCACGTACATACCACTATGATGATCACCTTAGCCAGATCTTATCGGATGCACAGTTTAAATTTCCGATCGAATCTGGATAAAAAAGACAGGCTGGAATTTACTGGAATACTTGACATACATACATATTTCATATTAATCCAATGAACGGAGACACCCTGCAAAGGCTTGTAAAAACCAGATTTGATGTTGGGCGTCTAGAAAAAAATATAGTAAGCATCGTGCATCGTGCATCATAAAAGGTAAGAGCAAAGCGCCATTTGATAACAGAACGAATTAAAACACTGCGACTTGAGCGCTCAGTTGATTGTCGTGTTCTCAGACGAGGAACTTTTTTCGGTTATTTCGTATCAAGTTGACAGGTTTCCAAAAATTTTTTTTTAACAAATATGGCGAAAATGGCATCTAAAGCTTAGTTCTTTTAGAAATGGGACACTTTCCTTTGCTAATAGCTCGGTAACTATTCATCGAAAATTCAAAATTCAATTTGATAGTATTTTGCTACCTGTAAAAAGTACTATCCGACCATTTTTTTTTTTTTTCAAAATTTCAAATTTACGCGTTTTTTGAGATATTTACGATGTCAGAGAAAATGAAAAAAATAATTTTGCACAGTTTCCTTCAAAATCCACCAATATTTAATTGACAGCTGACAAAACCGTCGATTATTCAAATAATTACTGTGTGTCAGTGGTGGAAAAGTTTGCAAACATTGCCAAAAATGTCCACAAAGTTCATATCAAGCATTGAAGTGAAGCGCATGATCAGTAATTACGGTTAAGGATCATCTGGAAAGTAAAGTCTCTTAGCAGCATTTTTAGTTTGGAATAAGCGAAAAACTAAGGGTGGATCGCTGAAATGTCCAGAAAATTTTTCTTCGACAAGCTGAAAGGGTTGCCTAGTAATGAGTCATTCAAATCCAACATCAAGCAACATTTTTTTTGCTTGTTCCAGAGCTCGTAAACTGTATAGCCGGTACCGTGGCAATGAGCCAGATGATTTCTGAGGAACAACAAAACTTATGAAAACCCCTATTTCAAACAAATTCCAGCGGTTGAATCCTTTACCCTGTCTGCTCGTGGCAAGGTCCCGAGTAAATTAAAGTATGTATTTGCTGGTTGTTTTGCATAAAATATAATGATTTGCCAAAATTCTGCTCTTATGGAAAAAGAACAACAATTATCAAAACAAAAATTTTGGCTTTAGCTGACTTTTGAAGCCTAAAAATAGTAATCTTGTATGTACCCTTCGCAACCTACGATCTATACTAACCGATTATACTTTAAGATCAATTTCATGATGGTTTTACTTCGTTATTGTCAGATTTTGCCAGCAGAAATTGCATTAAAAACCGTTTTAAAGTGGCTCAAAAAAAATCTAGTTTTGTCAATTTCGAAACAGCTTTATCCACTAAATTGCCATCAGGTTCTTTCAAAAGAGAAGTATTGGACCGAAAAGTAGCGGAAATTTAAGGAGGGGGATGTAGCCACCTAAAATACAGATTAGACAAAGTATAAATTTAAAAAAACTGATCAATATAATGACTGAAAAAAGTGTGCGCCAGCCGATGGGAGATACCAAGAACAAAGTAGATTTTTTTCTTACAAAAAACGATAAACTATTTTTTTCAAATTTTTTGAAGAATAATCATAACATTTCCTCCATTTCCTTTAAAGAAAGTATTTGTATCAATGGAATGGTTTTAGAGATACACGCATTCGAAACTGCCCCATTTCTAAAAGAACTAAGCTTTATTCGTTGTTTTGCTCCACAATTTCAAAAATTTTGCAAAAATTACTCCGATGGAACTGATTTTGAAACTTTAATATAGTACTTTTAAGCCACTGTGAAATTTTATAGAATATTCATAAAGTTCTAGAAAAAAATGTCATTTTTGTTATTTTTGTGATTTGCGTCATTTTTGTCATTTGTGTAATTTTTGTAATATTTGTAAAATTTGTTTTTTTTTTTTAAATATTTTGTAATAATTGTAATTTGTATAATTTTTGTCCTTTTTGTCATTTTTGTCATTGATGTCATTTTTGTCACTTCTGTCATTTTTGTCATTTTTGTCATTTTTGTCATTTTTGTCATTTTTGTCATTTTTGTCATTTTTGTCATTTTTGTCATTTTTGTCATTTTTGTCATTTTTGTCATTTTTGTCATTTTTGTCATTTTTGTCATTTTTGTCATTTTTGTCATTTTTGTCATTTTTGTCATTTTTGTAATTTTTGTCATTTTTATCATTTTTGTCATTTTTGTCATTTTTGTCATTTTTGTCATTTTTGTCATTTTTGTCATTTTTGTAATTTTTGTCTTTTTTTGTAATTTTTGTCATTTTTGTCACTTTTTGTCATTTTTTTGTCATTTTTTGTCATTTTTGTCATTTTTGTCATTTTTGTCATTTTTGTCATTTTTGTCATTTTTGTCATTTTTGTCATTTTTGTCATTTTTGTCATTTTTGTCATTTTTGTCATTTTTGTCATTTTTGTCATTTTTGTCATTTTTGTCATTTTTGTCATTTTTGTCATTTTTGTCATTTTTGTCATTTTTGTCATTTTTGTCATTTTTGTCATTTTTGTCATTTTTGTCATTTTTGTCATTTTTGTCATTTTTGTCATTTTTGTCATTTTTGTCATTTTTGTCATTTTTGTCATTTTTGTCATTTTTGTCATTTTTGTCATTTTTGTCATTTTTGTCATTTTTGTCATTTTTGTCATTTTTGTCATTTTTGTCATTTTTGTCATTTTTGTCATTTTTGTCATTTTTGTCATTTTTGTCATTTTTGTCATTTTTGTCATTTTTGTCATTTTTGTCATTTTTGTCATTTTTGTCATTTTTGTCATTTTTGTCATTTTTGTCATTTTTGTCATTTTTGTCATTTTTGTCATTTTTGTCATTTTTGTCATTTTTGTCATTTTTGTCATTTTTGTCATTTTTGTCATTTTCGTCATTTTGGTAATTTTCGTAATTTTTGTCATTTTTGTCATTTTTGTCATTTTTGTCATTTTTGTCATTTTTGTCATTTTTGTAATTTTTGTCATTTTTGTCATTTTTGTCATTTTTGTCATTTTTGTCATTTTTGTCATTTTTGTCATTTTTGTCATTTTTGTCATTTTTGTCATTTTTGTCATTTTTGTCATTTTTGTCATTTTTTAAATTTTCGTCATTTATGTCATTTTTCTCATTTTCGTCATTTTTGACATTATAGTCATTTATGTCATTTATGTCATTTATGTCATTTATGTCATTTATGTAATTTTTGTCATTTTTGTCATTTTTGTCATTTTTGTCATTTTTATCATTTTTATCATTTTCATCATTTTTGTAATTTTTGTCTTTTTGTCATTTTTGTCATTTTTGTCATTTTTGTCATTTTTGTCATTTTTGTCATTTTTGTCATTTTTGTCATTTTTGTCATTTTTGTCATTTTTGTAATTTTTGTCATTTATGTCATCTTTGTCATTTTTGTCATTTTTGTCATTTTTGTCATTTTTTGTCATTTTTGTCATTTTTGTCATTTTTGTCATTTTTGTCATTTTTGTCATTTTTGTCATTTTTGTCATTTTTGTCATTTTTGTCATTTTTGTCATTTTTGTCATTTTTGTCATTTTTGTCATTTTTGTCATTTTTGTCATTTTTGTCATTTTTGTCATTTTTGTCATTTTTGTCATTTTTGTCATTTTTGTCATTTTTGTCATTTTTGTGTCATTTTTGTCATTATTGTTATTTTTGTCATTTTTGTCATTTTTGTCATTTTTGTCATTCTGGTCATTTCAGTTATTTTGGTCAATTCGATCATTTTGATCATTTTTGTCAATTTTTTTCATATTTATCAATGAAATAAAAAATTGAAGTATGGTTAATAGAAAAACGTGTACGTGTACTTTAATTATCCCAATTTAAAATGGCCGAAAATTAGTTAATTTCATTTCCTCCTCATTTTTTCAACATATTCATTCGATTTTTTGGTCGGACTCTTCAAAATTGTCTCTTGTAATTTCTGAATAAAACCGTTTTCGATTGAACACTCATAAAATAGTGACAGGATCCCCGCAAAAATCTAATCTAATCCGAAACGTGCGCAATTGTCCAAGAATTTCATACCGGTGATCATCAGCAGCGGTTGATGTATCGATTTTACCGCGAAAACTAGTTGATTTTCTTGGGAAGATAAATAATGCTCGCGACACTGTCTCGGCACGTTAATGCCAATGTTTGCATTTTGATAAAACATGATAGGGATTTTTTTGCGATTTATGACGTGGAGTAACATACATATCACTATGCAGCGGCATTTCATTGATTTCTTGACATTTTTATTGTGAATCTCTGTGCAAACATAACAGAATGTATGTACGTGCCATGTTGTTTGTCGACTTCAACATTGATGAATCGAATAATTGTCCACAAATTACGCATTTGAATGAGATTCTTATTTGTTCTTTGATTTTTTTTTTGGAGAGACCGAAAAATCATAAAAGTGCAAAAATGGAAAACTGATTGAAAGAAGTTCTTTCCAAAAAAAATTGGAAATACTCGTCCTTTGCCGAATGAATCTGACGAGTAAAACCAACGGCTGAGTACGTTCACAAAATACACGGGAAAATTCAAAACCGGCGATCGAGATTCATTCCTCGTGCGGGGAGCCAAAAGCGCGAGAATGAACGCAAACATTTTTTTTTTTTTTGGAGACTCCACTCCACTGCACAGTGGTCCAGAAATGAAATTTAGCGGGAAACAATTATTTGCGCTCTTGCCTTAGGTTTAAGACATTTGGCGTCCAAGACAAAGTTGTACAACATCACAAGGCGCTACTTTTGAATGAAATATTTTTAGGGTGGTTCATAAAACTCCTTAGATACGAAAATTATTTTTTTCCTGTAAGAAGATAGTGCTGTATTGTGTTCAGCAATTATGTAGAACAACATAATTGATGAAACTTTGTAGAAGACTTTGAATGTCTATCTATTAACGTTTAGGTTTTATGATGATTTTTCGTGTACAAGTTAGGGTGGTCCTACAAAAACAAGTTTTTTTGTTATAACTTTGTTGGGTATCAACTTATCAAAATCATGTGTTCAGCAAGTATTTAGCAAATCATTATGCGCATCTTTTGTAGCAAACAGATTTCTAATATCTGCTTTTTATTCGCAGTTATTATGAATTTTGTGTTCAAAAATGGCCGTTTTGTATGAGCCATAACTTCAAATGGAGCAAACCAAAAAATTCAAATTTTAATTTGTTTGAAAGAACATATTAAAATATACATTATATCAAAAAACTGGAGAGGTGTTTTTTGTTTAAAGCTTTTTATTTATATTTGAACTTGACCAAAATTGCCATTTTTCATATAACCTTTCTATATTATTTTTGACTACTTTTGGCTACGTGAGGAATAACCGTACACATCGTATCATTTATATCATCATTATAGTTAACAGAAACGGAAAAACGGAAAAATAGTTTATTTGAGAAATCAATAAAAAATTTATAGAAAACAAAAAAAAACACTTATATTCTAGCAATAATGAAACTAATAAAAAAACGCATTAGGGGTCACAGATCAAATGACGGCTGCATTCAGGAAGGCTGATTTTTGAATATTTCATACATTTTCTATTGGATAGTGAGAAGTACGGATCTGATGTCAGGAGGAGTCTTTTAAAAACATCCTCCAGACTAACCACACGATCGAACTTTCTGGAGTGGTTTCCTCGGAATCATCGTAAACTTCTGTTTCTTGTTTCACGAGCTTCTTCCGAATACATGCCTATGGGTAAAATATGATGTTTTATGACTGCTGCTCCATGCACTAATAATTTGTGTACGGTTGGAGAAACGGGATACCAACTCACTGAGGATGGGCAATCGTTACTCCAGATAACGTTTTGTATCCCATTAGATTTATCTACGAGACGTAACGGAACAAGAGAACCCGCGAAAATGTGTGAACCACTGTATTCACGCATGTCTCCTTCATCATCTTCGTCAATGAATGATTGATTAAATCTATATTGAAATAATTTGAAGATCAAAAGGTAAAGGTTCGTTCAAAATACATTTATACCTGCTGTGGTTTGAGCTACCATATGCTCCCCATTTGAAAATCAGTTGATGCATTTTTTCCGGATATGTAGAATCATATTGTGAATATTTCAACAACCTTTCCACTATATGATCCACCAAATTAATTTAATTAATTAATTCCTTTTTAAATGTTAATTTCAAAAGCTTCGGATCCATTTTTAACAGAACTTCAACCACATCTTTTTCACTAGGCCCCTTCAGCCAGTGAACGACTATAACTTTCCTTTGAACGTTCATCACGAATAATCGAAACTCTTGAACTGAAAACTGTGTGCTTTACTTGGGTTTGATCACAATGATCACCGGAGAAACCAAAACTGGCTTTCACAGTCAAAAGGACATATGTAAGTGAATAATAACTCCTTCTAAGAAAAATACAACTCAAGACTTTCTTGTTGGGTAGTTAGTAATTCATTGTTTTCAGTTTATGGTTCTATACATTAATAATCAAGAATCCTAATTTTTTTTCATTTGTGCCCCTCTAGCTATGTTAGTCTTTCAAAATTTTTACAAAAGGTTATGAATAGGAAACTTTGCTTTTGTAGTGGTAAAAAATTTAGAATTTTTGACTTAGGGTGCGAAAGCAAAGAAGAATTCCACGTCGCAGAGCAAAAGTTATATATTTTGTTATATGAAAAATGGCAATTTTGGTCAAGTTCAAATATAAATAAAAAGCTTTAAACAAAAAACACCTCTCCAGTTTTTTGATATAATGTATATTTTAATATGTTCTTTCAAACAAATTAAAGTTTGAATTTTTTGGTTTGCTCCATTTGAAGTTATGGCTCATACAAAACGGCCATTTTTGAACACAAAATTCATGATAACTGCGAATAAAAAGCAGATATTAGAAATCTGTTTGCTACAAAAGATGCGCATAATGATTTGCTAAATACTTGCTGAACACATGATTTTGATAAGTTGATACCCAACAAAGTTATAACAAAAAAACTTGTTTTTGTAGGACCACCCTAACTTGTACACGAAAAATCATCATAAAACCTAAACGTTAATAGATAGACATTCAAAGTCTTCTACAAAGTTTCATCAATTATGTTGTTCTACATAATTGCTGAACATAATACAGCACTATCTCCTTACAGTAAAAAAATAATTTTCGTATCTAAGGAGTTTTAGGAACCACCCTAAAAATGTTTCATTCAAAAGTAGCGCCTTGTGATGTTGTACAACTTTGTCTTGGACACCAAATGTCTTAAACCTAAGGCAAGAGCGCAAATAATTGTTTCCCGCTAAATTTCATTTCTGGACCACTGTGCACTGACTGGGGGAGAGCAAAAATGAACCACCGGATTCGCAGTGAAGTACAGTGTTGTTCAGAATGGATAAAAACCATTACGCTCCGCATGCCGGTAGTCATTCAGAAAGCAGACGGTCAAGTACCAACAACGGGAAAACAGGAACTCGAAAACCGTGTAGAATTGAAGCTAGGGGACATTGGAAAAGTGATAACAATTAAAAGTGGTAAAAACAAACGGGTTTGAGAATAAATTGTGCCAGTTTTCTTTGAGGTATCACAATCGAAAATACTAAGTGAAGTGAAGACCTTTGAAGTGAAAGTGAATATTTCAAAGATTTCAACTAAGAAAAATCTACATATAAATAAAACAAAATGAATACAGAAGAATTCAGAGCATATGGGAAGCAGATGATCGATTACATTTGTGATTATCGAACGAAGATTGAAGACCGGGACGTTGCACCAACGGTGGATCCTGGTTTTCTGCGGCAACTGTTGCCAGGTGAGTGTTCAAAAATTTCCAACGAATTTCATCATGCTGGTTGAAGCATCTCTTTCAAAGCGTGAAAGTCAAGTTCACACATAACGATAGATCTCTGAAAGAGGCTCTCAATTAGGGTCTTCTTGTGGTTTTTTTCTCTGAATTAAGATGCAAGAGCCTAATTGAGTCATCCAATGAGATGATTATAACAACGTGAGGAAGGGCTAAATTTGTTATTGAATTCACACCTTTCTTGAATATTTCTCACAAGGTTGTACGTTTTGATGTCCGGAGATGCTACTGGCAAAGTAAGCACTTACTAATCACTACAGATGTGTTTATCACTGCCCGGTTACTTGGCAATTTTGTTTGAGGCAGCGACTTAAATTCATAATAATATTGAAACAAGACGTACTTTCAAAAGAAGGTGAGATTTAGCTTTCAGACAAAGTGACAAATTGTTTGCTTGGCTTTAAATTCAAATTTAAAGGATAGCAGGAAAAACACTTCTTTGTATGACATATGTTAGCGATTTACTTCTAAATTGTGTTTATGCTGTTCAGTTTAAATCATGCTTAGACATAATTGGACACCCTACAAAATGATCAAAACAAAGCCCGGATAAAGGGTGAGGGGGAGGGTATAATTATAACATTACATTAGTCATACTGCTTTAAACTCTAGAAATCTAGCCAAAAAGAATTAAAATGAGAAAATTGGAATTGAAACGCAAAATAGTGAGGTCCCTAGTGGAATAATATATCTAATAGTTTCACTGTTTCACTATAATATCAGTTAAGGGGGCCTTCAGAATTTTTCCCACATTTTTATTGGCTGGGCAAATCAGTAATAACTATTTCCAAAACGTAGCAAAATATGGGCATTTTGTTTTTTTTTTACACAAAATCCGAACTAATCAAGAAAAATCCAGTGATAATTCGAAAAAAAATCATAACAAAGTGACCAGCATTAAACACCTGACATTTTCATTTTTTATCGAAACTTCTCAACAACCTACAATTTTTTTTTTAAACTACCGAAAAAAAAACAATTTAGATAAAATAGCTAAAGAAAATTTGAACCAAGTTGAGTTTTCTGTTTGAGCCAGATCATAGTTTGCTTTATATGTCCAGTCCACTGTATTTTGATATTTTTTTCGCGTTTAAAAAGATGTTACGATTTTTACGACAGCTAGAATAACGGGGACTAGAGTAATAATAAAACCGAACCATCTGGAATGCTCACTTCATAAGTATAAGTGTTGTATGAATAAGTCAAAATTATTGTTAGATTTGCGATCATTATTGAAATTTGCGTAGGTTTAAACATTTTACACCCTTTTCCCAAAATGCAATTAAATCAATTTGAAAAATCAAACATTGAAAAACTACTGTAGACAAATCGGCAATACTCAATTGATTTTCCATTCCAATTTCAAGCAGTGATTTGAAATTCTAAATGAAAATTTTCCAACTAATTTAACCTAAGTGTTATGCTATTGATCCTGATGCACTTTTATTTTAACGTTATTCTCTACTTAAGTAAATAATCGAAATCAGCATATTATTTTCTAATTCACCAATCGCACAAATCAAAAATAAAATTATTTTTTATCATAAAAACACACTCTACTGCGAATTTCATTGAGTGATCCTCTAAATATGAATGTGATTTTAATCGTATCTTCTTCCAGAATTATGTTTCTGTGTTTTGAACATTTTGTCACATTTAGAAGAACTATTTGACAAAAGTTTCTGTTTATAAATATTTGATTTGATAAGAATCTTATTCTTTATACAAAATTGTAAATAATCCGCTTTTAATTTTACAAATTCAAACACATTATATGAAAGTATTTTTTTAAATTTCCATTGAAATCCGATTTTAGGTTTAGGATTTTACTCTTGAACTCTTATATCTGTATCTCTATGGAATTTGAATTTATTTGTATTATTATTTTTAAATTTTTAAATTTAAGTCTAAGATCTTAACGTTGTTTCCCAATTGTCATGATGGAAATATTTATTCTGCTTTCAATCTCTCTTAAATGCTTTAATTTATCTACGATTAATCATTAAAAGAAAAACATTTTAATATCCATCTTTGATGTTTTCTAAATCAAAGAATTTAGGGTGATGATATAGTTTGAATAAATTGGAATGAATTTTACATTTAACAGCTTTATTCCGAGTTTTAAGAAAGATTAACTCTTATGCAATATTTGCATATTTGCATTTGAAGTATTAACAATTATTGTTTGAAAACACTAGACATAATTGTTATTTCAATGCAATATACTAAGCTGGTCAGATTTCCGTTTTACACAAAAATAAAAAAAATTAACAAATCTGGCAAACATAGGGCTTTTTCTAAGATTTTCGGCTAACCGGGCTGGACCGCAACTTTCCTGAATATTAAAATTGAATATTTGAATATGCCCGTATAAAACCGAATAATCTGATAATATAATGAACTCATTTCTAGTCCCATTATATGTTAAGAATATTATGTTTTCTCTGGGAGTGCATATGAAAAAAAAAAAATTTTAAAGGAGCCCCCCGAGGAAATTGACCCGGCTCCCCGATTCGGGCCTGATCAAAGCTGATTGATAAAAATCCTATACACTACATAGGGCATTATAATTTATCATTTAACACAATAAAAATACTAGTTTCCTTTTTTTTAGTTACCCCAATTTTACGGTTTCGACATTTTTAAGGTTAGTTTTTTTTAGTGTGAAAGAAAAACAAAACAAAAATTAAAAAATAAAACAAATGTTATAAAGGAAAGTGAAGAAAACCCGAGGGATTGCAATAAAGAGAAAATTCTTTGCATTTGGAATGGTGAATGGTGATGATCAAAATTCCACACCGAAAAATTTTTCACATGAACGCTACGTGAAAATGTACATAGATTTTTGTCACTATGAAAATCACGTGAGATCTACGTGAATTTCAGGTAGTGAACAGAACTCGCGCAGCAAGCAGAATTCACGTAATTTCCATTTGAGTTGTAGGTGAAGCGTACGTGAAAATAACGTAGATCAGATGTGAATAAGGATTCTATCTACTGGCGAATCTGGCGAACGTGGGGTGCCCGAGAAATTGGAGAATGGTTGCCATGGACCGAGTGAATTTTAGGAATTATGTTCGTCAATTTATGTCGTGAGACGGAATACTATGTAAATAAATAAAAAAAAATCTACTGCATACTTTTCACGTAGATTTAATAAAAAAAAGAACGTATTGTGTTGGAAAAAAAAGATTTTATTTATCTTTACGCAAATGAGCCATTCAGAACTGAGTGAACATCACATAGAATTCAACAAAACCGTTCGTGGTTGCCGGTTCACTGGATTTGCACGTAAATCGAACGTGTCTTTGTTTTAAAAGCATGACCACTATGGGAATTTCACGTAAAGATTAAGTGATTTCGTATTAGCTTGTGAGTGCTTCACGTAAACTAAGCAAAAATTCACGTAACGAGTGCCTACGTGAAAAACTAGGTGAATTTAACTTTTCCTTTTCGGCTGAGTGCACAGCTGCTTCACAAATTGCAACAATTTGCACATTTTTTTTTCTCTCTCTCTGAGCACTGGTTTCTCTCATTTCAACTCAAATTTACTCATTTTCCCGCACAATTAGCCACAATTTCAATCATGACGTATTTTCTCTCCATTCGTGTTATTTGTAATATTTTTATTTTATCCGGGAATTTTTTCTGAAACGGTTTTCATGTTTTTTTTTTCTGAAAAATGAAACTTAAAGGGAAAAAAAATCTACATTAAAATTAAGTACCATTCGTTCAATTTTTCGGCACGTCTCCTGAAATTTTTTCCGGGATTTTCATCTCTTAAGATGATTCATCCCTCTACTTAAGGATCGAAGGTCGCTGGGATTGTCGTTCGCAAAATCACATTTCTCTGACGGGTTCGAGGCACGTGTCTGAAGGCAATCCAGGCTCTAATATGTGCGCCACCCACTTTTAACCAGCTTATTTCAGCGTGCTGCAGCCTTGTTTACCACTCATTGCATTTCAGGAGTGATAAATAAACTAAACAGAGGACATGTTAAACGCTGGATATGGATAGTCGAACACTTCAACTAATTACTTGTTAAATGACAATAACCCCACTTCAGTGGTTTTGATGCCTATGTGAAATTTAATAGCTGTAACTCATTTAAGACTTACATTTTTAAAAATCTGTCTCTTGGGTCAGAGATAACAAATCGCAGGGATATTGAACTTATGCTTAGTGACATTCCCATATAACAAATTATGTGCCACTTATCCGTTGGACTACTAACCTATACACGATTTATACCTTAAACGTACGGCGAAATGCCTAGTATATTTGAAAAAAAAAACGAATCCATTACCAACCTGTACTTATTTGTAAATAAATCATGAAAACTACTTGCACTCATCAATTCCAGCCCCTCCCACGCGTACAATAATCGACAACTAGGTACATACCATCTGCCCAAATGAAAAAGCTAGAGGCAGGCAAGGCACGTTTCCAATAGTTTGGTTAAGTACTTAAAATATGTACATTGACGTTGACGTCATTCGACCAACAACTTGTGGAAAGAAGAAAGAGAGGTCAAACTCGTGTGTAACCTTAAGTGACAGAAAAATATTGCCAATTTCTTTAGTTGATTGATTGATTGATTGGTTTGGTGGACAAATTTCTGGCTCAGCGCACAAAAACACAAACAAAGACTGACCTTTATAAGTGAGAAAAATACAAGATGAATTCCATTAAGATTCAATGAACTTCTTTCAGTTTCTGTTAAGAAACATCAAACCAAAAAGAGGTTGAACCCGATTATCGTCCACGTTTGCCATCGATATCCTTCCGCAAAGAAAGGTGTACAAAACCTCCCGGGAAAATTAGTTCTCTCCCTTAATCCGTTTAGGTCGTGCCCTTATTTCTACCCAGCTCGGGAAGGAACGACGAAAACTATTGGGATATCGAATTTACTAAGAATGTAAAGACTCGAGAAGGAAAACAAACCTTTCCAAAGTGTGACTATGTTTAAACAAGATATCACGTTTGTTTACACACCACATTCATTTTGAAGTTAATTTTACTCACGCTACACACACGGTTTTGAGTTTGAGGTTAAGTTCGATGATTGCGTAGGAGCTGACCGAACGCGTCATTCCGTTTATGATTATGTTCTGTTTGTTTTCCGGCATTTTTTTTTTTTGGTGTTGTGAAAAAGATAAAGTTGTCGAAATTTGCATACAAGGAATGTTTGTAACCCGATAATTTTGACAAGAGGTGTGGAAATCGTTTCGGTTTTATTGGTCGTGGGAATATAATGGGAAAACGCAATAATTTGTTTACACTCATCCATCCTAGAAATTTTCACCCGTTACAGTCCCTGGAGTGTCATTTTGACACTCCTGACTAAAACAAATATGTCTCTCTTGTTACTCAACCGATTTGTATTATATTCATAATTTTGAAAACTTCGTAATGTAGCTCAAATTTGTTTCTCAGACAACATTCAGCTACAACACTTCCATTTTCCGCTATTCAAAGTCTAACAAAAAAAATCCGAAATAACATGCTTCGGAAAAAGCAGTAGATCAGCTACGGAATGCTCAAAAAAAAATTTCACTTAGTGTTCAAGAAAGCTGAAGTTTGAAGCTATACCTGGCACACAAAGATATATGTTTAAGAAAATTTTTAAGATCATGTCCATTAAAAATTTTAGAAAGTGATGTAAAATCGTACTTTTCAATCAATGAACCGTCAAAATTGTTTAAGTCACACCAGATACATATTGAAAAGGGGATTGGAAAGTTGACGTAATTTAGCACGTTTTTGCATGTTTAGATTGTCAAAAGACGAAACACAGAATTTTTGACAAATTTTCATAGGTTCAAGCTGTTTTCAAACTTTTTGTTAATTTCCGATTATTCATATTTTCTAGCGCTTGAATTCAACTTTGCACTGGATTTTGAGTATATTCACGCGAGATTTCCGCTTTAATATGTGTTGTGAGCCTACTTAGTTGAATAATTCTACTGCATCAAAGCAATCAAGAATTCCCTTTAACTCAACCACTGCACAGTGGTCCAGAACAAACATTTATCGTGACAAAATTAATTACGCAAAATATATACGTTTTAGACATATGATGTCTTCTGCAAAGTTGTTCACAATTATGAGGACCGTATTTTGAAAGAATAATTTATTAGGGCGTGTCATCCTCCTGGGAATTCGTAATGCTAATTTCTTTCAGGAGCTAGATAGAGCAAAAATATGTTCTACAATGTTGTAGATTTAAACATTTTAACAAACTTTGCTCAACACATGAAAGTCGTAGGATGAGACGTTGGCGTTTTATGATTTTTTTAAGATTTACATATTAGAACGTGTCGAAAAAAACAGTTTTTTGACTATAACTTTTGCTAGTGAAGTTGTACAGTATTAGTGTATTCTAAACAATTGATCAGCATAACAATGCGCACGTTTTTCTCGAAGATTATAGGGAGCTATTGTTTCATTTGCCAAAGTTAGGAGCACAAATGTGTTCAAATTTGACCATTTTTGAGCTGCAAAATCTCTGAATTGTGCAAACCTAAAAATCTTAAATTTATTGCAAAATGTAGCTTAAGATATGAATATTCAATGCTGAAAAAATTGGAGATAGGTTTTTCTTTAAATTCGAGATTTATAATTTTGAAAATCGTAATTTCTCATGATTTTTTTAAGAAATTTTATCCAATTTTAATCCTTTTTTAATCAGAAACACAACCAGTACCAATACACAAGCCAACCATTACGCATGATATTGTTTAGAATTGTTCAGCTTCTTATTTTACAATTATCTTAAACATTTAATTATTTATAAAAATATTTGGAACAAAATTAACGAAATTCAATTGCTCTAAGAAAATTCAACTTTCTTCAACCAATTTTCCGCAGCTTCAGGCAGTGGAGAAATACCAACACGTCAAAAGGATCTATCTCCAAAAGTGAACAAAAACCATTCTCAGTACCTCTTGATAGGCCAACATTTACACTACTCAACGGTAAAACCCTTTTGAGAAAATAATATTTCGTTACATTAAAAACTCAATTTGAGTAAAGGATCTATAAACATTCTAAAACCAGAACCGCCATCACATTGATATACACCCTTTACTCCGGAACAATTTTTCGAATGCAAGCGTATAACTTAAGCTAAAAATAAGAAAATAGCAAAGGGTGTATAAACAGGTTAGACAAAATATTACGTGAGCTAGGTTCTCTCTACGGTAGCGCGTTTTTTTTTTGTTCATGAAAATTGATGTTGCTCTATTCTAACATATAGAGGATGCTTCTAAAAATTGTTTGTCTTTCATAAAATGCAAAAATTTCAAGTTATTTTTAAATAGCGATTTAGAATAGGCTGTATTTTTTTCAAATGCGTTTTTCTCGATTCGCCATATATGGAGATACATCCTTTTCGTGTGTTGGTACAGACATCTTCGATGTTTGCAACCCTACTGAATTTGCGTGCATGATGTTCTCTGAAACTCTTATCGATTTGTTCCTTGTTTCCTGGTTAAAATACTTGATAAACCCTGACTTTTCCCAACAGGCGTTATTGAAATAAGCCCATCATCAGTCTCGATTTCTTTGCAAAATTAAGTGGATCTTACTATGAAGAGACTCATGATCTTTCTAGAAAGGTCAACGGATTTAGACAACTTATCCAAATCAACGGTCGTCTTTAAGTGGAGTTGCGATAGAAGCTCGAACCACTCGAGGTACAAGCAAGTAACTTTGGATAGCAACGCGGATGGAGACGTTGTAGAGTATATATAATGATTTCCATATATTTGCTTGTTCTTTGGTGCCACTACGTGTAATGTACGGAATTTGTACAATTTGGAACATTGATTATCCATTATCAACAACATTGTGTCGACCAATATAATAACTTAAAAAGAAACTAGTGCGCTCACACAAAGCGAAGTGGGAAAAATTGAAACAGAGATAAAATCGCTGTGACCATCATGCCGCATATCCTCTATCACCTACAGTTGAATTTTCTTAGAGCAACTGAATATTGTTTATTTTGTTCCAAATATTTTTATAAATAATTAAATGTTTAAGATAATTGTAAAATAAGAAGCTGAACAATTCTAAACAATATCATGCGTAATGGTTGGCTTGTGTATTGGTACTGGTTGTGTTTCTGATTAAAAAAGGATTAAAATTGGATAAAATTTCTTTAAAAAATCATGAGAAATTACGATTTTCAAAATTATAAATCTCGAATTTAAAGAAAAACCTATCTCCAATTTTATCAGTATTGAATATTCATATCTTAGGCTACATTTTGCAATAAATTTAAGATTTTTAGGTTTGCACAAATCAGAGATATTGCAGCTCAAAAATGGTCAAATTTGAACACATTTGTGCTCCTAACTTTGGCAAATGAAACCATAGCTCCCTATAATCTTCGAGAAAAACGTGCGCATTGTTATGCTGATCAATTGTTTAGAATACACTAATACTGTACAACTTTACTAGCAAAAGTTATAGTCAAAAAACTGTTTTTTTCGACACGTTCTAATATGTAAATCTTAAAAAAATCATAAAACGACAACGTCTCATCCTACGACTTTTATGTGTTCAGCAAAGTTTGTTAAAATGTTTAAACCTACAACATTGTAGAACATATTTTTGCTCTATCTAGCTCCTGAAAGAAATTAGCATTACGAATTCCCAGGAGGATGACACGCCCTAATAAATTATTCTTTCAAAATACGGTCCTCATAATTGTGAACAACTTTGCAGAAGACATCATATGTCTAAAACGTATATATTATGCGTAATTAATTTTGTCACGATAAATGTTTGTCCTGGACCACTGTGCACTGTCAGCGCTGCAATACTATACAAAAATACGATAAATAAAAATGTGACATACTTTCTGAACATTCATAAGTCAACGCAAACTAAAACTTGCTTCATTTAGAATTGGAGCAAACTTTTGCTCATATTGTGGCGTTCCTGGTGGACAGATTTGGAAGTTCTTGTCACTCACGTGTTGGGAATTCTGTCAGCTTCACGTATGTGTTTTTAAAATTCCGCTAATCCATTGTACTTTGCAAACAATCAACATCGAAGCCGAAAGAAGGGAAAAAATTCTGCACAGTTTTTTGGAAAATCCATTGTGATCTGCATCTAGGCTAGCTAAACAGCTGAAATTGCCCAGAAATACCGTATTACGCGTTATCAATCACCTATAAGGAAACATTGACGACGATTCGGAAGCCTCAAGCCAATCGTCGGAGCCAATCGAAGAAGCTGCGTGGTAAGATTTTGAAGACGATTAAGAGGAATTTCAATCTTTCTGACCGTGATTTGGCCTGTAAACTCGATACTGCCCATAATACCTTTTTAAATGTGTTATCTTTCAAAAGCTTTCCTGTTACCTATTGATTCCTGATGAGTTTAATTTTTCTGATTAGAAAATACTAAGCCTTCATCAAATTTAAAATTTCTCCAAACTATCATCGGCTGAATGAAGAATGAAGAACGAGTTATATGATATCTTGTTAAAACCTGTTAGATTATTAGAGCTTAAATATGTTGTCTTAGGAATTCAAACAAACTAACATTTAACATTCAATCCGAATACAAATTTTCCTCCAATATTCATAGATCCATTTGTTAAAATAACAGAAGAGAGAAAAAAAGACTAGAAAAAATGTAGGTTAAGATGATGATTATTATGAAATGGGACAACCGAAATTGCTTAATCTTCATCAGAAAGAAGAAAAAACATGATGGACTCATGCTAGTCATGTTTTTACCATTAGACTTTATGTATAAGTCGATAGCAGAAAAACGAGAACTATGAAGAAGAGAGAGGCAGATTTTTCTAGCATCGAACACTTAAAGGTTAAACGTGAAAGATACGATAGATCTGGCCGCAGTTTGTATACTACTCCTAAGATTTTCTGCCGTTTCTTCTAAAAGATTGGATGAAATGCAATTTATGATTTTGTTTTTGAATTTTTTAGTGACGCATAGATTTCTTAACGACAATCATGACATGAGATCGCGTCTAAGCTTGTTAAAACCCTTTTTAACGGTTTTACGGTTTTTAACTGTTCGGCAATTGTACACTAAATTCATTTTTTTTTGTGATTATCTAACCTTGTTTAAGTCATAAGAATGTGCATTTCCAAAATCGATATTTTCTAACTGGGAAATTATCTCTTTTTAATTGAATTTATCTTAAATTAAATAATCTACTAATGTTATTGGTACTACACCAATTCGAAAATCGTGACCTGAATCTTAATACGCTTCATTCTTGTTTAAAAGCAAAGATTTCGACGTCTTATCAACCACTCTTCGTCCGTGTCCAGATAAGTACCAACCAATTAGCTCGTTGACAGATACTTTCAATGCCACTTAAAGTGACGAACCTACCCAAAACCATCGCGGGCGGAACGGAACACTTGCCATGACATCAGACACATTTTCACTATCGGTATCCATTTACCGATGAGCGACTCAGGGTCAATATTTAAACAATATCAACCATCTTTCGGGATGTTAAAAGAATTAGCCGGACGTCACAATACTACTGATGTCACACCAATTATTCCGTGTTTCTAGGGTTAAGGTTTGAAGAAAGAACAAGGGAAAATTTGCGGTTAGGAATTTACAAAAGTCAAACATCTGACAGTAGGTACTACGGTAGTCATTTCGCGCCAAACAAATCCATTGAACTAAGTGTTTACATTCTCCGACCGACAGTAGCTGGGTAGTCGCTACGACGTTGAATAAATAAACAATTCCCTTTTCTCGCTTCCCGTCGGTTGTCCCGCAGTCTAGGAAGTATCTCTCCCACTCGATAAAGACATGGTTCAGTTACTTTCCCGGAATTTAGTTAATCTGGTGCAGCGATTGTGAATAAATTTATCTTCTGCTACCATCGCCTTCAAACAACACCTATCTATTCGGTTCATCAATTTTCAAATTAACATAATAACTAAAATTTGCTTGTTTTTTCCACGTGGCTTAATTCAGAAATTTGTTGATCTCTCGTTTGCAGATGAAGCACCGCAGAAGGGCGAAGACTTCAAGCGGATGCTAGAGGATGTCGAAAACAAAATCATGCCCAATATGGTGCACTGGAACCATCCCCGGTTCTTCGCCTATTTCCCGTCCGGCAATTCCTATCCCTCGATTCTGGGCGATATGTTGAGCAGCGCCATCGGTTCGATCGGTTTCTCATGGGTAAGTCTTCGAATGGTTGTTTACCACAAATGGTATAAACTTTAAATAAAATTTTGTTTTGAATCTTTGTCCAAACAGGCTTCGTCGCCGGCCGCAACCGAACTGGAGTCGATCGTTATGGATTGGTATGCCAAAGCATTGGATCTGCCGGTGTTTTTCCGCACCGATGTTCCGGGTACTCGCGGAGGTGGAGTGCTTCAGGGGTCCGCCTCTGAGTGCGCTCTGGTCTGCATGATGGCAGCACGGGCCCGCGCCATAAAAGAGCTCAAGGGACACAATGTGGAGGTCCACGATAGCGTCTATTTGCCCCAGCTTGTCGCTTACGCCTCAAAGGAAGCGCACTCGTCGATCGAAAAGGCAGCCAAGATGGCCATCGTCAAGCTAAGGGTCCTGGAAACCGACGATCGTGGAGTTTTCCGAGGCCGAACTTTGAGGGACGCCATCGAGCAGGATATCGAACACGGTCTCACTCCGTTCTTCGTCGTTGCGACCGTTGGGACAACTTCGGCCTGTGTTTTCGATAATTTAGTCGAAATCGGTGAGGTTTGCAAAAGTATCCCGAGCATTTGGTTCCACGTAGATGGAGCTTACGCCGGAAATTCGTTTATCCTTCCGGAAATGAGACACTTCAAACAGGGGTTGGAATACGCCGATAGCTTCAACACAAACCCCAACAAGTTGCTGCTCACGAATTTCGACGCGTCGGCCCTCTGGGTGAAGGATGTCAAACTTCTCACAACTGCACTGGCCGTAGATCCGCTCTATCTTCAGCACGATCATAGCAGTGCCGTGGACTTCCGGCATTACGGAATTCCACTGAGTCGCAGGTTCCGAGCGCTCAAGCTGTGGTTCGTGTTTCGCTCCTATGGAATTGTGGGTCTCCAGAAGTACATTCGCAATCACATCGCCCTGGCAAAACGATTCGAGTCCATAGTGTCCAGCGATGAACGATTCGAAGTACGAAATGACGTCAATCTTGGGCTCGTTTGCTTCCGTTTGAAGTAAGTATCTCTACTTAGCACGAACATAAAAAATTCAAGTCGTTAATAAAATTAAAACAAATGAACTCTCTATAGGAGTCACGATCGCATCAATCGGGATCTGCTGGCGCGAATCAATCACTCCGGCAAGTTCCACATGACCCCGGCCATGGTGAGGGGGAAGTACATCATACGGTTCTGCGTCACCTACGAGCACGCCACAGCGGAACAAGTTGGTAAGTTTTGCGAAATTGGGAAAAAAACATTGGGTCTAAAGTCATTTTGTCATAATATTCATTCGGCCTAACATCCATTGAGTCTAATAATTATCGGGCAAATGTCCTATTTGGCCTATTTTTCTTTGTCGCCAAACATCTTTTGACCTGAATTTGATTCGTTTGGCGCATTAGCCCTCTACAAAAATTGATACCGTTTTGTAATTGTTCTGCTGTTTTCCAGATACTTTTTAAGGTTAATTGAAGTATATTAATTTTGAGAAATTTGGTAACTTTTTTTCCCAAATTCAGGCTATGCATATATTTTGAACTAACTTCTATGAATCTAGAAAGTTGTCCTATACAAAGTGTCAAATTGAAAGGATGTCGATTTTAACATTTTGAGGTTCATTTGTCTTAAATTATTTAAAATGTCTGCATTTCAAAAATTAGACGAAAAGGCTAAACAAATTTTGAGCTCTCATTAGAAGAACTTTTTCTAATAGACAGCTAAAAATAAGTGGTTTTGGACAATTTGATTCAAAATGGCTTGGATAACTTTATAAACCCATTTTTTATTATTCTTTAACGTAGGAAAAATTTTATGTGGCTCCAGAGAGTCGCTTATTTATATATTTGCAAAACAACTTAAAAGAAAAAACTTTAGCAGAACTTTTATTTGTTAAAGATGATTGGGAGTTTAGAAACAAGGTAGATCAGATTTTAAACTTTGGAAGTAGATACCTAAATAAAAAGTTATACACATGTATGCATGCACACAAATATAAGGATGGGTTCTATTCAACGGTAACAAAGACTAAAATGGAAAAATAATTGTTCTAATCAAGCTTAACAACACAATCTAACTACAAATGATCCGATCGTCGTTTTTCCGAAAAATTGTTTTTTACTGTTAGCTGAGTATCGCTCTAAAAAATTTCTTTCAACGTGAAGATCAGTCTGACTTTAGGTTGCCAGAATTTCAGCACGTATCCAGGCCGGGCAAATCCGGTTAATTTTATAAAAAAAAAACCTGGCAAAATCCAGGCATTTGATTTAAAAACTGACGACCAAAAATCCGGGCAATATCCGGCCAAATTATTTAAAATTGTATTCAAGGCTTCCAAAAACCTTTCATGATTATTTTTGTAAAACTTGCTTAAAAATTTCGATTTGGAGGCATAAAAAAAATTTTGGCCAACACATTTATTTGTTTGATTTGCCGAATAAAACGAAGAAATCCTTACATTTTTCGATAAAATTCGGGCAACCGAGCCAGGCCGGACTGTTCCAACATTTTATATTAAATATCGCGGGCAAGCCCAGATAAAACCGTGCAATCTGGCAACCTTAGTCTAACTATTCATCCAAAACCAAAAAAGGTTAGTAATCCGTAGATTTTTTCTAAATTCGAAAAATAATTCAAAAATACTTTTGTTTTATTTTGTCTGAACTATGAAAATATGAAACAGCTTTTAACATTTGATTTGGAAAAAAATAACGAAAGAATAAAATACATGAATAACATTGTGATGGTCATAAAGAATTGAAAATCTAAAAGTAAACAAGAATTTATCTTTGAAATTGAGGTAATCTTTAAAAACTTTTAAAACATTTTACTGCCGTTGGACGCATAATTGTCACATGTGACATTTCGACGTTTTTCACTTTTTGATGCCAATCGTCATAATTTGAAACGTATTATTGAAATTCTTTGTCGAAACATAATGTTTGTTCTAGAAATTTCAAGAAAAATTCAAAGTCAATTTGTCACACTGAAAAAAAATGGACGCATAACTGTCACACTGAGACGATTGGAAGCATATTTGTCACACTCAAGAAATGAACGTGTTATAACTTCGGAACGTCTAAATAGAATTTCACCAAACTTGGCATACGAGTCCTTGATAGTCGGGAAGGGATCGCGGAGATATGAAGAGGGGGAGGGTCACTGTTATCGCGACATCCCAGCATGTGCAAGAAAAACTCTGCAAACTGCTTCGGGTTCGTTGCTGGCGCTTGGAATAGTGCATGTAAACATACCCGCTTCATTGCATTAGTCAAATTATTACTCTTCCGGCGCCGTGTAACTATAATCCACAATTATCCAGGATGGCCATATGTGGTTGTCGGTGGTTTTAGCAGACCATTTTTTTTTGTTTTGCTATGAGTTTTAGATTTTGGCGCACTTCGCAAAATACCGGAGATGTCTGTTTTTAATGTTTACGAATTATTCCGCCAGAGTTACTTCATCCGGAACTTGTCTCAGGGCCGTATTCAATTCAAACGGATTGATTGTCCTCTTCTGGTATCGCTTCTCTCGCTCGTGGTTGGACATTTTCAGCACGGCAGCTGACAATTAATTGAAGAAATGTTGCTTCCTGTTAAGTGAAGGAGCTGCCGCAAATTGTTCCTCCGTGCCGTTTTATTGATCGAACCCGTTTAAGAATTTTATGTTTGTCACCAGATAATTTATGCTTTTAAATAATCCGATTCAGACATGATTTTTTCAATTCAAGCTTCCATTCACTAATAAAACACGAGAGCCACACACGAAATACCAAACCAAACAACTACTGGGAAAATGTTCGTGGTGTGACAAATAGGGGAGATGAGGGCATAATGGGCACCTTAAGGAAAATGCTTATTTAACCATAGAGAACAGCTGTAATATGTGAATTACATCATTGTTTCGTGTTCCGACACTCAAATAGTCTATTGTCTAATTGGATGAAACTTGAAAAAGTAGATAAAAACGTTTAAAAATGCATTTTAAAAAATTTTGCCGAAAGCTGAAAACCAGTCACTGTAGAGGCATAATGAGAAACCCCCCGAGGCAGTATGAGCACCATTAATAAAGGCATAATGAGCGTTTTCTGCCGGGGATTCTAGCAGCAAATTCGACTCGATGAAGTCAACTGAGTAATAGAGCTACAGCTCAACTTGTATCGTCTGACGATTTGGCCTATTGGTAAGATGTCGGAAAGATAATCAGTAGGCTCGAGTTCGATTCCTGGTGGAGGTGATTTTTTATTCTTCATTTATCATTTATGATCATGATTGCACTAAACGGTGAGGCGTAGATTCATCAAACAAAGCAAAAACAAAATAATCTGGGTCTGTTTGTAGAATTCAAAGAATTAACACATGTTCATACATTATGTTTCTGGTGTTTTGTTTGACGGATGATGCTTTGATGCTATTAGCCGTATAATGTAACAATAAAAAAAATCAACCATGAATGGTATGTGCAAAATAAATACCCTCGAACAGGAATTGAACTCGAGTTTACTGATTACCTCTCCGACACCTTACCAATAGGCCAAAACGACAGACAAAACAAGCCAAGCTGTAGCTCTATTATTCAGTTGACTTCATCGAGTTGAATTCGCTGCTAGATTCTCCGGCAGAAAATGCTCAATATGCCTTCATTGAAAGTGCTCTGTTCGCCTCTAGTGAACAAATTAAAGTAAAAACGCGTTTTACAATTGATTAAAGTGAAAAATCAAAAATTTATGATGCTGAAAATTTAGAAACAATGTGTAGATCATGTTGCAGTGCATATATTTCAGATCAAGATGATTTAAAGGTCATAAAAGCTTATTTGGTGGTGCTCAAAAATTATGATATTTTCGTCACTTGAGAACCTAGCTGGTTATTATTTAATATTTCTGTGAAGATGAAAAGAATATTTCTTTTTTGGTGAAAAATTAATACTATAGGTAGTACGAAACAAGTCCTCATGAAAATTTGTTTAAGAAAATACGTACTTATGTAGAAAAATGGACTTCTCATTATGCCTCGGGTGCTCGTTATGCCCTCATCTCCCCTATGCGTCCATTTTAAGACTTTTATTAGAATTTCGCGGCATAAATATCACACAAGGATTTTCATTGAAAAAACAGTTCATTTTCGAAAAATTTGATCGAGGCTCATATGATAGGAGTATACTTTAAAGATCTACGGCATTGGAGTAAACAAAAATTGCGAAACTGTGCGATAACAGCGAAGTGTTTTTGTGAAACTTTGATTGCGTTTTTCTCGCTTTGCCTTTTTGTAACATGTGACAATTATGCTTCCAACGGCAGTTTATTACGTGAAAATACTTTCATCATTTTCTATCCGAACGGTATACTTCTTCTGTTGTTGATGGAAAATTGGCAGGTCAACTGAAAAACTGATGCAATTTCACTCAACACGTGTCGCCACACGTAGCGACGTGCCAACAAAATAAACTTTCCACTTCGTTAAAATCGAAATTAGCATAATATCTCTTGCTTGCGTTTTGGTTTGAGGGATTTTAATAAAAAAAAACACTTTCCCTTTCATTACTCAAAGGAGGAAATGTTTTGGTTTAAGATATTATTAAAAAAGACGTTTCCTCTGCTGTCTCTTACAGATTACGCCTGGGACGAAATCAAAAACTTTGCCGAGGAAACGCTGGCAGCCGAGGGTTTGGTCGTTTCGAAGGAACAACCGGCCCAGGTCACCAAGAAGGTGCCCAAGAAGCTCACCCGCAGCATGTCCACCCGGTTCTCGTTCACCCGCAGCGTGTCCCGCGAAATCTACGAACGACAGAACAGTCGGTAGGTGTCCTATTTTTTAAACAATCATCGTCATCGTTGATATTTTATGTTTGTTTCTTTCCCGCAGTTCGCAACTCACAGACGGAGCAACGCCAATCGTCATTATCGATACCGACGAGATTCTGGAGAGCCTACAGAGGGCCTCCAGGATAAATGGAACGATCCAGAAGCAACCGGAACTGTACGAAACCGACAGCACGGATGAGGCTAGCAATTGACTAGCTGCTCCTCCAATCCTTCTCAACCACAACGTCTATCCTCCATCGGATGATTGTGAAGATAGAGGCAGCTGTCGCATAGAGATCACGGCCATCATCAGCCCCAGCCGGAAGAAATCGATTCTAGGGGAAGGGCAGCTGCCCAAACGATACAAATCCAAAAGTTGCTCCAGTATTAGACAAATGTGATGATGGTAACGAAACAAAATGTTCACCCTCCTCATTTAGACTAGATTTAGCAGCTGTATGCTACATGCACGTTCGTTGTACTGTGTTTTGCACAGAACTAATAGAAGCTAGATACTATATTATTTAAATAAATGTACTTAACTTAGGTGATGCACTTATAGAGCAGCATCCTAGAAATCATGACAGCAAACCATGACCTCATACAATGTTTACATAGGTGTGAAATCTTATTTATTGAGACTAGCGTTAAAGGCAAATTCTACACACAGTATTATTATATCCATTCACAGAAGAGAACACACATCATACTATTGTTAGCTGAACATAGATCATTGAAAATATGTTAAGAAATTTGTTGTAGGATCTCAAATGTATTTGAATAAATTTCCCTAATCTTTTTATTATTGTTCGTTTCACTGTTTCGAAAATTGAGGATTTCAAACAATTTCTTCCAGGTTTTTATTAAATTATAACAACATAATTAAGACATAATCATTCGCCACAGTGTTGAAAATATTTTTTTAATTGTTCGAGTAAAACAAAAAATTCACATTCAACTAAAGAAGTAAACTTACCAAGTCAACAATTGGCCGGCGGCCGTGGCCTAGAGGATAGCGTTCCAGTCTTCTAAGCCAGAGTCCATGAGATCGAATCCCGATCACGGCACACATAGTACCTCTTTCTGTGGTCTGGTGGTTATAGCATTTGTAAGATGCTAGCCATAATGTCGTGGAAAGATGTACGCCTTCCTTAGAGTTAAGTAAATTAGATCTCTTAAAAGAAACATGAAAGTTTCACTGAGATCCTATATGTGTGTGTTCGTTTTCAAATTTCAAATGAAGTTAGAAGGTACTTTCTCACTGATTGAAATACATATCATATGTTTTTATTCATCTTGTTTGCTTGTAGAAAAACAGCATTTAACGAAATTGTTAGAAACAGCAAACTTCACACAAATATTTAAAAATTGTTGACGTTTCCCACATTCACATATCTGGGAAATCTATCTAAAAAATCCATTTCATTGTCTTACACATTCATTTATTATTCAAATTTTTGTCATTTTTGTCATTTTTGTCATTTTTGTCATTTTTGTCATTTTTGTCATTTTTGTCATTTTTGTCATTTTTGTCATTTTTGTCATTTTTGTCATTTTTGTCATTTTTGCCATTTTTGTCATTTTTGTCATTTTTGTCATTTTTGTCATTTTTTCCAATTTTTGTCATTTTTTCCAATTTTTGTCATTTTTTCCAATTTTTGTCATTTTTTCCAATTATTGTCATTTTTGTCATTTTTGTCATTTTTGTCAGTTTTGTCATTTTTATCATTTTTATCATTTTTGTCATTTTTGTCATTTTTATCAGTTTTGTCATTTTTGTCATTTTTGTCATTTTTATCATTTTTGTCGTTTCTGACATTTTTGTCAGTTCGGTCATTTTTGTCATTTTTGTCATTTTTGTTATTTTTGTCATTTTTTGTAATTTTTTTCATTTTCGTCATTTTTGTCATTTTTGTTATTTTTGTCATTTTTTTCATTTTTTTCATTTTTGTCATTTTTGTCATTTTTGTCATTTTGGTCATTTTGGTCATTTTGGTCATTTTTGTCATTTTTGTCATTTTTGTCATTTTTGTCATTTTTGTCATTTTTGTCATTTTTGTCATTTTTGTCATTTTTGTCATTTTTGTCATTTTTGTCATTTTTGTCATTTTTGTCATTTTTGTCATTTTTGTCATTTTTGTCATTTTTGTCATTTTTGTCATTTTTGTCATTTTTGTCATTTTTGTCATTTTTGTCATTTTTGTCATTTTTGTCAGTTTTGTCATTTTTATCATTTTTGTCATTTTTGTCATTTTTATCAGTTTTGTCATTTTTGTCATTTTTGTCATTTTTATCATTTTTGTCGTTTCTGACATTTTTGTCAGTTCGGTCATTTTTGTCATTTTTGTCATTTTTTTCATTTTCGTCATTTTTGTCATTTTTGTTATTTTTGTCATTTTTGTCATTTTTGTCATTTTTTTCATTTTTGTCATTTTTGTCATTTTTGTCATTTTGGTCATTTTGGTCATTTTGGTCATTTTTGTCATTTTTGTCATTTTTGTCATTTTTGTCATTTTTGTCATTTTTGTCATTTTTGTCATTTTTGTCATTTTTGTCATTTTTGTCATTTTTGTCATTTTTGTCATATTTGTCATTTTTGTCATTTTTGTCATTTTTGTCATTTTTGTCATTTTTGTCATTTTTGTCATTTTTGTCATTTTTTTCTCTTTATTATGGTTCGTCTCTAGTCATTTTTGTCATTTTTGCCATTTTGTCATTTTTGTAATTTTTGTACTTTTTGTCGTTTTTTTCATTTTTTGTCATTTTTGTCATTTTTGTCATTTTTGTTATTTTTGTCATTTTTGTCATTTTTATCATTTTTTTCATCTTTGTCATTTTTGTCGTTACTGCCATTTTTATCGTTTTTGTCATTTTTGGATTTTTGTCATTTTTATAATTTTTATCATCTTTGTAATTTTTGTCGTTTCTGCCATTTTGGTCATTAATTTCATTTTCGTCATTTTTGTAATTTTTGTCATTTTTGCCTCTTTCGTCATTTTTGTCATGTTTGTCATTTTCGCCATCTTCGTCATTTTAGTCATTTTTTGTCGTTTTTGTCATTTTTGTCATTTTTAGTCATTTTTGTCAAGTTTGTCATTTTTTGTCATTTTTGTCATTCCTTACGTTACGTGAATTAAGTTATAAATAAAGAAAGTCCGTATAGGACTGTTATTCAATTATGAGCTCACAAAAGGCAGAATTGATAGCCACAGATTCTGACTTTTGGTCTTGAAAATTTGATTATAACAAAGGTGTGTTTATATTATGTGTATAGCACCAAACCGAATAGCGACAGTTTTACTAGCGACACTTTTTACTAGCGATATTTCTGTCATTCGCAGGTTTGTTTTTCTTTTTTTCAGTCCAGTAGGCGATTTCAATGTAGAACACAAACATTGTTTACGTTATTTACTGTTCATTTCCCTTAGGCCATCATTCGCATGCTTCAAGTCGCCTAGGAAACTCGCGATGCTTCGTTATGATTTTCAACGTCGCGACGTATGCGACGTGTCGCTAATAGGCAAGGCTGCTTTGGTTATTAGCGATCATATTTTGGTTTTTATCTGCATGTATAATATATAAAACCTTCATTTCAATCTAAACATTCAGAAATAACTGACTTCATGTCCATTTTGCTCATAGCAGCCCATTTCATAATGATTATGTTTGAAATTAAAATCCGTGGAAACTTCGAAAAAATACATGACTTAAAATAAACTTACCTTTATTCTGGAAATAACGGGTTTACCAGGATGAAGAACAAGTATCACTTCACTTCAAATTATTTTTAGATTTATTTTTCCACAAAACGCTCTCCAATCCACGCACAACACCGCACGTTTTATCACACCGAAACACGAAGTTCGCAGCCAAAACAAAACAATCAACCGGGGCGCCGACAGAAACTCCATTAAAGAAGGGACCGCCGCTCATAAGTTTAGCTATGCAAAACCACTGGGCTACATACTGCTCGAAAACGGCGTTTCTCAAAACCTTAATTCCTTTTCAAGCAACTCACCGAGCTCCGCGAACGCGGCGTCCAACAAAAACACAACCAGCGATGCCACACATACCGATTTTCCGGTATTTATACCGATTTTTGAGCAAAATTTTGACCAAGAATCGGTATATACCGATTACCGATTTTTGGCAAAACATACCGATTTCATACCGATTTTAAAGATTTTAACTCAAAATTCATATCCTCATAAAGGTCCCGTAGAAAGAAGACAAAGTTCGGTAGCTGGCGTGGCGTAACTTTGATCTGTACAACTTTTAAAGTATTCTGCAAAGATCTCCACGGCTCACTCTCATAATTCGTTCAGTCGTTCGCGCTGTTTTGTTCCTTTGTTCTATCAAATGATGCTCTATTTTGGTACTCAACCTCAAAGCCAATGGACTAAGCTCAAGGCTGATATTTGACCTTCTGCAACTGCCAATAGAAGTTTCTTAAGGTCAATCTCAATTGACGATCGCATCAAAGCTCTTGTCTCGTGAGATCCTAACTTTTCAAGAAAAAACATAAACCGTTTAAATATAATCCTTATTCCACTCGTCGCCAGATGGGGTATGTTGAGATTTGAAGTACAGATACACGGTATGTAATATCATCGGTATAATCTACAATCCTTCTGCATCTTTTTAGTCAAATAATGATATCATAAGTACCTAACTGCAGAGATCGCAGAATTAAAGATCACGCCATTCAAAATTTTACTTTCAGTTATGGTAAACCTATATGTTGTTTAATCTTTTTCGGAAAAAACACCTTCTTTTAGAGCACATTTCTCATTTATTTTCGCATACTATTTTTGGATTTTAATATGAATAATGCGTGATTTTTCATAAAATAAAATTAATTTTTCATTGTCTATAAACAAATTGCAGCAACAACTCTCTCAACTTTCTGCAAACATTTGTTTTTCTAATAGCTAGATCTCATATCTAATAGTAAAAGCTGAAATGGCCAGATTGGCGAAACTCCATCAATAAAACGAAGAACATCAATTTGGGCCCATATTTACCTCGAACGTCTTTTTTTTTTTTTTTTTTTTTTTCCGGGAGTTTAACAGCATGCTGTCATTCTTCCCTACGCCTCGAACGTCAAAAAGTCATTGGATTTATAAGTGCTTACTAAATTAAAATTTCCTTTAGGTTGACCTGATTCTATTGCCTTATCGAATTTATCAAATTTACATCCCACTTTAGCTAAACATCAAAGTCTGCAGTTTTTACTGAATTTATATGCTTAAACAACGTGTAACCCGAAGGTGCTCGCCATGCTCCTATTTTTCTCATCAAACGATAACTTTTAAAATAAATTTCCATTCAGTCATGAGTACTGGAAAGAAATGCCTATTTCGGATTTTCTGCTAAATTTTTATTTGTGATTTTTGCTTTCGTCAGCAAAAGCAGATAATTTTAAAATTTAAAAAAGATTTACAAGTCGTAACAAACATAAAGTTCTGTTAAAATTTCAAAACCGTCATTTTCTGTAATCTAGTGTCACCTAGAAGCAAGTTATGGAGAAAATGCAATAATATATGCTAAAAGACATTTAGCCAGCTAGTTTTGCACTAAAAATGAACATTCATAAGAGTTCTAAGACTTGCAGTTTATTGAAAGCTTCTTTCAAAAGAAAAATACTTTAGGAAGTTGAAAATGTAAGCATTTTTGAATATCCACCTCAAATACCGATTTTTATACCGATTTTTGAGGATTTACATACCGATAAAAGATTTTTTTTGGTTTCAAAATACCGATAGAATTGTGGCATCACTGAACACAACAATCGTTTATCGAACGCGAGCGCGATTCGGGCATTCGTAAACAATCGTTCGGTCGAGGTGGATGCTTTCTTTCGGTCCTTGTCGCGTTCCGCCGGAAGTCTATTTGCATTTTTGCTATTCACTGCACATTCCAGGACGTTTCTTTCGTGACTTCGTGACCCGGAAACGGTCCATGATTTAACAACAGTTCTGGCTATTATTAGTTTAGTGCTGAAGTGAGTGGCGTCTTCTGGTAAACTGCATAATCAGCGAGGTTATTACCTATTGGAGTGCAAAAATGCCCGCCTGGAATCAAATTCAAACGCAGCTTCGGCACCCTAACAATCCGGTTGTGTTCATGGATATTACAGTCGGAACATCGGTAAGGTTATATTTTTAAACTTCCATTGCATATTCATTGCGTTTCTCAATTTCACATAAAGAAAACGACCGTACCGGTTCAAAAATTCCACAAAACAAATTTTAGAGAAAGAAAGCGATCATAATAGCTTCTTCCGAATGGATGAAGAATGAGTTAAGCTTTTTTAAAACTTATTCAAGAATAGTTACTATAAACGAATCAGATCAAACATATTAGTCAGTCAAATTAAAAACATTTTTCATATTTTTTTACTCAGGAAATTGGTCGAATGGTGTTCGAGCTGTTCGCAGATGTTGTACCGAAGACTTGTGAAAACTTTCGTCAGTTTTGCACCGGCGAGTACAAAAAGGATGGTGTCCCGATTGGCTACAAGGGTGCCACCTTCCATCGGGTCATAAAGGATTTTATGATTCAAGGGGGGGATTTTGTTAACGTAAGTTTGAGTTCAATTTATATTTCTTTTAAGTAAGAAAATTTCTCATTCCCAGGGAGATGGAACCGGTGTAACGAGCATTTATGGCAATGGAACCTTCCCAGACGAGGGCTTCCTGTTGAAACACGAAGCTCCGGGACTACTTTCGATGGCCAACAGTGGGAAGGACACTAATGGGTGTCAGTTTTTTATTACCTGTGCAAAGTGCAACTTTCTCGACTATAAACATGTGGTGTTCGGACGCGTCCTAGATGGTTTACTAATAATGCGAAAGATTGAAAATGTCCCCACGGGACCGAATAACAAACCAAAACTTCCGGTAGTAATTTCGCAGTGTGGGCAGATGTAAGTTACAATATTGTTGATCGCATGTGTGAAGAAGAAACAACCAGATAAGACCCATCGAACACAAGTGTAGTGTTAGAAACTTTAGCCTGTATGACTTATGTTAAGCTCCTGGCAAACACACATAAAGTAGCTGTTGAATGAACCAGCAAAACCTATCAGCATAGAACACGAGTTCAAAAGTGACCATCATGGTGGCAATGGCACATTAAAAAATACCGAACCAGGTACCTACACAATGATTACAAGCAACCAACATGAGACCGTAAGTTACGTTTAAGTTTTTTTTTTCCTAACGTTATATCACAGCCGATAGAGAGTGACTCCTTTCGAATAGAAATTACTATTGCGCGGTTCCCATTCATGAAATCATAAAATTCAAGCGGTGGGTGGGCGAAAGCAAAAACAAGAGCCAACCACGTGGTTCGGTTGCTGAGGGCTCTTTATGTAAAACTGATGAGCTTGATGGGGGAGCCTAAGAAAGTCCTACGTAGGTATGTACCTATATTTTTCGACCTTGAGCTGAAGTGGAGCCGCAACATGCTTGCATGTTATGATGGCGTCGTCGCCGTCGTTACTGTAAGCAATTGTTGAGGGCTGTCAATTATCCCCTGGTCAGGGTTTCGGACAATTTATATCAAAAAGCCATACTCGATTTGAATGACTTCAGCCACAATCTGAGGCAAACATTAGAATTTTTTGGGGTCAGGAAGAAAAGTTATTTAAGTTACATTTGGGTCAGCTAATTTCTTGAAGTGAATAAGGTTCGTGAATTTTTTTGTAGGTGGTTACACTTTTAAAAAAATCTTTCGATTGTGATTCGATTGATAATTTTTTTAACATAGTTAGGGATTTCTATTTAATTAATTCCTTGTATCACAACTGTACTTCCATTTTATATATTTATAGAGGCCAACATGGTCATTCTTCCTCTTGGAATAATTATATTCACTTGCTTTTTTTTAATACAGACCGAGATCGATAATCCGGTTATTGCAGTAAGCATAATTCAATTCAAACAAGTGAGGATTGTCATCCTAATAAAAATGAAATAACCCGCAATTTTCAATTATTGTTGTCTCAATCAAAAATTTACATTAGTTTACACGTTTTAGCATCATTATAGTTATTCCGATTATTTGATAGAGATGATTCATCCTAAAGGGTAAAAATTACAGAAAAAATGCGTTAATAGTCTCAAAATCCGAATACGAGTTAACGGTAGGTGGTGACAAAATTGAAAAAATAACAGATTTAATAGAGCTATTTTTAGAACATTTTATGATGCTCAAATATGTTCAATAATAGCAACTTTGCATAGGTAACATGTTTTTAATTTTTTGTACTAATGAAATGTATGGTTCTTGTGAATAAACTTAGAAATTTAATTCAGCCTTTGTCATTTATGCCAAAGTTAGATTCATTTGGAAATTATGTTTCGCGTAAGCTTTCATTACGTCGAATGAAAAAGAAACACCAAACCGAGAAAAACACTTCTGAAATTTGAGAGTATTTTTGAAATCCTATTTTTATTCTTTAGTTAATAACCTTTAAAAAAACGCAATATCCATACAAATCAATTGTATCAGATATTCTTCATGATGAAATTAATTTTGTACAATTTTTGGAGCTATTTTTATGAATCATATAGAAACATGCGACATTTTCAAACATAAATCGTTCATACGTCTGAAAACTTTCGTCGCTGGGAAGAAAGGACGTAAGAAACACCGAAATTGGCAAGCAATTGTCTGCTTCACTCATCATTTTGAAAGAAATGAATTTCATACATTGAATGGGTTTAAAATGATTGTTTATCAATGATAATGCTATAATAATGCTATAATAAGGCATTTTAAGTTTGAATATCAGTTTTTCAAAATTTGTTACATTCGACGTAATGAAGGCTCAAGCGAGATTTTTAAAATAAACGTTAGATTTTCATGTAATTTTTTTTTGGAAATATAAACGTATAAAATACGTTGTGGATATACTCATATTTTTTTTAGTGTTCTTTCTAGTTTAGTATTTTAAATAACGGTGTAGTATAAAACGATGTTTGAGAATATCTTATAAAAGATGAAACATTAATATGAGACGGCCTTTCGAAAAGCGGACGCATAGATGTTCTAAAGTTTTTATCCTGAAGCATGTTTTTTTTTTATTTGGTGAAAACATTTCCGGATGAAGGCTGAAAAATGTTTCTTTACTTTTTTCCAAATGACTTTGACTTGGATTTATTTCCTCATAAATGTACGAAACTTTCGTCTTTTTTGCAACTTTTTTTTGTAGGAATATGTAGTTAATTAACACGTTCACATAACATTTTTATACCTTTCAAAAACTGAAAGTAATCATCGATCAATGGTTGATTCCTTTTATATTTCACTTTGGGCAGGGGATAGAAGTTATTTCAAGCTAATTCATTCTTTCCGAAACCAAACTAAGCGAAGACCATATAAATTGTGGAAAATTTTCTCTTTTTAGAAAAACGATCAGCAGAAATACAATACTTTGAAATTTTAATTAAAAATGGCATTTTTCGTGTGGAATTACCTTGGAAATTTTTCATATTTTTTTTTGTTTTTGTTGTTTATACTTGTGATTTAGTTCACGATTTTTGTATAAAGTACACAGACGAAAATTCAAACCATTTCAAATCAAACCAGACAATTTTTTACTTTTTAATTTTAACACACCTTTTCAACAAGAACTCAATTTTTAAATAAAAAATAAAGCAGAAAACGGAAGTCTTTGCTTACTGATACGTGGCAAATTTATTGAATAATGGCTCCAGAGAGAAAACATCTTGAATGAAAGAAAATCGAATTAAACAATTGTACTCTTTATCCAATTCAAAAATTTTACTTTTTTATTAAAGCACGCGTTCCTCCTCAATGAAACCGAAGAAAAATACATGTAGATCTAAATAAACGGACAGATGAAAGACTAAAATAGAAACAATCACAGTCAGTGGTGGCTCCAGAGAGTATCCAAATAAACCTACTTACTTATAACAGGTATAATACCTCAGGGAAGGGCAGGATTAATATACATAATTCCGAAAAAAAAACCACTACAGATCACCGCCCTTTGGAGGTTGATTTTTGCATAAACCACCTAACACGTGTCAGCCTTCAACTTCACCCCACACCGCCAGAAAAAAGGGTGGGAAAACGCGTTAATTCTCAACAAACACGCAATAATCTTTGCATTGCTTGGGCATCGTCTCGTGTTTTATTATTCCACTGCTGGCTGCCGCCCTAGTGACCCTGAAGATAATATGCGTGGCGAGGTCTCCACGAGAGTCACGATCAGGGTTTCCTCCACTTGCCTATTTTGGTAATATGTACATCAGTAATGGAATCCTTTCCTGCCTAGGTGCCTACCTAAACCAAAACCATTTCTATGGGAATTAGGATAACCGGGTATGAAAAATTGTAGCTACAAATGGGAGGAAATTTCGACTAACGAAGTATCAAAGAACATCGAAAGAAAACGACAAACGTCGTCGGTAGCGGTTAACGATTGTCGCATTTGAAGGCGCTGCCTATCGGTGTTGGAAGTTTTTTCTTCCGTTTCACGAGACCCGTCGCCGTGACCAAGTGATTAGGTAAGTGCGCTCACGGCGAAAAATACATTTTTTTCCTGATTACGAATCAATTCTCATAGGAAGGTGTGTATACAAGTTAAACGGCTGAACTTATCTGGTTTTTAATTCTGGCAAATCGGTGAAATCTTAACAAAATTAATCGGTTTTCGCTTAGAGTTGAAATTTAAATCGCTTTTCTAACCCAAATTTTAGAAAACAAGCAGAAAATGTGCTTTTTTGCGTCACCGCATTTTTCTGAACTCTCGCATAATGAAGGCAAACAGTTATCACATATTAATTTGACTATTTTATCACCTCATTTTCTTACGCTAGCAAAAAAAAAAGTTAGCATGGAAGGGGAAGTTCCCTTCATTAAGATCGTCGTAGCTTATCCGGTTACAATTGGAGGTGCTTTTTTATGTGACAATCGTCGTGTGCACGCGAATATTCACGCACGACATGCTGCCGTTCTGCGTTTCGTTTGGCTCCCAATGAATATTACATAATATCCGTGTCACCAGATATGCTGGAAGATATTAACCTACTAATGAAAACTACATAAATTACAAAATAGACAAAAATGCCTAAGGTATTTTACAAATGCATTAAACATAAGTTATTTCGTAATCGTAACAAAATTGACAAAAAATACAAAAAACGTAAAAATTATTTAATTACCAATATTATGAAAGAAACAAAAACTAAAAATCTATAAGTTACATAAATGACAAAAATTTCGAAAATAACAAATGTTTAAAAATCATATGAGGTGAACCAGAGTAAGTGATGACGCGAGGTAAATCGGGACGATGGCTATTAAAACAATGCTGTGCATTATTTTTTTTCAGATTTTGATCTACTTGTAATCTATCCAATAACTGTATAAAAGAAAAGATTCCTATAATAACGGATGTTTAGGGGCTGTTCACTTATTACGTAAGCACATAGGGGGGGTGGGGGGGGGGTGTGGTTTCACATTTGCTTACGATCTCTTACTAGGGGGGTAGGGGGGGTTTCCAAAAATCTTACGTAATAAATGTTACATTAAAAATTTAACACAGTCACAGCCATACGAAACCATATTACTCAGGTTTTTTTACTCACTACCAATTGGTTAATTTTGATGTTATGTTATTTATCTTTTAATGTCTTTGAATTAATAAAAAAAAAGTTGCAGGTTCTATAACATTTATAGAGCCAATTCAAACTAACATGTCATCGAAAACACTAAATCACATTATTAAAAAAGATCGTCGCTTTCCGCTTTCCATCATAACAATCTTTTTATTGAGAGATTTATAGAAACAAAAAAGAAAATGGCGCGTTGTGAAACCACGATTTGAATCCATCTTATTTCGAAAATGACTTCATCCAGATTTTTTTTTAAATCAATATAAGGCGCTTTAAATAATGAATTTCAAGACATTTTTTTCAGTGATAGACACTACCAACTTTAAATTTTAAAACGATTTACCAATAAAATCTTAAAACTTTATCGCTTACTGCTGAATGAGTCTGAGCTATTAGGTTAGTTGACAACGTGATTGTCGTTAAACATTTTTGCCCCAATTCTAGTAGTATAGAATGATATTTTTTTTAAGATTTTTATGATTTCCAGGTAAAAAACATAACAATTTTTTATGGAACCTTGTGCTAATCTGATCTCTCTTTTTTGACTTGGAATTTAGATTTTATACCTATTATTTATTCGATTGTGGAAATTTATTGAAAATTATTGTTACCCCAAACCTGCTACGTCTTGAGTATCTTTAATCGTTTATGACATTTCATCTATTGTTTTGTATAGATTGTGCTTTTTAAATACAGTTATTTAATTATACTTAAAAAGTGCTTTGCTTTGAAGCATGTATGTCACATTTTTAAAATTTTCAAGCTATTTTTGAAAAAAAAACGTGCCAATTTCTCAAAGAATAAAAAACGTAAGATCTTACTAGGGGGGAGGAGGGGTTTTAAAAAATCTTACTTTGTCTTACCAGGGGGGGTTGAAAATTTCCAAAATCGTGCTTACGTAATTAGTGAAAGGCCCCTTACAGCGACTTTTTGTTTTCTTTCGATTTTTAACTACGATGTCAATGCCTCATTTTAAAATCACTAGCTCGTAAACTAGCTGGCTCATGGCGGCGAACTTTACATTGAAACAATCCTTATATCCAGAATAACAAGTTAGGAAAAGAAACGGCGATTAAAAATAAAGAAAAAAGTGTCTTTTTTTACGAAATACGTACCACAATTTTGTCTCCAAACCCTACCTGGGGTAAGTAACGGTAAGGGACGGCTTTATACAGATTTGATGTTTTTTCAATTTTCTTTCCACCTTCCAATACAATTTAGTTGCATTCAGGGAAAAGAACTTGTTTGTTTGGTTCTAATGTGTTGCAACATAAATTACCCACAATAATCATTAAAAGATGCTTTACTAATAATATAATAATAAAATGCCGTTTTTTCAAAATTTAGAACTGTTCCAGCAATAAAGTTCAGCTAAGAAAACACATCTGTGTGAAAATTTTCTGAGAATTCAAAAGAAAAATTTACCGTCTCCACCTACCCCATGAAGCGGGGTAAGTGAAGACACCAGCTCAGCAGTCCATAACAATTTAAGTGATAACATTCCTCATTTTCGTTCTATCACAGGTTCTATCAAGCTCATCTCTTCAGCTTTTGTAAACAACGTGTTCTGCATCACATTGAAAGTAATTTTATCAAAGTTAATCCACTGCTGATTTTTTAATGATTTTTTAAAGTTGTATTAAACCGTCCCCACTTACCCCGATGTACATTACTTAAATAGGCGTATGCCAAACCGTCATCACCGTAATTTTTTTGGCTAAGCAAACTTTATACTAATTTCATAGAAAAATAACAAATTTTAACAATCTATTTCAATTAAAGTTTTAAGAGCTCCGCAATTTAGAATTGCACCAGCAATTTTCGAAGAAGTTCGTGGTACAGTGATAGTTAGGAAAATTTAAACTTGAATTGAAGAAAGAGGAAAAGAAAGAAAAGTTTTGTGAAGGCAATTTTGAATTGGATTCGGTGGACGAATTCAGTTAATATCACCACGGAGAAGCTATAGTCAACAAATTTTTGAAGTTTGCTGAAGTTTGAAATAGCGGAAAAAGAGTCCCAGATGGCATCAAATAAAAATAATATTTGTTTCTGCGTCATGAGATCTGGTAGTTTTTGATGAGATCAATTCATGACAGAAAGAACAAAAAATCAAAAATGATTCAAAATTCATGAATGACAAACATGAAAAAACCATAAAATTTTACAAAATCCAATTAAAAAGCTATCTAAGCTATCATTAGAATCAACAGGTGATCCGTTGATGTTTTTACACAAATAAACAAATTTTTTAAATTTTAAAATAACAGAAAGAAAATTGAAAAAAAAACACTAAAAATTAGAAAATAAGTAACAGTAACAACGGAAAAAAACAAAAGAATACATACAACAATTTAGACACCAATGACAAAAACTACATAAATCATGAGAATAATTGAAATACTTAACAAAAATTATAAGTTATAATAATGACAGAAATCACAAAAAATAGCTTTACAGGAAAGTTCTGGGATTTATCTCACTCTAATTTCTTTAGGTTTTTTTTTCTTAAGTAGCGGTATCGATATATGATAATATACGTACCTATAATTGTGGGGCAAGGTGACATAGTAATAGATACGTCATCCATTTTGTCAAATGTATGCAATTGAATCCTGATGCCATAAGATGGCATTTGCTTGATTGATGTCCAAAAACGACCAAATAAAAGTGCATTTCTGTTAACCTTTTATTTGAAATATCAGGGACACTTGGTCGATAAAAAATATTTGTATCAACCTTCGAGTTTCGGTATAACCGCATTCAGGAAACAGTACTATGGAACTAATGAATATGTAAAAGTAAATCTTTCCCCTTTTTGATTTTTTTCTCACGTCTCTGTAAGAAGTCAAACTGCCAACTCTGTAAGTCAGTCAACGAAAACTGCTGCATATTCCACTTGGTTATCATGTATTAGTTTTCCTTTTTCGGTTCCATTCTCTGTATTTCATTACACAATTTTCAGCTACACGTTAACGATTCGTTCGATTGAATAGACGTTAAAAGGCAAATGAAACTTAACGGGGCGGTCTCTGCTGGGCATGTATAGAACAACTGTGTATAGTTCCCAATTTTATGACATCCTATCCAACAGTGATGGAACCATTACAGTCGTTCTATTTGGAAAAGTCCTATGTAACAAAACACGAATATCCTCTAACTGATCTCTTTACAATTCAGTAGCCATGTGGCGCACTTGTTCCAAATGGAACTGACTCAAATACCTAACAATTATAAAAATAACCGATTTAAAACGGGTCGAAACATAACAATAACTTTTTCCTTTTCAATGTGCTCTAGTGTTCATGCTAGCTAAACTGATATAAACCTTGAATAAAACACTTTCCGTTTCTTGCCTTCGACGCCTGATGTTAACTATTCAATCGAAAACGGTCTGGCCTCCCTCTCTGGTTATTCTCTCTTCGTTTGATGACTGGCTAACCAAATAAATTAATATTAACTTCAGCATTGAAGGTGATGGCTTGGAAGCATGTTGTTAACCGTCGGCCGACAGTTTCCATTTCCTTTGACACGGAAAGATTGATTTCTGCGTAACGTCGTATAGAATAATTCTATAGTAGTTCTTCTTTACCTTTTTTCCCACCCCTCCCGGAACGACCCTCAACAGGACCGCTGTCAGGATTTATTAACCATGAGCACGTGACTTCTAATCGATGGCGGTCCGAAACGTTTTCCCGCTTCCTGTATAAACGCGTACTCCATCTGTAGAACAATCTGGTCGAAAAAAAGGTTTGACAGTTGTGAATGTAGCAAAGATTTGAACTCGAATGCCACCATGAAATCGATCACACAAGACATGGGGATGTCTTTTAAGCCGGGACTGAACTTCCATTCGTTCAGCAGGTAGTTGAACAAACGTCCATCGCGACATTCGGCCCTGATCAGCGATGGTCTCACCAGGGTCACGTTTGAGGTGTAGCTTTCATTGAGCGGTGGAAAACCTATAATGAGGTCGGCCTTGAGCGAGCCAGGCTTTTTGGCGTAAACGAATGATTTTTTGCAGAATGGCACGAAGGTGTAGTAATTTTCGACGTCAGCAACAACGCTATACAGCTGGTCCATGGAATACCTGCACCAGATGTGGGGATAGAATTATTATTACTTTTCAGATGTTGAATGTTGAACATGCAGAAAAAGTTCAACATTAAAATATTGAATTATTTTTTAAAAGATTATTTTTTAAGTAACGCTTATCACATCTACAGGTATCTAGATTAGAGCACCCCCGTGCTATAAATAAAGTCATCAGTCGAGTCATTCGACACAAGAATGATTACGGTGCTATTCTAATGTGCTGCAGCCGTTTTCGTAACCCTCGACAGAAAGCACAACTATATTTCCTGGATTCAGAGAGATATGAGCACAGTCGAAGCGAGTGTGGTTAACGTCATTAAGGACCAAAGCTGCACAGTACCCGTCACTGAGGACAAGTAGTTTACGCAGTTCCGCCGCAGTTCATCCTTCCAATATTTTGCTGCTCGAATGGATTTCTTGATGTGTCCCAAAAATGAAAGCAACAGGATTTTGTAGTCATGTCTAGATTTGACATAGGCTGGATCAGTCTCCAGCAGCCGTTAATGATAAGTGCAGGTAGCTATCAGAAAAAAAAGTAATATTTTTACTTCTTTGTTAAGTTCAATTGTGCCCGGATTGTTCACTTTAATTTGTTTTCAGAATTACACATAGGAGTATTGAAGATTTAGGTACTTGATGATTTTTAATTTGAGAAATATGAAATATTTAAATGAAAAAAAAAAAAATTAAACAGTTTATATTTCCGTTATTATATTATTTGTGTCACAGCAAAATAACCCGTAAATCTTTGGGAAGAAATATCGACTAAGTTTTATAATCATTATCATCATGCATTTTCCCATTTGTTTCTATTCTAGCACAATCGGCACAAAATTTCCGTACAAAAGTTTGTTATATTGATTGAATTATGATTTGTGTGTAGATATAAAATAATTGTTTTATTTTTTCACGATAACACAGATAACAATCGTACTGTAGTCAGGTAGCATAAGAATATTATTTGTAATATGAAATTTCCATTTGTTAGATAGAATAAGAATAAATTTATGATGTAAAAATGTTCGACCTGGTAAATCATTGTATTTTAATAAATCTCAATGCAAAATACACTTATTTATGAGAAATAAACATTTTAAATTTCATTGAAATATTCGATTCATTTTACTCCGTTCACTAAGCATTATTTATCACCATATTTATAGTGGAACATATTGGAACGATTATTTTTTACTTTCATTAGAACTTCCGATAAAATCAATCGGAAATAATGATCACATTGTTGCATGCCAGTCTTTAAAAAGTATTGGATTTTCCTTTAGTGCAAAAACACTAGAATTCCCGATAATGCTTATAGCCCGATTTTGTTCAGTGCAGTTGATATAGCTATACATGGAAGCTGTTCAATATCAAGGACGTCCATTGACCATCAAGGCCAAACGCACATGCTTCGTTAGGAGGGGAAATGAAAATCTTTAAACCAGACTTACCCTGCTAGTTTTTTCTGTGAAAATTCCCGTCTGGCTTTCGTTATCGGTGTGAAGTCGAAATCTAGCCGATCGCTGGTATAGCTGAAATATGCCAGTATTTCCAAAAATGATTTCATAACTAGTCATCACAATTCACAAACGGGATTAGGTACTTACAATGAGCGATGGTTTTGTAGCTGCCAGAGGGACCGAGCCAGGCCGATTGTTCGTAAGCTGTTGGTCACCTTTAATGGCATTCTGTTTGCTGCGATTTTTAGTTTAAATAGCTCTATAATCACCTAGAACTCTTGCAAGAATTGAACAATTTGCATTATAGACGGGGAACCTAACTGCGAACGAGGCCACCCACCCATTTCTTGGGGGTTGTCAAACAAAGCACATATTTTGGCAGAGAATGCGAGTTGATTTTTTTCTGATTGGAATTATGTTTTTTTTTTTCGTTTTGGGGGGCTTTTGGCACGGACCAGTGTGATCCATAAAGCCAGTGGTGTTAAGTTATTATAGTGTCAAGTGACTAAACGTTACGCGATCAAATTAACCGAAGTTTAGTTTTTTAAAAGGACTATTAAATTTTTACTTTAAAGCTCAAACATCCAGCTTTGATTGATTGATTGATTTATTTATAGAGGCTTTAAATAATTAGTTCATTCGCCTCTTTTGAAAGGATAATAACAAAATATAAGATTGATACAAAATGGTACATTAAATAAGCTTAAATAATTCTGTTACTCGCAAAAACTCTAACAAATTGTTCTCGATCTCCTCTTCGTTTCCCAGGATGTTACGCACTCCGACGGGCAGATTATTCGCTGTACGTTGAGACTCATAAACTGGACATTCCGCTAGTATATGTTCGATAGTTAGATAGGAACCGCAAGTTTCACATTCCGGTCGTTGGTTTGGTCCTGTATAATGACTGTGGGTTAGTCTCGTATGACCCACACGCATTCTTGAAAGTACACGCTGCTCATTTCTTTCGCCACGATCTTGCCATCTCGAAGTTGACCCTTTGATTTTTCTTAGAAATAAATTTCTCTCTTGGTTCCAAGATGATTCCCAGAAATGCTTCGCTACATTTTCTATCCATCGTTTTAAATCGTCCCCGGGGATATCTCTTCTCCAGAAATCATGTTCATGGCCAGTTCCAGCTAATTTGTCGGCTTCTTCATTACCCGTAATTCCACTATGTCCTGGGACCCAACAGAATGTTATTTTTGAAAGGTCTTTTGAGTCGAGTGCGATCACCCAAGGATGTGTCGATCTACCGGATTCCAATGCTTTCAGTGCGCTAGCCGAATCAGTAAATATGACAAATTCCTTTAAAGCATCATTCGGAATTGAATCCACAGCGATATACAAAGCGGCAACTTCAGCTGAGAATACAGAACAAAAGTTTTCAAGTTTGACAGATATTGCGTTACTGGTAGAATAAACTCCAGCGCCGACCCCATTCGTAGATTTCGATCCATCGGTGTAAATTTTCTCGTGGTCCTTATATTTGCGATTTACTAGTTCGTTGAAAATCATTTGAACTTTGTGCTGATTATCGCCAGCACGCACTTTTTCTTTCACACTCCAATCGATTTTAGGTGTGGGATGATTCCAACGTCGATGTCGTATGTTTGGTATCTCGGCAATATTCGGTAAGCTTGTTGTAAAGTGTTTCATAAGTATTTTGTTTGTGTATTCTTGTAGGTGTGCTTCATTACCACTTGTTTTCTCTAAAAATCCGATAGTACGATTGGTTAAAGTTATTGCTGCTTTCAGAACAAACGGTATGCATCCTGCTTCGATCATGCAAGAGTTGGTAGGGGAGCTTGGCATATGTCCTGATGCCTTCTTGACAATAGAATTGTAGGTAGGCGCAAGTGTAGAGATAAGGAGGTCAAATCCACGACAAGTAATTTCGATACCATAAAAAAGCTTCGATGTTACTATGCTGTTTCCAACGCGAATTATTGTATGCCGGTTATTGTTTTTGTGCCTACTGCCTATTACTGACAACAGTCTTATTCGGCTTTGGCACTCTTCTTTTACGATTTCGAAATGCCTTTTAAAGCTTAGATTTCTGTCGAACGTCACACCTAGAATTTTAACAGCTCTTTTAAATGGTATTACATTTTGTTTTATCTTCACTGTACGGTTATGTGCTTTGTGATTTGAATTACAGCAATGAAAAATACAACTTTTATCGGCCGATATTACAAAACCAATCTCATCTGCCCATTTTGATACAGAGCGGATAGCGTTCTGAAGTTTGCTGCGAGTTCTGGCGTACGATTGACCAGCTGTGATAAGCAGTATATCGTCAGCGTAAGCAAAAGCGTACATATCCTTAGGTAATTTGTTGAAAATGTTATTCATAGCTATTAAGAACACGGTTACTGAAAGGACTGATCCTTGGGGAACTCCAGTCTCTTCGCAAAATGATTGCGAAAGTGAGTCGCCAATTGCCACTTGAAAGGTACGATTGAAAAGAAAATTTTCTATGAATACACATAAACGCCCATTTAGTCCCCATTGGCTTAGTTGCTTTAGAATAGCATCTCTCCAGACGCGGTTATATGCTTTAGACAGATCAAGAATGCCCATATCGATATGGTGACCCGATTCTCTCGCGTCATCTAAGACTTCCCCTAGACAGGCGAGATACGTTCCACATCCTCGGCCTTTCCGGAATGCAAACTGACGGTTGTCAAGCAAGTCGTTTTCTTCTAGTACGGTAGTTAATCTTCTATTGACCATACGCTCTGCTATTTTGCCGACGCAGCTGGTTAGACTAATAGGACGATACCCATCTACCCTCGCATGATCCTGACCATTCTTTGGAATGGGTATTACGGTGCTTTGGCGCCATTCGTTGGGGAAAGATCCAGTTATCCATATCTGGTTAATACAGTTCAAAAGCACTTTTTTCCCGGTGTATGGAAGTCGTTTAAGCATTGGATACCCGATAAGATCTGACCCTGTTGATTGTCCTTTGACGTGATCTAAGGCGTAGTAGAGCTCTTGAATATTGAATGGTTGATTGAAATCTACATCGGAGTTACTAGCGATTTGAAATGGGCTGATTTGGAATTCGATTTTCTTTTTAAGTTTTAAGAATTGTTCACTGTAGTTATCGATAGAAGACAGCGATTGGAAGTATTTCCCAAATTCGTTCGCAATAGTTGGAGCATCATCGGTCAGCTCATTATCGACTTGCAAGGTTATGCCTCGTGTACGTTTTTTCCCACTTAGACAGTTGACTCGTCGCCACAATTCAGAGATGGAGCTTTCTGGACTGATCCCGTCTAAAAATTCTTCCCAAGATTTTCGTTTGGATTCCTGCATTAATTTTCGGGCTGCAATTCTTGCGTTTTTGAAACGTTCAAGAAATTCCGTGCGTCTTGGATCATCTCTTGACGTTTTTTGTAATTTTCTCAGAGCTTTCCTACGAGTTTTGATGGCCTTTTCAACTTCTTTGTTCCACCAATGGACGGCTTTAGAGCCAGGTTTACTACTGGTTCGAGGAATGTTTGCTGTTGCCGCTTCCTGGATCCGTTTAGTGAACTCCATTATTGAGTAGTTTTGATCAGGATTTAGCAAATCCATAACGTCATACTCGAAATTCTCCCAGTCGGCTTCATTGTAAATCCATCTTTGACGTCGGCTGGTAGATGGGATTGATTCGTTGGTTCTGATTTCAATAGGATTGTGATCGCTGCCTAGAGAGTCCCGGCTAATTTCCCATCGAATGGTGTTCAGTATATCAAAAGAAGCAATAGAAACGTCGATGTGACTGGTTTGATTTCCTCGGTGAAAAGTGGATGTTCCATCATTCAGGATAACAGCATTATCTTCTTCGATGGTTCGAATTATCGAAATTCCCCTATTATCGTTTCTGGGGGATCCCCATTCCGAGTGGTGTGCATTTAAATCACCCAGTATAAGGTAGGGTTTGGTCAGCTGTGATAATAAGTGTCGGAACGTTTGTTCAAAATTAGTTTGATGAGTTGATGTGGGAATATAAACCGAAACAATTGTTATGTTTTTGGTGGCCAATTTAACAGCTGTGGCCAATAAAGTTGTGTCCAATATTAGTTCCGAATGGGGTACGTTTTTTAATACGGCGAGACTTGCATTCTGCCATCTATTCGATCCATGTTTCGTATACCAAACGTAACGTCCTCCGAGCCAGGAATTAAGATTTTCGTTGGGTCTTGTGTGTGTCTCCTGGAGTGCTAGTACCATTGGAGAATTTTGGTAGGTGAGAAGCGCGAGATCGTTGAGGTTATTTGCCAGTCCATTGATGTTCCACTGCAGGCACAATCGACGTTTAGGACTATGTTGGATGGAATCGTTCTGCGTTGGAATACCGTAGAGGAGGTTCGATGCTGAACTCGAGTTGATCTGTTGTTGATTGTCATCGATGAGCGAGTCTGAAAAATTGAGTGCACTGGTATGTTGTTCTGATAGATGTGAAAATATGCTACTTGCCTGTGAGATGGCAGGTTGCCCAATTCGGACAACCGCCAGAGGATCTTCAGGACTGCCTGGCACTTCCCTGGTCGGGGTCGGAATTGGGCTATGCTTAGATGTTTCCAGTAATCGGTTTTGGTTGGCTTTTTTGGAAGAAGTACCATCTACGGGTTGGGGTAAGACGTCCCGGATGGATTTTCTTTCCTTAAGCGCTTCCGATTGTAGTTGTTGAGGTTTTCTAGGTTTGTGCGAATTGTCGGATGTAGATGCGCAGACAGAAACGGGTTGACGGAATTTGTATTTACATTGCTCGTTGTTAGTGTTTGCGGTTTGGTGCGACATGAGGAATTCTAGAAGATGATTCAGTGTTTTCCGTATCAGAAGTGTACATTTCCGTTTGCTGGGGGACCGTCTCTCTGCTGTCTAGGTCTTGTTTAGCCATGTGTGAAGTCTTTTTCAGCGGGGGGCTGATCGATGTAGCTATACGCCTCTGTGAGATTCCTCTATTTCGTTTATACTCACTTCTTTGGTCAGCTTTATTAGGATTAACGGTGCGTGATCGACTCCTATATCTTTGTTCTTGATTGTCGTTTGATATCGTTTGTATTTTGTTGTTTCCGTAATGTTCGTTCAGATCTTGCCTTAGATTTTGGATTTCGTCAAGAAGTCTTTCAATCTGTGCAGATTGTTGCTTGCCTCGTGCAACTAAACTTGCGATAAGTTCATCTTTTCTGTTATTCTCCTTAATCAATTCGCCCAATTTGAACGAATCTAATCGGCTTTGAGCTGTAGCTTGAGCAAAACTGTTGAGTCCACTCTCGACTCGTTTTCGAGCTTCGGCGTATGTAATGTTGGAATCGATACGGATTTTAACTATGTTGGCTTCTTTTATGTATACTTCGCATTTTCTGTTTCCTGGCCTATGTTCACCTTTGCAGTTGCGACAGAACTGAGGGTTTTTACAACTGGTTGATTCGTTAGAGCTTTCGGTTTCATTCTGCTCCTCCATGGGGTGTTCTGTGGAACAGTTGTAGCAACGTTTCGGCCCTTTGCAGTGTTTTGAAGAATGACCATATTCGAAGCATCCGTAACAAAGCATTGGGTTGGGATAATACGTTCTGGTTGCTATACGTAGTAATCCTACTTTAACGTACTCGGGATATGTTGTCTGTTTAAAAGTGAGTATAAGTGTGGGAGTGTTTATCTTCAAACCATCTTGTACACGCTTGATTCTGCGAACTTCCGAAACTTGTTGGTTACTGAGCTGTTCCTGGATTTCATCTTCTTTCATTTCAACTAGGTCATATGATGAAATGACACATTTACATGAATTCAGTGTAGGGTGGTATTGGACAATAATTTTTGTTCCGTCAAGGAGAAGTTTAAGAGTTAACAGCTTGTCAACTTGATCTTGTTTTCTTGTCTTGATTATATATTTCGTCCCTTGAGCTTCACTGTGTGCCGATTCAACGTAACCTACTGCTTTCTCAACTGACTCCCCGATGATAAACGGGTTTTTAGGCAGAATGTGTCCGTCAACTCCAGTCATTTGAAGTATAATGAGGCGTCCAAATTCGTTGTTTTTGTCCATGAAGGATGGGAATCTACTACCTAAAGGTCCACGCGGGGGACCTCCGCTGGCCGAAGCCATCCTTGTTTAGTGTTTCAACACTAAAGAAGTGTGAAAGTTTTGCACGATTTAGCTATTAAAAATAAGCTAAGTAAAGTGGTAACAGTCACCTGTTACCTACCCCAGTAGTGCATTGATTGTGTGATAAGCGTTGTCAACAACAATCCAACTTTCAACTTGCATGCAAGTTTTTTGTCACTAGTTCAATTGAAGCAGCGAAACAATATGGCGTATTCCAGATGCTCTTTGGGTCACCTACTGCGAATTGGCCCCACCGGTATTTCCCTTTGTGGTGGTCCTTTTTCGAAAACCCGGTGCTTATGCTGTTCTTGGCGCGTTCCGGAATCGAAATTTATCCGATACAATATTTAACCGAAACGAGATAAACTTGAATTTCCGAAAAGACGTAGGCTAATGTAGCTGTACAACAATGATAGATCTTATTGCACAGTGGGACTGAAACATCCAGCTTTATTTTACCTATATAATCTGCCAAAAGGGAATACTCATTATATTGTTTTCTTTGCAGCATATCGATAAAACTGTTTTTGTTATCTAGGAAGGAGTATAATCTACGTTGAGTAGTGTGTTTTGTACATTCAAGTAAAATGTGCTCAAGATCTTCAGTTACTCCACAATCATCACATAAATTGGAGCTGATGAGACCCCAGCTTTGGAGACGTTCTTTTGTGGCTGTATGAAATGTCCTTATCCTGGAGATTTGTACTGTTTTATGCGTATCGAAAATCATGTTATTAAACCACGGTTTGGTGAGTACGGTCGGCATTATTGAAAAGTGTTTAATTCCTTTGTTTTCAGATATAGTTCGGTATTCTGTGTTCCATTCATTCAGGATCTCTTTTTTCTGTACTAGTAGTGCGTCACCTAGGGTAAGTCCGTATGGTTCAATCACTGTTTTCAATTTGCTCTGTTTAGCTGCCAGGTCAGCTCTGTCGTTTCCTAGTATATTTGTATGTCCTGGGATCCACTGAATTGTGATATTTTCCAAAGTTGTTTTGTTTGTAAAGTTTCGAATTTCGTTTATAATATAGTTGTCGATTTGGTTGTTCCTTAACATTTCACAACTGCTTCTTGAATCTGTGAGAATGCATACTCTTTTAATTTGTTTCTTTTCAGCATATTTAATGGCTTCTAATATTGCCAGCAGTTCTGCATTCGTAATTGTAAAATTAGGGTTTAGTTTAAAACTTTTGGATATTTTTTCGGACTCGTCATAGAAACCGTATCCTGTATTTTCTTCTGTTTTTGATCCATCTGTATATATCATGATTTTTGTACTTTTCCTTGATCAAGTTTAATGTTACCTGTTTCATTACTGATGTGTTAGTGGTTCCTTTTTTAATTTTGTCAATACAGGTCGTCATAGAAACCGTATCCTGTATTTTCTTCTGTTTTTGATCCATCTGTATATATCATGATTTTTGTACTTTTCCTTGATCAAGTTTAATGTTACCTGTTTCATTACTGATGTGTTAGTGGTTCCTTTTTTAATTTTGTCAATACAGGTAAAAATTTCTAGTTTTGAGGGGCTATTTAGGATTATGTTGTTTATTGTGCAAATTTAGTTGATCAATGTATAGTTGTCATGGGCAGTTTTTTCTAGATATGAGGTGTGCTTAAAGTGTTGGTTGGAATTAATAAAGGGTAGTATTGTTTCTTCTATTGGGCTATTTCTATAGTAAAAGGTTTTTGTTATTTCCTTAAGTGCTAGGTAATTAGCCCTAAGTTTAATAGGTAATTCTCCTGTTTCGCTGAGAAGTACTTGGTTGGGTGTCGATTTCAAATATCTCATTGCTATCTTCAGTGATGTGTTATAAGCTGCTTGCAATTTGTTCATCTCTGTTTTATTAGCAGCTGCGTATATGGTGATAGCGTAGTCAATTTGTGATCTTATTAATGATTGTGTGATTTGTAATAGACTTCTAGGGTGAGCTCCATGGGATTTCCTACTCAACATTTTAATAATATTTGTTTTGTTTTTTACTTTTTGTATTGTTTCTTTGATGTGTCGTTTAAATGAAAGTTTGTGGTCAATATGAAGTCCTAAATACTTCTGATAAGCTTCGTTAGGGATACTTTTGTTATCTATAGATATGCTTAAGTTATGAATTTTGTTCGTGAAACATACTGTAGCTGATTTATCAGGGTTAATTGTTAATTTTAGTTGGGTGAAAATTGTGTGGATGTTATCTAGGATACTGTTCATCTTTTCTGAAGCTAGAGTGGGGTTTTTAGCAATTACTAGTATAGCAAAGTCATCTGCATATTGATAACAGTAGCCCTCATTTTTTATTGATTCGTGCACACTAGCCGTATACACGTTGAACAAAATGGGGGACAACGGGCATCCCTGAGGTAGTCCTTTATTAGTTTTTCTAAACATTTCTTTTCCATCGTTGAGTGTTAAAATAGTTGTTCTATATTTTAGGTATTCATAAATCCAATTGCATATTTCGGCTGGAAATCTATATTGATCTAATATTTCTAAAAGTTTTTCGATATCCACATTATCGAACGCTTTGCTTAGGTCAATAAAAGTTACTATTGAACATTCATTGCTGCGTTTTGTCATCTGTACTCGAGATATCAGTGCATTAATACAATTTACAGCAGAGGTCTTTTTTTTGAAGCCAAAAGAGTATTTGGGTATTATGTTATTGTTTTCAATAAATTTGACAAGCGGATCTTTAATGAATATGTTGATTGTTTTCAGAAATATTTGTATCAGAGAGATTGGTCTGTAACCTGCTGGATCTAATTGGTTTTTTCCCGGTTTATTGATAGGTATTATTTTCACGTTCCTCCATGATTCTGGTATGGAGTTTTCGAGTAAAACTTTGTTAAGAATTTCTGTAATTTTGATAGTTTTGTTGATATCAAGCTGTTTTAGTATTTGATAGGAAACTTTGTCAAATCCAGGGGATGAGCTATCTTTTTTTGTATGTATTATTTTTTTGAAATCTATCCACGTTAATGTTATTATATTTTGTGTAGGTTTTATTTGATGCTTGATGTTGTGTGTGATTTCTGGAAAATTAATATCAATGAATTTTTGACTAATTTCATTGTTATTCAATAGATGGATATTCTCTTTCTTACTAAAACCTCCACTAATCATTTTGACCGTGTTCCAAAGTTGTTTGGAGGGTAAATCTGGTGTCAATGTATTGATAAGTTCTTTATATGATTTTCGTTTTTCTCTTCTAATTGTATATTTAAGTTTTGCTCTACTCTTTTTGAATTCTAAATAGTTATCTAATGTTAGGTTACGATAATATGCTTTAAGTTTTTCTGTTTTTTCTTCTAGTAAATTTTTTATTTCGTTTGTCCACCATGGCTTCGGTGTATTTTTGTCAGCCTTAGGAATAAATTCGGATTCGTTAATGGTATGTTCTAGAATGGTTTGTAAATTTTCCGCTGTTTTGATACTATCGAAGTTTGTGTTATTGAGTTTTTTGATAACTTTTGTTTTATTTATTTGTTTATTTAAATATTTAAATTTAGGGGTGAAATTATGTAGTTCCATATAGATCATTTTATGGTTTCCTGAAATCTCTTCGTTCAGAACTTTCCAGTTGACTTTATGTGCAATGTCTTTAGATACTAATGTAAGATCAATTGCTGATGGTATCTTATTTGGAGGTTTGATCAGAGTTGCTGATCCATCGTTTATAACTACTAAATCAGAGTTTTCAAGCAAGTTGACTATCATTTCTCCTCTGGGGCAGTTATGGTCTGCATAATTCCATAGGGAGCTATGTGCGTTGAAATCTCCTGCTAAGATTATATTTGTATTCTGTAATTCTATGTATCTGAGGAGTTGAGATAATGGATTTTTAATTTGGTTATTGTTAATTGGAAGGGGGGGAATGTAAATAGATAGTAATAAGATGGGTTCGACGGTATTGATTAATTTAATTGCAGCAGTTTCGATAGGGGTAAAATCTGGTATATTTAGTTCAATAAAAGGTATTTCATTTTTAATCAAAAATCCTACACCACCATATCCGTTAGTTCTGGTTACCCTAGGGAACTTGTAGCCTGGAATGTTACATGGTTCTTGGTCTTTCAACCATATTTCAGAAAGAATTGTTATATCGATGTCATTATTTTTTAGAAAGTGTGTCAAAAGCGCTCGTTTTTCAGATGGACGAATACTATTGATATTATATTGAATAATTTTTAAGTCTCTCGTTAAAGTGTTCATTTTAAATAGCTTAGTTCTTATTTCATGTTTATCTTGTTTGCTTTTGACGGAATTAGTTTTTTGAAATTGTTTGAATGCTGTTTTTAAGTATTATCTGTGGTTAAATTGATGGCTGTTGGCTCTATGATATGTTGCTGTAACGGTTGACTGAACAAAGTGTTCAACTCGTCATTGATTTTTATCAGTAAGAGGTCGGAATTCCAGTCACCAGTTTTCTTTTTGGTTTGATCGTTGATTTCGGATTGTATCATTTTAATCTTGTCATATACTTTATTCATTTTCAGTTCTTTCATAATTTCTGTTTTAAGGTACATTGCTAGTGTTTCTATTTCTGTTACTTTTGTTGTTTTTGTTGTCGGATTATTTTTGTTCGAATTAGTATTTTTAGAATAATTGTGATTTGAAGTTGTTGGTTGGAGGATTGGAAACTCTGTTTGTGAGGTTAGTTGTAATCTGAATTGTTGTGGTTGCTTAGGGTACAGTTTGATGGCTTCAATAAATGTCAACTTTTGAGTTGTCATAACTAAGTTGATATTATGTTGTCTAGTTCTTTCTGGGCATTGTCTATCATTTGATTCATGATTGCCTTGGCAATGTATACATTGAGGTTCGTGAGATTGGCAAACTTTAGTGTCATGTTCCTGACCGCATCGTTTACATTTTATTTTTGCTTTGCAGGATTTGATCTTGTGACCAAACCTCCAGCAGTTTTGGCACTGTTTAATAGGGAAAATATATGGATCAACTTTTGCTAAAACGCCATAAATTTTTACATTTTCGGGTAATATTTCGCCGGATATTTGAATTTTTAATGCAAGGGTAGGTATTGGGTCTCCGATAGGTTTTCCGTTATCAAATTTCATTCTGGTTATTCGTTCAATCTTTTCTACTTTTTTCGAGCATTCAATGTTTTCTAGTATTTCCTGGTTAGACAGTGATAATGGGATTCCTTTAATTACCCCATACGATGTTTGGTACATTTTGGGGGTATAAACTTTATAGTTGTATATTTCTTTGAGCAGTTTTGAGTTTAGAAGTTGTTCTGCATGGGAAGGTTTTTCGAAGGTGATTTTGAATCTACCTCTACCTGCCTGTGTTAGTTCTTTGTATGTCTTGATTTCGATGTTTTTGAGCATTTTTGCAATTTCCATTACGTGAATGAATCGTGCCTTAGTCTTATCAACATTAGTGTTATCAGAATTTGTGTTCTTAGAATTTGTGTTGTTAGAATTTGTGTTGTTAGAATTTGTGTTGTTAGAATTTGTGTTGTTAGAATTTGTGGTATTAGGATTTGTGTTATCTGTGTCATTTGATTCCGTATCGGGTTCGATAAAGAAGGTTTTGAAAACTGTATTTTTAATCCAATTAGAAGTTTTGTTATTCTTACGGTTTTTCTTGTTCTTCCTTTTTGTCCTTTCTTCATCAAGATCATTCGTTGAGTCATTTGTTAAGTCGTCGGTTGGATGGTCTCTTTTTGTTTTTTTCTTCTCACTTATCATGTCTCTATCGCTATTCTGTCTTTTCAGGTTTGAAGATTTTTCGTCGAAAGATTCAAAATTAACGTCGGAATCGGAATCATCCCTTCCGCCGCGGTCATCATCAGGATCCCTTCTACTCATCTTGGCTTCATGCCAAACCTAACCTATTTTTTCTCTTGAAAATTTAACCTAACCTTAAATAAAATCTTAATTAACGGTATAATAAATATTTACAGTTGGCAGTTATTAGATATAATAAAGAAATTGATGGAACTAAACTTACTTTTATGTTTCTACCTTTTAACTCACTGAACTTCGGTATTTTAATAAAAGCACATTTCTCAATTTAAACTATTTCGCACGCGAACTTAACTCTCCACTGGACTTTACTTCACACACGTCTGCACAGGCGAGCGTTTGGCGGTTGAAGAATTATGTTTATGTTTTGTCGAGCAGTTTCTTAATAGCCCCATGAGCTTCAAACAATACGAATGAAAATGGAGTCATGAAACGTTAGCAACTTCTGAGCAACTTCGTCGTCGAAATTTTATTACGCCGTTTCCACCTGTTTCCACCACTCGATATATTGTGAATTTGAAGAAAACTTTTTGAAACCTCGCTGGCGAACTGGCAAAAAAACACAGACTTCCGACAATCTAGTACCTCACTTTTTTTTGTCGGAAGTCCGGACTTCCGAAGTAAAATTTAGCGCTGCCGCATTAATATAGTGTTGCACCGTTCCGGGAAATTAGTATAATAATTAGTACTCGCAGCTAAATATATTTTAAAAATAATCAAATTTTGACACAAAACATAATAAAATTTCTGGTTGGGAAAAGGCACAAATCTCGCGTGAGCTTTCATTACTATAGACACTATAATTTCATATAGTCTGGCAAAGAGAATGACGGGAGCCAATCGAACTGTCATTCGCGCGGAACCAATCGAGCATTCTATGATAATGTTCAAGCTCTTCATAACTCTTTCCAGTTGCAAAATATAAAATAGTTTTTTAGATTCGTAAAATAAACGCTTTTCTTGTTAATTGACCTCGAAATCGTTTTTGAAAAATATGTTATAATCTATAGGTGAATAAATAGTGAAAATTATACGAAATATCTTTAGTTATTGTTACTAAAAAGCCGAAAAAGTTTTGTGAATCACAATACTTCCACCATGATTTTCCAATATTTAGAAAGTTTGCTCGATTGGCTCCCGCGAATGACAGTTCGATTGGCTCCCGACATTCTCTTTGCCAGACTATATGAAATTATAGTGTCTATATTCATTACTGGTGTTATAAAGTAACGTTCTCTGGCCAAAACATTAAAATGAAGAAGAAGAAGAAGAGCTTTCAATTCACTACGTCTTGATTGACGGAATGTTGAGGCTTCCTGTGCGAATCTTTGTGCCTCGCCCAATGAGTTGCAAAAGGTGCATCAAATTGGGCCATACCGAGTCCCATTGTTGAAAATTTTCCATAGTATTTGCATCAGAAACATTTGGGCGTAAGTGCAAGTTGAACGAATCAAAGGACGAAAGAAAAGAGACGAATGAAACAAATTTCCCCTCCAAACGACGAATGAGTTCAGACGTATGAACGATTTATGTTTGAATATGTCGTTGTTCCTATATGATTAAAAAATAGCTCTAAAAATTGCAAAAAATTAAATTCATAATGTGGAATATCTGACACAATTAGTTTCCACCCAAGCAACCAAAAGTCGCGTTTTTACTTAACTCCGAACTCCGAAGTTCACATTTGGCTGAAAAAATGTATTACGGGAACTTCAGGTGACTCTTGTCGCCTAAAAGTTACTCAGGAACTTACATCGCCCTTTGAAAGGTTAATACTACCAATAACGGAACTTCTAAGCGCATTTAATGGAACTTCTTTCAAGAAGGTCGATAACGTTCGCGTAACATTCCAAAACGCACCATTAAGATACTTGAAGGTGTTTTAAAGAACCTATATGGGAAATCTAAGCGACATGTCAAAAATGTTTTTCAAGAAGATCGATAACGTTCGCGTAACATTCTAAAGCGCACCAATAAGATACTTGAAGGTGTTTTAAAGAACCTATATGGGAATTCTAAGCGACATGTCAAAAATGTTTTTCAAGAAGGTCGATAACGTTCGCGTAACATTCTAAAGCGCACCATTAAGGTACTTGAAGGTGTTTTAAAGAACCTATATGGGAATTCTAAGCGACATGTCAAAAATGTCTGTCAATTTCTTGTCTTGGTATTTGTTTTGTTTATATCTGTACTGATATATACAAATGGAATTCAAGATTTTTTCGAATTTTTCTTATAAATGTTAAATAAGATATTCGAATAAATTCTTGATGATGCGAATTTTTGTTATGATTCATATTGTGTACTGAAAGTCCTTTGAACGAAATAAGGTATCTATTGACCAACCCACTCAATCATCTCAAATGATATTAAGTTTAAATACTAATCATTACAGTGGCAATTAGCTATTGCTGGATTGGTCGAGAGGCTGGTGAGTTTCATTGCAACCTAGAGAGCAGCGGTTCAATTCTCTAGGCGTGTAAGCAGCTTTTGTAATCAAAACAATATAATTTAAATCAATGAGATAGACCATGATAGACCGGCAACCTAGCAATCTGACATGTGGTTGTCAGAGCAATCTGTCAATCGGATTTTTTTTTCGGCGCGTAGAAGTTTCTTGACATTCTCTTAGAAGCTGAACAGCGTTCTCTACAGCCACCTAAACGAACTTGAAAGTAGCTTTAAGAACTTAAATTTTGGGCTGATTAGCATTCTCTTCAGACACAAACGAGAGCTGATTAAGCTTCTATGGAACCTTTTTAAGGGAATTCTGGTTGCTTGGGCATGAATATTGCGTATTTTTTGAAGGGTTATCGGCGAAGGAATAAAAATAGGTTTTGAAAAACACTCTTCAAATTTCAGAAGCGTTTTTCTCGGTTCGATGTTTCTGTTTCATTCGACGTAATGAAAGCTCACGCGAGAATTATGCATTTTATCACAAATTTACCGCTACACTCGATAACTCACTAATTAAACATCCACTATGCCCAGAAAATTTCCAGTATTTGCCTCAGAAACAATTGGTGCAAGTTGAACGAATCAAAGGACGAAAGAAAACAGACGTATGGAACAAATTTCCCCTCCAAACGGCGAATGTTTTCAGACGTATGAACGATTTATGTTTGAACATGTTTCCTATGGTTAAAATAGCTCTCAAAATTGAAAAAAAAATGAAATTCATAATGTGGAATATCTGACACACACTGACAACTCATCTGACTCACTAATTAAACATCCACTATGCCCAGAAAATTTCCAGTATTTGCCTCAGAAACAATTGGTGCAAGTTGAACGAATCAAAGGACGAAAGAAAACAGACGTATGGAACAAATTTCCCCTCCAAACGGCGAATGTTTTCAGACGTATGAACGATTTATGTTTGAACATGTTTCCTATGGTTAAAATAGCTCTCAAAATTGAAAAAAAAAATGAAATTCATAATGTGGAATATCTGACACACACTGACAACTCATCTGACTCACTAATTAAACATCCACTATGCCCAGAAAATTTCCAGTATTTGCCTCAGAAACAATTGGTGCAAGTTGAACGAATCAAAGGACGAAAGAAAACAGACGTATGGAACAAATTTCCCCTCCAAACGGCGAATGTTTTCAGACGTATGAACGATTTATGTTTGAACATGTTTCCTATGGTTAAAATAGCTCTCAAAATTGAAAAAAAAAATGAAATTCATAATGTGGAATATCTGACACACACTGACAACTCATCTGACTCACTAATTAAACATCCACTATGCCCAGAAAATTTCCAGTATTTGCCTCAGAAACAATTGGTGCAAGTTGAACGAATCAAAGGACGAAAGAAAACAGACGTATGGAACAAATTTCCCCTCCAAACGGCGAATGTTTTCAGACGTATGAACGATTTATGTTTGAACATGTTTCCTATGGTTAAAATAGCTCTCAAAATTGAAAAAAAAATGAAATTCATAATGTGGAATATCTGACACCATTACAGTTCCATGGATACTGCGTTTTTTTAAGGGTTGAGAGTCACTGGACAGCACTAACGCTTTAAATCGTCAAAAGGTTTTTAAAACAAATACATCTGGACATATACAGTCGCTGCACCGATGCTTTATGTGAAAAACTGTCAAAGAAAAAGAACAAGAACAAGATGAGCATCAGACGACAGCAAATGAACGCAGCTTTACAAAATTGTCCCAAAAATTAATAGTTTTCAAGTGATTTCGCCTAAAGTTTCAACCCGTTGAAGCAGATTCGGGAGAATCACATTTTCTGTAGATCGTCCCAGCGCGGTTTCACAAAACAGGTAAGCATCTTGCCAAAAAAAATGAAAAATCCGAAATTAACTATCTCTCAATCAGATCATGCTAGGGAAGTACGAACCTCCCGAGGGTACAATCCGGAACAACAGTAACCGGGTCGATCCTGCCGCTGTGGTGATGACGATGATGTCATCACCACCCCCATTATACTCAACTATTGCTGCTGGTTCGATCCCGCTCCAGCAGGTATCGACTTCCGCTGGTCCCAGGAAGATGAACGACTCGAACAATGTCACGGTGATGGCTGGAACATCCGGTGGATCAACAACAACCATAATGACAACCGTTACGACGGGAACAGATCTTCCAGGGAAGATAACACAGTATCAATGTCAACTTTGTATGAAGTGCTTCGATAACATCGTAACTCTCACGGAACATTTGAAAACGCATGAAAACGATTATCGGGCCAGTACTACTAATTATCAAAATGGACCTGACCAAATAGCGACCGGGATGATCAAGACGGAACCAACCACATTTCAACTTTTGTCTCCTCCGATTTATCCTGGATTCCAGGTAGCAGCAGTAAGTAATGCTGCCCAGGCATGTCATATATGCCAAAAGGTTTTCAATTCGGTAGACCAATTTCAAGCGCACATGAAGATTCATGAAAACGAGTTTCGCAATAGAGCGTTATATCAAGCAGATGGAAGTGGCCAACAAGCCCCAGCAGAAGGGCAATCGGAAGACGGCAAACCTATCGATTGTATCGTGTGCCATAAAAAATTTCAAACAGCCACTATGCTAGCCGTACATTTAAAGGAACATAGCGCTCAGAAACCGTTTAGCTGCTCTGTTTGTGGCAAAGGATTTATTCAATCCAACAATCTTTCGACCCACATGAAGGTACACTCTGGTCAAAAACCTTACAAGTGTGAGATATGTGGCAAACATTTTAGTCAATCGAACAATCTGAAAACCCATGTTCGGACTCACACCAATGAGCGACCATATGCGTGTGCCATTTGCGAGAAGCGTTTCAACCAGAAGAACAATCTAACTACCCATATGCGAACTCATGCTCTGTACTGCAAGGGATGTCGCATCCAATTCCATCATCCTAGCGAACTTTCCAAACATTCCCGGGTATGTTATTCGGATCAGAAGCCCAACATTTGCACCGTTTGCAACAAGGTGTTCCTCAACAACGAAGAACTTGCCGAGCACAGCAAGCAGCACACGCTCGTCAAACCTCATAAATGTCAAATCTGCCATAAAACGTTTACTCAATCCAATAATCTTAAAACCCACATGAAAACACACATTTTCCAGGATCCTTTCAAGTGTCTGTTCTGTTCTCGTTCTTTCCAAAACGAGGAAGAATTTACCCGTCATTCGCTGGTCCATTCATCGCCCAAACCGTTTAGCTGTCCATACTGCGGCAAGCAATTTATCCAATCCAACAACCTTAAAACGCACGTTCGAACGCACACCGGCGAAAAGCCATATAAGTGTTACATTTGCGATCGACTGTTCAACCAGAAGAACAATCTCAACACCCATCTGCGCATCCACCAGGGTCTAAAACCGTACCAGTGTTCGATCTGCGAGAAGCGCTTCAACCAGAGCAACAATCTAAACAAACACATTTACAAGGTTCACTGTCACGACAAACCGGGACCAACGACCACTTCCGCAGTTGCGGCATCAGCAGCAGCAACAAGTGGACAGAACTCTGCAGTTGCTTCTCATTCGCTAGTACCGCACCAGCTGGTCGCCTCGACCGTTACAATCGATGCACTCGGTGTGCAAGTTTCGAACAGCAGCAGTGGTGCAGCACCGTCAGCCCATCAAGGTGGAAGTAGCTGACTTACACGTTAACACGTAACGCTTACTTTGGAAGGAAAGTAAACGATAATCCCACACCAACCAACCCATAACAACAGAACAGTAGTAACGAAACGAACGTCATTGTAGTAGCAACAGTATATGATATAATGTAATCCCCCGTAAATTAAGTGAAATATTTAATGAAATAAATGTTACCGAACGGTATAGGCGCCTGTGTAAGCATGGATTATAGATCCGATATCTTCCTTTCCTTGGTGTTAGTAGAGGGGGAAGCCGTAATAGTCGCGTCGACTCACATCGCCATACAAAAAATCAGGTCTTTCAAAGGTTAAGTATGTATATCAAATTGTATAGCAAAGTACCAGTACCAGTTATCTATCTTCACTATTAAGACTCACAGATCGAGCATGGTATAAAGATCCACCAAAAATTGATTTCACCTTGAAGAACTGCATTAAAGCTGGAAGTAACCAACGAATCGTACTTCCAAAGTTTAACGAGTTCATATCCAACAAATACCCAACATTACCACACATTTATACAGATGGTTCAAAAAACAGCAATAGTACTGGAGCTGGAGTATATTCGCCAACCATGAGGATAAGCCACAATCTACCGCATGATTGTAGCATATTCTCAGCAGAAGCTTATGCACTTAATGTTGCTGCCCAAGAATCCAACAGTAGTGAACCCACTCTTATCTTAACAGATTCAGCTAGCTGTCTAGATGCACTCTTTAACGGAAAATCACGACATCCATGGATTCAGTCCATAGAGAGCCATTCACATGAGCACAATATAACATTTACTTGGGTACCAGGGCATGCTGGAATACCCGGAAACGAGGAGGCCGATAGATGTGCAAATGTGGCACGCAGCAGTACTCCACCAACCACTTCTAGAATTCCTGCTCAACACGCTGTACGTACCATCAAGTCCAGCATGTGGTGGACATGGGAGTCTACATGGCCTGCTTTCCTAAGACAAATCAAATATTCAGTGTCGAGATACAAAGACCGAAAATGCTCATCAGATCAACGTGCTCTAACAAGATTGCGCATAGGTCACACAAGGCTGACCCATGCGCACCTGTTTGATAGAAGCTCTCCGCCGATGTGTCAGTTCTGTGGTGTTCAGATAACTGTACAACATATTCTGATCGACTGCCGGGGATACAAGGAAGTCCGCAAAAAACACAACATCAAGGGAACTGTCTTTGAAATTTAAAAAAAACGACGAATCACATGAGGGTCCACTACTCAAATTCTTGAAAGAAAGCAACATTTATAAAACTTTGTAAATAAGCATATCACTCGACACGAATGCCATAAGGATGGTAAAGTGTCGTTAATAAAACTTAAAAAAAAAGTTATCTATCTTATTTCTAAAGTTGGGACTTTGTCATCTCAGTTTAATACGAACTACGACGAAGGCATTAATTCGATGTTTTATGTATAGCTTTATTATAATAATAGTGTAATATGCACGATACATTGCTTTAAAAATCATCAAGAGCAACGACTAGAAATAGGACACTTAAAATCTATTGTATCATCATTATACACGTTACTTTTGAAAGTGTACTAATTATTATATTAACGCTTTGCTTATATTATATTTGTGGTGAAAAAAAAATTGGAACGTTTACGTTTGCCTTGAATACGGATGCTAAAACCACAATTCAAAAACTTACCACTTCTATTACATTTGTATATTGTATAATGATTAGATGGGTTTACCGGATTCACTACACTGGCATTTTTTCAAAAAGCATATTTTTCAATACCACATTCGTTACATGAACTGTACATTGAGCTCGAACGGATAACCGTCGTCGTACTTACCTTGACGAAAGATTTGTGCATGTTGCCACATTTTCCCGCCACTCAAGTGAGCCCGAATGGTAAATTTTCCAACACCTGCAAGCTCCTGTAGAGATGATACCCTTGTACCTGAGAGGGTAGCCGCAATTAGTTTCAATGACATTTAAAGCGCAATTAAAACTTACCATCCTCTTTCAGATATGCTATGTCTATCTTAGCGCCCTCGTAGATTTGTGTACCCAACTTAAGCTGTACGTTTTTGACCTTCATGCCTTGGATTGAAAAATCAAATTTCCAACTTATAAATGCCTCGGCGGTTCCTTCGGTGCGAGCTAAATACACCATTTTCCAGTCGTGTTCTTCCTTTCGGAAAATATTTTCACTAGTAAACTGACACGATTGCCAGTTTTTGATCGATTCGACTATCGTCAGCTGACTATTGCTTGGTTCCTTAATGAACCGTTGATAGGTGTCCTTGGTGCAGGAATATCTTATATTGAACTGCTTAGTCCGAATCTCAGCCTCGTTGGGAATGAAAATATAAAACGTGTTGAGCTTTTGTTCGCCCCGTTGTAGTCTCCATTCCATGCTTCCAGAGCTACGACCCTCTAATTCGGCCTGATTAGCTGGTCTTGTGCTGATGAGTTGAAGACATTCTTCTAGTGTCCTTTTTCTAAGATAGAACATCCTCGGTGCCGATACTCTTTCTCTTCGTTTTTCTCGCAATTTCAAAATTGTCTCGAGAAGCTCCTTCTCAGTGCAGCTGTTTCTCCGTTTTAACACCTTCGAGTGATCATTAGAGTATCTCCAGGTGACGTCTTGAATGTCTTCGCGAGAGAAAGCAAAAACATACGCGATCTCTTTTTTCCAACCATGCTCATACATCAGAGGTGAATCGATGGCGTTTTCACAGGGGTCAACGTGAATCCATTTTCGTTTCCGTTCCGAATAAACTTCGGTCCAAACGTGGTCACCCGTGGAAAATACAAAACGTGCTTCGTAGCCCAAAGCCCGGCACAGGAATGTAAAACAGTTAGCCCATTCTCCGCAACGACCACATCTAGTGTGAAGCAATTTCTCCACATCATTGTACCTGTAGAATCGCCTCTGTTGGTCACAACATTGATAAACTTCCACCCGCACACCGTCTTCGACACCACTGCTCACCTGTTGAGTTTTCTCATTTCCACAGATCGAACAGGGCAACGTATTTATCCATCGAAAGAAATCCGCCTTGAACCAGCTCACCAGTTCTTCCAGAATCAGATCAACCATCCAAGGCTCATCACTTTCAGGGTACGTCCCTGCCTTTATCAGCTTCTGGGCTTTTCTTAGCTTTTCTTTGGCTCGTTCACGGAGTTTTTCCATCGGCACCATGCTCCTTGCGCTCTCCAGCAATTGCTTATCTTCGTACTGCATCACCTGATCCGAAAGCAGCTCCAACTGCTGTAGAAACGCATTACGAGAGCTGATGATCTTTGGAAAAGCTATCCTACGATGAAATGCTGCACCAGCACGTATGCGAGGCTCGATTGGCTTGAATGCCGCTGTGCTCGGTTTAACCAGCTCAATTAGTTTTGTATCCACTTGACTGCCAGTACCGGAACTAGTCGAAGGAGGATTCTGTACGGAATCCTTCCGTTCATGGATAAAGTCTCGATACTTTCTTATCTTCGCAATGATTACGTTCGATGGTAGCGTTAGCGTACCATTTTTTTCCACGTATCTGTGGATAGAACAGGCTTTGTATAACAAGTGTTTAAATTTTTATATTAATTTATTAAAATATACAGAACATAGCTCAGAACTTGTTAGGACAGGAGGATCTTCTCGTACTTAAAGCAACGTTTTTATTAAGCTTCTTTTAAAATTAACAAGGTTAGAAGCGCTTTCAGTCTAACTGTGAATACAATAATGAAAATTTATCTAATGTGTAGGTTGCAAATTAAGTCTAACAAAAAATAAAAAATTGCTTCTCTTACCCCATTTCCAGCATCAGCTGCTTCATGCCCTTGACCGAGAGCAGCTTTTCCTTGATGGTTTTGTTTTCCAGCCGGATCGAGCGGTACTTTTCGTTCCCTGGTTCCCGGATGATGTTGTCCAATAACCGGAGCAAGGTTTCGGCTCCAGCCACGTAGCTGTCCTTGGGGTTGGATCGCTCCAACGCCAGGACCAGCGATTCGTTCAGCAGGGTCGCCATCTACGCTAGGACCAGTTTCTATACGTGTGATATAAATATGCAACTATCGCTTCAAGTTACGCAATGAATTTATTGGTTTAAGGATCGACTTTGACGAGCCAATTAAAGTCGATTTTGCGAAACACTTCACGGAACCACTCGAAACTCTGCAAAATGACGAAAGCGAAGGAAGAAACACCACATGCGAACGATTGACGCGAAAATGACTCGACAAAAAGTGCAAAATAAAATTGAAAACATGCTCTCAGTCGATTTTCAAAAGGGGGCAATTCAACTTCGAAATTAAATTTTAAATCTGAAAATACTTATACAAAAATTTTTTTTGTAAAAATCTTTAAAACGGGAGATGATTGCACATTGAAATTCTTATTTTTCGTTTTTTTTTAATATTTCATTTTGAAAAATATTCCTCGAAACGACAGAATCAAAACAAAATTTTGATTTTTTTTTATTTTGATCGATTCTTTCTCTGAAAACAATTACAAATAAAAAGCGATTTTAAAGCCACACACGCTCAGAAAATTTTATATGTTCACGCACACGGAAAAATAGAGTTATTCATAAAATGTGTTGCGATTACACCTTCAAAATAACTAATCGGTTGCTGCTCAGAATTGGTATATCCCCAATTCAATTTTGGGTAGTTTTGGGTCGCCAGTATACAGATGTGAACTAAAACTAGATTAGTCAACTCTGTATAAAAAGTTTGCTGTTGTTGGAATTTAGTTTGAAGGGATGTCGAAGCGAAAAAAGAAAAAATATTTTAACTTTTTGATCGCGGAGGATCATTTTAACAACCGAATCCGGTGACACAGAAGCTAATTTGACTGAGCAAGGAATGTCAATCGAAATTTAAAAAAGGTAAAGTTGCTTGCATCACGAACATTTAATTAACTAAAATTTTTCCAATATACTTTTTTCGAACTGTTAGAAACAACGTCTGAAAATGCGAGCCAGTGCCGAGAAAGCGCTCGTCAAGAAAAGGAACGGACAGATTCTGCAGAAAACGCTGGTGAACGAGCTGGAACAATTGTTCCATAAGATATGATGGATCTGATTGGAAAATTTTCGTAGCCTATCCGGACATCGCCATCCGATGGAACTTTCGCTCGATGTGCATCGAACAATTCTGCCAAAATAAGTAAGTTCGATGAGACCCAATTTCGTCATCTTAGATTTAGATCAATTCGGTATCAATTTAATTTTTTTTTAGAAAAAACCAAGCACCATCGATAAATATCTGGGCTCCTCGGAACTCTTACTTAAGGTTAACCCGGAACGGGACTGCGGCGGGGAGCGACGGCGGTGTATTCTGGAAAAGGGAGCCAAATTAGAACCGAGAAATTGATCTCTGCACTGCATTCCCATACGTACAAAAATGTGAGTATTAGTAAATTAAACAAGTCCCATAATAGATAGATAATAGAATTAGTTCATTTTAAACAAAACCGGGATTTAAAAACCCACCATGAAAACATTAGCGCATTTTATTAAACAGTAATTTTCTTGGAATGGTTTATACCAATTAAATTGTTCAAATCAATTGTTTCAAATTATAAATATTTTTCACCAAATTGATGCTTTAATTTTATTCAATCATTAAGCTTTGATTTCTATTTCAGGTACATTATTCCTTTTTTCATCGGAAACGGCGAATTGTGTTACAGTTGGTGTTATTCAACTTCGGACCCGTCAACGGGAGAGAAACACCTGCTATGGCTAAAATGTAAGAAGATAGTTAATCTGTTTCCAAAATTATTGTAACAATTGACAGCACCTAATTGATTGGTTTGATTTCAGGAACCGGTGCTGAACAGAGTTAACGAACCTGGAACGGGCGCTGGTTTTCGATAAGACCAAAATTCTGCATCAGATGTTGGCCGCTTATGATCCGAACGGTGCCCGGTCAAAGAAGATTGAGAGTTTCTGGCGGAAGAAAAAAACTCACAAGCATCTATACTGAAGCGAAGCTATGGATGCGTTTAAATCGTTTGTTTCATTACCTTTAATGATATAAATAAAGACTTAATTATTGCGAAGATAAATTTTTTCTAAGAAATTCTTTTCAAATTTACTTTTGCAGAGAAATTTCCAAAATACATGGACATCCCCATGTCAAAATATACAGAATTGACTAACTGGCTGAAAGCTTTCGAATGTATAAAAGCTTTTTGCTCACGCTCTGTGTAAAGCGCCCAAACATAAAACTAAGTGGAGACACTTTTCTCGAATCTGTATGGATTTTTATACAGAACGGAGTAACTTTGTTTACCGTGCAGCGAAAAAAAATTATTTTCCTTTGTTTATTCGCCAAACAGTACAGAAGTTTTCTCTGAGTGTTGGTATCGTAAAAAATTGTAGTGTTTTTTTTTTCATTTAAGAGATGCAACCTATTTTTCGTACCATATCATTTTCACATACTCTGCACTTACGGTTAGTTTTGGCTTCTTTTAATTACTTATGTGTACGATTTTCTAAGGGTGTATATCTCGGTGTTGAAGTGAAAAATCTTTTAATTTTTAGAAGGGAATTTGTCTCAGTGCGCTGCACGTGGTTATTATTTTTTTTTTCTCTAAGCGAATATTTACAAACTCGTGTTCGGTCGGTTCAGACGGTGTGCTTTTTGGTGCGGCAATTTTTGTTCTTGTGTTTCAGGGAATTTAGGAACTAAATTCAACTTTTTTTCGCTAGATTAATTGAAATCCAAGCAGATAGAACACAATGGAAGTGGATTGTGATAAAATTCGGTGGAATATACAACGTTTACGGGATGAACTCCATTGCTCTAATGTGGATCGGTTTTTAAGGTTATCCGTGAGTATTTTCAGCCGTTCGATATAGAACAGTAATTTACTAGTCTTAATTCTTCTAGAAATTCACTTCTACGGACATGGACGAGCTAGTGACTTTCTTAGGAGAACTACTGGAAGATCCCACATACACCACCGCCATCGGAACAGGATTTGGGGATATTTTGCTTTTGATAGTGGCGAACGTATTTCCCTGTAATAACCCTGCGATAGTACCAGCAAAGAATGAGCAGTACATTCGGAAATGTGTAGCTCTATCAAAACTTGTCGGTTTAAATCCCAGCGTTTTGAGGTAATTTTACTATTTTCACCAACAACAAAAAAAAATACATTCTTATTCATATTACATTGTACAGATTCAGCGTACAATACTTCCGGAACAATCCAGCACCTTTCAGTCAGGAAGAGAACTACACCCCCAAGAAAAAAGTGAAAAAGTCAATCCATGCTCCTGTCAGCGAACTGGACATTATTCAGTGTTGCTATCGATTTTTGGTAGCCGACCCTAATTATTTCCGTCGGGCCTGGAATTGGTCTGAATTCTTGCAACTTTACAAGAGCGCTTCTTCCAGTCAGTGCAGCAGACAGCGTTTCTATTTCAATCGTATTCTTGCTTTGATCAGCTGTATGACGCAAAGTGAGTTGAGCCAGCTAGATAGGGAAATCCAGATGGAAGTGGAGATTGAGGAGCAGATGAGGACGGGTGACAGTTGGGTAGATACTGAAAAAAAACCCGAAAGCGGAGAGAAAAATCGAATTTGGTGGAATTTCCGCAGCGATGTTGTGGTAAATGTTGGCGATGTGCTGTTGCCGATTTTCGATTCTTCAAATTGTGAGTATTATCGAAATCAGGAAAAGATGAACGATGAACTGGTTATTGTCGACTCAACAAGAATCAACGTTAGAAGTCTAGCGTTAGGGGTGTCTTCGGGTAAAGCGATTTGCTTATCGGGTCCAGTGGGTTGCGGCAAGACTTCGCTGGTAGAACATTTAGCATGCAAAACTGGTCGAATCGCTCCTAAGACACGAGATACAGAATGTCCTGTAAACACCGTTTTGAAGGAAAAAGCACGAAAACGAAAAGCAAATGGCAAGGAAGAACAGATGAATAAACTTAGCATCGATCAGGCTGCATTGGAAAAGTTGAAGACTAGTACTCCCAAGAATGGATTCCTTCGAATACAGTTAGGTGATCAAACCGATAGCAAGATGTTGCTGGGCCATTATCGTTGTACCGATACACCGGGTGAATTTGTATGGCAACCAGGTGTCCTTACACAGGCGGTCATGAACGGTTATTGGCTGCTTTTAGAAGACTTGGATTCGGCAACACAAGATGTATGTACCGTTCTTACCAATTTGCTGGAAAACAACTACTTGAGTGTGCCAGGCTTCCGAGATTGTTTACAGATAGAACCCGGCTTTCAATTGTTCCTAACATTGAGAACAAATAAGTCTGGGACCTCGTCAGCGCATAACGTCTACACTCTTTTGGAAAAATACCTATACACTATCAATCTTCTATCACTTTCGCGACCAGAGCTGTGCTCAATCATCTGTACAAATTTTCCGAAACTAAAACCCGTGGCCAGCCGCATTGTCGACATTTATTTGACCTTCTCCAGTGGATGTCATGCTATCACCAATGACAGAATCGATGAGAGCATCAGCATTCTAACCAATTCGGACAATGGAAAAACAAACGGCCTGGAAACTGACGGAGACGATCATCTTCCCCGTTTTCAGTATGATCATATTTCGCTAACCTCGATTCCAAGTTCTGGGCGCCTGGTTTCAACTCGTGATTTGATAAAACTTTGCCGACGCTCCAATCCAACATTTTCGGTTACAAGCTCCGAGTGTGCTTATTTTGTGTTTCAAAACGCCGTGGATATATTCTGTTCCCATCTACCGGCAGGAGAAGCCCGACGTAATCTTATAGTGAGCATCGGTGGCAAAATCGGTATCTCCAAAAGTCGTTGCGAACATATCTGCGACGAATACAAACCCGATTTAGATGTTTCCAGTTCGAAGGATATAAAAATCGGACGAGTTGTGCTGGACCGCGGACGCACGAAACAAGAAATCGAGAACGATGAAAACGACTACGATTTTTCCCACAAGAAACTTCGCCTGGACAAAAACAGTTGCTCCAAAGTGCAAACACAGGATTTTAAGCTGCAAAGTAAAGCTCCCACTTTTTCGTTTACGCGTCCAGCGTCCTGCTTGCTTGAGCGAATTGCCGTCTCAGTTAGTCAACAGGAACCGATTCTTCTAGTTGGAGAAACTGGAGTCGGTAAAACAAGCGCCATTCAATACTTGGCATATCAAACACACCACAAATTGGTGGTTGTGAACATGAACAATCAATCTGATGTCTCTGATTTGATAGGCGGTTTTAAGCCAATCGATCTCAGTTATGTTATTACTCCACTACGCTACGAGTTTGAATTTTTGTTTAATCGAACTTTTAACGCGCAAAAGAACGAAAAATTTCTTTCGAATATCAGCATTTGCTACAACCGGGCTGAATTCAACGTCCTCGTTAAACTTATGCTGAAGATCATAGAAAAAGTCTTCCAGCGTAAAGAAGACGAACAGTTACGTTTGGAAAAGATCTACGAAAAGTGGACCGTTCTGCAGCAAAAACTTCAAAAATTAGACCAACAGCTGAAAAACTCCGTCAACGTGTCCTTCGCCTTCATCCCCGGCTCTCTGGTCAACTGCATCCGAAACGGCGACTGGGTGCTGCTGGACGAAATCAATCTGGCATCAACAGAAACGCTCGAGTGCCTATCGACCATCCTGGAACCGGACGGTTCCATCGTGCTGTTGGAACGGGGAGACTTCGTTCCGGTTCGACGCCATCCGGACTTTCGAATCTTTTCCTGTATGAATCCGAACACCGATGTAGGCAAAAAGGACCTACCGGTAGGAATCCGCAATCGCTTTACCGAATTCTTCGTCGACGAACTGACGGCTGAAAACGATTTGCTAATTTTGGTGAACGACTATCTCAGCAGTTCCGGAATTCAGAAGGTGAGCGCTGGGTTATTCAATAAGCACCCACTACAGCATTTATTTGTTTGGTTCTAACCGATCCTCGAGCGCCTGTATCCGTGATCCAAAAAGCCGGTTTAACCAAAGCAACCATTTTACCATTAGGGTTCATTATACCAGTTTCAACTCAACTTTTTTAAGAACTTGTATAAGGATTGGTACAAAACTGAGCAGATTTGGATCCAATTTCACACAGTTTTAAATTATTTGACAGTTAATTAATCACGAATGGGGTTGCCATATTTTCCACTGGATTAAATCTAATTTTGTTGGTCTAATTCTTGTATAAATTAGACCAAAGAATGGATCATGGATACAGGTGCTCTTACAGTTCCAAATTTTTTTTTGTCAACTCAAAAAATGTTCTATCACGAGACAGAAAAACCCATCTTCGGGTATTATTCTTTTAGCGTGTATGCTCGTTTCATATTCGCACCGAAAAAACTTTTCACATGAACGCTACGTGAAAATGTACATAGATTTTTGCCACCATGAAAATCACTTGAAATCTACGTGAATTTCAGGCAGCAAACAAAGCTCGCACAGCAAATAGAATTCACGTAATTTTCATATGAGTTGCAAGTAAATTCTCCTTAAGCATACGAGGGGGGATTTGCTTTGCTGCGATTCACGTAGATCTCAATAAAATATTAACGTATTTTGTTTTCTTTCACATACATTAAAAAATAAAGAATTTTATTTTTAAAGAAATTTTATTTAGCGATGTAAATAAGAAAAAACATTTTCATTTACACTTCACTATTTGCAAAAAATGAAAATCACTTCACTTCAACTTACTTATGACTTCACTTCAACTTTCACTTAACGACTTATGACGTCGTCAAGAAAATTGTATTCGGTGAGCCTACGTTGCAGTTGTTTGATCGGCCAGCAGCTCAAATTCCTCAATCTGTTGAAATGGAAAAAGATTGAAATAACAATGATACAACAACATATTTACTACTTACGAAAAAACAGTTGGTAGATCACCAAAAAACCTTCTATTTGTCAGCTGATAGTACATACTTCGATCCACGCCACATTGAGAACTGTGCTCCTTCACATAGATTTTACGTGATTGAGCCATTCAGAGTTATGTGAACATCACATGGAACACACCAGATTCGTCCATACTTGGCGGACCACTTGATTTTCACGTAAATCGAATGTGTCTTTGTTTTGACAGCATTCAACTATGCGAATTTCACGTAAGAATCAAGTGATTTTTTATTAGCTCCTACGTGCTTCACGTAAATCAAGCAAAATTTCACGTAATGAGTGGCTACGTGAAAATCTAGGTGAATTTAACGTTCCCTTTTCGGCTGAGTGCGGGATTCTTCGTAAAAATAACGGTTCTTCCCGTGGCTGAGCTTTTAAGAATGAAAAACTCTTTATTCATCGTTTTTTTTTTTAAACAGAAAGCGGTCTTCGCTTTGTTCCAGTTGAAAAGTTTTCGTTGCGATTTAACTCAACGTTTTTTAGAAAGTGATCAAACACAATTCAACTCTAAAGTGAACAAACAATATTTTAAATTAAATATCAAAACGTAAATTGGTAATATCACAATGCCGTCATGTTTTGAATTTTGTTGGCGCAGAAAAATGCGTTTTCCAGAACAAGAATTGGAACCGAATCTAGTTCCGCAGCAATCAGTTGGAAAAAGGTAACGTTTATTATAATACGTTTTATTCTTAATTGTAATTGTAGTTGTAATTTTATTGAGTAACGGTTTATTTCATTTCTCACAACTGTATTTCGATTCTCATTCAGGAGTCTGTTTTCCCGGATAAGGAATTTTGTGACCCGTTCAAATTCGGTTGAACGAAAGGAAGCTTCAATTTTGAGAAAAGAGAAACGAAAGGTGCAGAAAGCGTTACGAAGTACGATTCAAATAATCTTTGTTAAATAATGGATGATTCAATTAATAGACACTTTCCAATGTTATTTTAGATTATGGTAATTTCAACTGTTCGGCGGCTTTGTTGTACATCGGGGAGATAAGACAGGTCGTAGACTACGCTGTCTGGTGCGAGCATAACGACACTTTTGTGAAGCATGAAGACATTCGCAGAAACGAAAATCCTACACCGGAGAACAATCCTGCTCCTGCGCCTTGCCCTGGTCTTGCAGAAATTGCATCTCAGGAACAATACAGATACGTCGAAGTTCCTTCGGCAGTGTTTCGGGAACTTCACAAAGCGATGCGTCCCAGCACTCCGAAAGTCAGAAATCGTTTCAAAAACATCAATCGCACTCCTTTGATTCCCACCAGAACAATCTCCGATCTCTCGAAGGAAACTAATTTCGACACGGCCAATCCAGATCCTGCTCAACATTCTTCTCAGGGCATCAACAACAATTCGTCGCTTGACACCACGTTGGACCAGACGACAGATCCGGAATATTCTCTGAGTAGTATATCATTCTCATCGGACGATATCGAAGAGAAATGTGAGAAAAAAGAGGTGCCAACGTCCCGTTCGTCTTCATTCGCGTCGTACTACTTTCCAGCGGATTCTAATTCCAATATTTCAGATAGATCCGAACAAGCGATGCACAACGATGTCGAAGAGACAAATACTCCGGTGAAGGATTATAATCCTTCACCAGAGCTGGAAGCAATCGAGCTGTAATTTCCTCGAATACAAAGAAGAAGAAAGTGAAAGTCCGGTTTAAGAAGTGGATTCTTTAAAATTGTAACAAAACCATAAGATTATTTGAAATTTACTTTCCAATGAGATTTAAGTAAATAAGCTAATCATGAACATTTTTTTATACTTTTGAAATCTTACTGTAAGTGTAAGGCATAAATGAAAACTAAAAAATGAGCGTGCAAGCAATCAGCTGTTATGGATGTATACCAACATTAAAGATTTGTAAATAGAAATCATAAAAAGAAGAGATCGAAGGTTTCCTTAGCGATCGAAATAAATGATCCGGTCTCTTTCGATTTGGATCTTAAAGTTAAAGCAAGTGTTTAAGATAATCTTGAGAAAACCCAGCAACTTACAGTGGCGAACGAGGAAAAGTTGGTAAGTTCTTAAGTGATCCGAGTTGGATTGAATAGCTGAAGTGCGAACTAAAATTTTAAGAAGTGTTGATGGTTTGATAGTAAGTTCGAGTGAAAACTATTTTTTGCTATTTTTTTGGGTGCACAGTTAACTAGTTAACTAATTAAAATTTGATTAAGTGGTTTTGACTAGTGACTAAAAAGCTTATTTTATTTGGTTGTTTCTTTGGCAGAGTAGTCGGTCGAATTTAGACGCTACCAGCAGCCTTTGTTTTTTTAAGGTGCCATTGTCGACGCCACCCATCGCCATTGGAGACGCCGTCCATCACAGCCAGGACGCCGGCGTTGTTGATTGTTTTTTTGGAAGGTCTGGTATTTTCGGTGCTGTTTTAACTGCATTGGATTTGGTGTTGAGCTGTGAAACAAATTTTGGAAATTTTATTAGTTGGTGAGTGATTATTTTACAGTTTTTATTTTATTATTTGACAATTTTCATTGTTTTTTTTTTCAACCAATTCTGTGGATTGCATTCTTTTGTATTTTTATTGTTATTGGCTTTGTTTTATTTGAAAAAGCAATGGCCATGTTTGGAACAATTGACCCGTATGTTCCGGGAACGTCTTTCTCTAATTATATAGAAAGATTGGAATATTTCTTCTCATGCAATAATATTGCGGAAGATAAGAAGAAGGATCTTTTTCTGAGTTTTTGTGGCATGGTAGTTTTCGATGAGATAAAGCTACTTTTTCCGGCCGTTGATTTAAAAACTTTAAGCTATGAGGACATTTCTAAGAAATTAAAGGAAAGATACGATAAGAAAGATTCGGAGTTGCATGCGTATTGCAGATTTATTAACAGAAAGCAGGGACCCAACGAATCAAACGAAAATTTTATTTTGGCGGTTAAGCTATTGGCTGAAGCGTGTGAATTTGATGGCTACCGAGACAGAGCCATCAGGAATAAGCTGGTAATGGGGGTCCTGGATAAAGATCTCAGAAGAAGGTTGTTCAATGAAGAGAATTTAACTTTGAAGACGACTGAGAGGATGCTGAAAAGCTCCGAAAGGAATTTAGATAACGACCGATTTATGGATGCAGAGAATATTAATTCGGTAAAATTTAGGTTAGGTGATAGACAGGAACGACGGGATTCAAGAGGCCTAGAAAGAAGATCAACTTTTAGAGGCAGGTCACAAAGTCGGGACTTTGGTAGGTCCGAAAGATATAATCCGTTCAACAGATCACCATCAGGAAGCCGTTTCAAGTCGAAAGGCCGCTATGCAAATTTCAAATGCAACTATTGTGGCGAGATGGGTCATGTATGGAAATCGTGTTTTGAAAGGAAGAGGAAACAGAGAAGCATGGTCAATTTTGTTGATGATAAGCCTAGAGAGACGCCCAGGGAGAACGTTCACGACTATTTTAAGAGACTGAGGGTCGACTACAGCAGCAGCGATGAGTCAGGTGATTATCCATGTTTAATGATAAAATCAATAACGAATGTTAGTGAACCTTGTCTCCAACTTGTTCAAATTGATAATAAATTTATTGAAATGGAGATTGATAGCGGTTCAGCAGTATCCGTCATCAGTAAAGTTGATTTTATTAGAAAATTCAGGAAGCTATTGGTTGAAAATAGTGACAAGAAGCTAATGGTTATTAATGGTTCGACTTTGAAAATTTTTGGGAAGATTATGGTCGATGTTTTTTTCAATGGAAAGTCAGCTCGTTTGAGTTTGATAATTTTGGATGGAGATCATCAATTTATACCACTACTTGGTAGAAACTGGCTGGATATTCTTTGTGTTGGTTGGAGAAGGAGAATTTCGAATGTTTGTGAACTTAACAAAATTGAGGTGGAAAATAAAACAGAAAAATTTATTGATTGTATTAAAGTTCAGTATCCCAATGTTTTTGACAACGATTTTTCTTCACCTATTGAAGGATTTGAAGCGGACTTAGTGCTCAGAGAGGATAAACCAATTTTTAGAAAAGCTTATGATGTTCCTTACCGATTTAGGGACAAAGTTGTTGAGCATTTAGAAAAGCTTGAGAAGGACGGAATCATAACACCAATTAAAACCAGTTTATGGGCATCTCCAGTGGTTGTAGTTATTAAAAAAGACAATAATATCAGGCTCGTCATAGATTGCAAGGTTTCAATTAATAGGGTGCTCATTCGAGATACATATCCATTGCCTACAGCTCAAGATTTGTTTGCATCGTTGGCAGGTAGAAAAGTATTCTGTTCATTGGATTTAGCAACAGCATATACACAATTGAGTTTATCTGAAAAATCTAGAAAGTTTGTTGTTATCAATACTCTGCGTGGTTTATATAGTTATAACCGTCTACCTCAAGGAGCTTCCTCTAGTGCTAGCATTTTCCAACAAATAATGGAAACTGTATTGCAAGGAATCGATTATGTTTTCGTATATTTGGATGACGTTTTGATCGCTGGAAAAGATTTTGAGGATTGCCAAAGAAGGATTTGTATGGTTATTGAGAAACTGTCTAAGGCAAACATCAAGATTAATTTTAAAAAGTGTAAATTCTTCGTATCGGAATTGCCTTATTTGGGACATATTATAAGTGAGCAGGGATTGAAGCCAAACCCGGAAAAAGTGACCACAATTCAACAAGCTAAAGTGCCTAAAAATGTATCGGAGCTTAAAGCTTTCTTAGGTTTGATAAACTATTATGGAAAATTTCTTCCAAAGTTGGCTGTTCAGTTAAGTCCTTTGTACAATTTATTAAAAAAGGACGTTCGATATGTGTGGGACTCAAATTGTGATCGAGCTTTTAATAATAGTAAAACACAACTGCTTAATGCAGACTTTTTGGTTTTTTATGATCCTAATTTACCAATAGTGGTTTCGGCGGATGCTTGTTCTTACGGACTTGGCGGAGTAATTTCGCATGTAATCAATGGAGTTGAGAAGCCGATTTGGTTCACTTCCTTTTCTTTGAGCTCTTCCCAGAAGTCTTACCCTATTTTACACCTTGAAGCCATGGCCATAGTATCGACTGTTAAAAAGTTCCACAAGTTCTTATTTGGAAAAAAATTTATTATTTTCACTGACCACAAGCCATTACTAGGAATCTTGGGCAAGGAGGGTCGGCATACCATTTTTGTTACTAGGCTTCAACGTTTTATAATGGAACTATCTATCTATGAATTTGAAATTTTATATAAGCCGTCTGAGAAAATGGGTAACGCGGACTTCTGCTCAAGATTCCCGTTGGATGTCGAGGTTCCAAAAAAAGTAGACAATCAATTTGTTAAAAGTATCAATTTTACAAGCGAACTTCCGGTGGATTTTTCTTTGATTGCGGCCGAGACGAAACATGATAAATTTCTACAAAATATTAAATTGTTTTTGAAAAATGGTTGGCCAGATAGATTATCAAAAGAGTTGAAGGACTTATATTCGCAGCACCATGATTTGGAGGAACTTGAGGGAGTTTTACTTTTCCAGGAATGGGTCGTCATACCGGAAGCGTTACAAAAGAAAATGCTCAAGCTGTTACATGCAAATCATGTGGGTATTATTAAAATGAAACAGTTAGCAAGGAAAAGCGTGTATTGGGTTGGAATAAACAAAGATTTAGAGGATTTTGTTAAGAGATGCGAGACATGTGCGAAAATGGCTGTAGTTCAGGGGAAAAATGAAACTTTCAACTGGATACCCACTACAAGACCTTTCAGTCGCATCCATACAGATTTTTTTTATTTCGAAAGACAAAATTTTCTATTGATTATCGATAGTTTTTCTAAGTGGCTTGAGGTGTACCTAATGAACCTAGGAACGGATGCATTTAAGGTCCTGAAAAAGTTTACAGAATTTTTTGCGAGGTTTGGATTACCGGATGTTATTGTTTCGGATAATGGGCCTCCGTTCAATTCTCAGCAATTTATTTCTTTCATGGAGAGGCAAGGGATCAAAGTATACAAAAGTCCTCCTTATCATCCACAAAGTAACGGCCAGGCTGAAAGACTGGTGAGAGTAGTGAAGGATATTTTAAAAAAATTCTGGTTGGATTCAGAAATGAAAAATATGGATATACATGATAGACTCGATTATTTCCTTTTTAATTACAGGAATAGTTACTTGTCGGAAGGGGAAGATTTTCCATCGGCAAGAATTTTCAAATATAAACCGAAAACCTTACTAGATTTGACAAACCCGAAGAATAGTTTTAAAATGCAACTGACATCGATGTCAAATAAAGACGATAACCAGATTGGAAATCGAACAGAAGGAGTGAGTGAAGGTTTTGGCTATACATTTTACGAAAAAGAGAAATCGGATCCTTTTTCTAGTATCAAAAGAGGAGACAAGGTTTTCTATAGAAATCCAAACGAACGAAATATAGAGCGATGGTTAAATGCAATTTTTATTAAGCGATTGTCTCAAAATGTTTTCCAGATTGCTCTGGGAGCGCACGTGATCTCGGCCCACAGGGGGCAGATCAAAAGAGCGCAAACTGAACCAAGGCGCAATGCGGCGCTTCAGCTCCAGGCTCAGGATAACTCAGCAACAAATTTTAGCACAAGGATATCCAAAAGGCGTCGAGAAGAGTCCGAAGATGAGGCGTTTCATGGATTTTCGCCTTCTGAAATTCAACCGTCGACGTCAAGAGGGGCACCACATTTGCAGAGCAGCGAACTTATCCTGGGTCCTAAAGAGTCATCATCGCATTCAGTGGCCGTAAGAAGATCTGAAAGAAGAAGGAAAATTTTAAAAGCAAATGATTTTGTATACTTTTAGATTATTTTGTTATATTATATAATTTTGATTTGAATTGAATTAAATTATTAAGCTTTATTCTAAAGAAGGGAGAATTGTAAGTGTAAGGCATAAATGAAAACTAAAAAATGAGCGTGCAAGCAATCAGCTGTTATGGATGTATACCAACATTAAAGATTTGTAAATAGAAATCATAAAAAGAAGAGATCGAAGGTTTCCTTAGCGATCGAAATAAATGATCCGGTCTCTTTCGATTTGGATCTTAAAGTTAAAGCAAGTGTTTAAGATAATCTTGAGAAAACCCAGCAACTTACACTTACTTGTTATTGTACTCAGAAGCAAATATACATTTTTAAAAGCATATTAGGGATATTTTTATGCTCGGCTGAAATCAGCTTAACTGCTTACATTTCCATCGATATTCGAGTCAATATGATAGATAACAAAATTATTCCATCTGAAAGCTGTATTTACTTACTGTACGGATAACAATTCTTGTTTAGCTTAGCTATACACCATTTTAACTACCTACTTCATGGGGGAAAGCATTTCTGCTTTGCAAAAAGCTGTACCAAAGGTAATGCAATTGCAAAACTAAAACTAATTTTTCCCATTTTTTTTGCTTCCAGGTGCGTATCCTGAATACCGTCAAATTGTACCGCCGTCTACGGTCGCTTTCGCAGCTGGAACTAAACGACGGTCTCGGCAATAAACCCGTTTTCTCGCTGCGCACACTTTGCCGGGCTCTCAGTATCTGTGCCAAGAACCTGTGCGGATCGATCGAACGAAACCTGTACGAGGCTTTCTGCCTGAGCTTCCTCACCCAGTTGGATCTGAAAAGTCATCGAACGGTGCTCACTTTCATTCAGCGAACACTTCTGAACGATGTGAATCAAGCGATTGCACAGCAGATTCCTCGCCCTTCCGAAGGAGAACAGCTGAACTTTGAAGGATATTGGATCGAACAAGGACCCAAGGATGTGCAGCAATGTGAAAATTATATTCTAACCGAAAGCGTTCGAAATAATTTGCGAGATTTGGCACGAATCGTTTCAATCGGAAAATTACCAGTTCTATTGCAAGGTCCAACATCCGCCGGAAAGACCAGTTTGATTGAATACATTGCCAAACGGAGTGGAAATGTTTGTATGAGAATCAACAATCACGAGCATACTGATCTGCAGGAATATATTGGCACATATGTAGCAGACCTAACAGGGAAGCTGGTTTTCAAGGAAGGAGTACTTGTGGAAGCAATGCGTAACGGTCACTGGATCATTCTAGACGAACTGAACTTAGCACCAAGTGATATCCTCGAAGCGCTGAATCGTGTTTTGGATGACAATCGGGAGTTGTTCATCCCGGAAACCCAAATGGTCGTAAAAGCTCATCCAAATTTCATGCTCTTTGCTACCCAGAACCCTCCAGGTCTGTACGGCGGACGGAAACAACTCTCTCGAGCCTTCAAAAATCGTTTCATCGAGTTGCATTTCTCTGAGATACCTCGCGCTGAACTAGAAATTATTTTGGAAAAGCGTTGTCTGATTCCGAAATCGTACTCGCAAAAGATGGTGAAGGTTATGTCCGAACTTCAGGCAAACCGGAGAAGTACGGCCAAACAAAACTTCACTCTGAGAGATTTATTCCGATGGGGAAATCGCTATACCTTTGCCAATAAAAGCCTGCTCGAAGATAGCAGTTACGATTGGAATCAACATTTGATTGACGAAGGTTATTTGGTGCTGTCTTCGAAAGTGCGAAGTTTGTACGAAACCAACATTATTCAAGATGCACTGTATACACATTTTCGTAAACGGATTTCCGAGGACAATTTATTCACATTGAAAGGAAAAGAAACGTCGATGGTCACAAAGCCAATTCTAGAGCAACTGTTAAAACAAACCGCTCACGGTAACATAGTTTGGACATTTGATATGCGGCGAATGGCCGTGCTGGTAGCCAAAGCATTGGAGTTCAATGAACCTGTTTTGCTGGTGGGGCCAACTGGGTGCGGCAAGACAACTATTTGCCAGATTCTATCCTCCGTTCGGGGTACTACTTTACGAATCTTGAACTGTCACATGCACACTGAAGGTGCGGATTTCCTAGGGGGTCTGCGTCCTTTCCGAAAGAGCGATGTTCCCGATGAGCAACAGTCCTCAAATCAGCTATTCGAATGGTCCGATGGGCCACTTGTGCTCTCCATGCAGGAAGGTGGATTTTTCCTAGCTGATGAAATATCACTGGCCGAAGATTCGGTACTGGAGCGGCTTAACTGTGTCCTCGAACCCGAAAGAACTTTGTTATTAGCCGAAAAAGGCGGTGTTTCTACCGAAGGGTCTGAGTTTGTAATCACGGCAACAGAAGGCTTTCAATTTTTGGCAACGATGAATCCAGGAGGAGATTTCGGTAAAAAAGAACTATCACCTGCGTTGAGAAATCGTTTAACAGAAATCTGGTGTCGGCCGACTGATTCCAAAGAGGATTTAATACGAATAGCTGAACATTCTCTACGGCAAGGGCTAGGCAAACAGCACAATGTTTCTAAATTAGCACAAGTCATCATAGATGTAGTATTTTTGTTAAAATCTAAAGTCGACAAGTTGAACTTTAGCATACGAGATGTGCTAGCTTGGGTTACTTTCATCTGTAAGAACAGCAGCAACATTTCTTTGGCTGAATCACTGATCTACGGATTGGAGACCGTATTTTTAGATGCTCTGGAGCTACTACCGTACGAAACACTTGATGAAATAGTTGTTTTGCGCAAGGATATATTGTCTGCTTTAAAATTGTTGATCAAAACTCATTTGGCCATCGATAATTACAGCCTTAGCAAAGGAACCTCTGTAGAGTTCTCAAAGGATAAATTCGGTATTGTACCGTTTTATATTGAAACCAACTCCAAACGACGCAGTCAAAAAACGGAATTCATGTTCAGTGCACCGACTACGCAAAACAATCTTTTTCGGCTGTTATCGGCTTTGAGTCTCGATAAGGCGATCCTGCTTGAAGGACCACCCGGAGTCGGGAAAACATCTTTGGTAGAAAACCTTGCTAAAGCTACCGGTTATGATATAGTACGGATCAACCTTTGCGAACACACCGATTTGGCCGATCTTTTCGGAACAGATCTTCCTGCAGATGAGCAGTTCTTGGAGGAAAAAGAATCACCAAACAGTCAGCTAGGTTCGTTCGTCTGGCGCGATGGCCCTCTGCTGGCAGCATTGAAAGCTAAAAACACCTGGATATTGCTAGATGAACTGAATTTGGCACCTCAGAGTGTATTGGAAGGTTTGAATGCCATTCTGGATCATAGAGGTGAAGTGTATATTGCCGAATTGAACAAAACTTTCAAACTGGGGCAACAGACTCGGATCTTCGCAGCACAAAATCCTCTGAGACAAGGCGGTGGTCGGAAAGGTTTGCCGCAGTCTTTCCTGAATCGTTTTACTAAGGTTTATTTGAGAAAACTGGAACGATCAGACCTGTTACATGTTGTAAATGGAAAATACAATCAGCAGTTTGAACGCTTGGGTCGTGAGCTAATTCAAGATTTGGGAAGGAAATTTGGCAAAGATATAAGTTACTTCGAAGCTCTTGGTTCATCGGAAGATGCGTCAATTAAATTTGATCTGGCAGAAAATATGGTAAAATTTTCTGAGCATTTGGAACAAGGCATCGCAAATTTGGAATTTGGCTACAAAGGAGGACCGTTTGAAGCTAACCTTCGGGATATTCTACGCTGGTGTGATCTTCTTTTTAACGAACAAACAGGTTTTCTGAGAAAACGTTACTCTTCCTTTGATGAAAGTTATACATCTTTTGTTCAGGTTCTATTCGAAAAAATGAAACTAGTCTACTATCAGCGCATGAGAGCCGATTTGGATAAAAACTACATTCTGACATTATTCAGTAAAGTGTTCTCCTGTGACGCATTTGAGTTAGAGCAGATTTCCAACGATGTTGGATTTTACTGGACTGACGATAAACTCTACCTGGCGGATCTCGTTCTGGACAAAGCCAATACCTGTTCCAAATTAAATCCACTAAAAACTCACCAAAACTTCCCGATACTGTTACAATGCCAGGTGGAGTCGCTGAAGAATCTTATCGAATGCGTCCAACTAGAAAAGCCGGTAATTCTGTGCGGCCCAAGTGATTGTGGCAAAACCAAACTTATCCATCTGATGACCACACTGACGAATCGTTTTTGTAATGTGGATACCATAGATGATTCCGTTACCGGCAGTTTCCAACAATTCGATTTCAATCGTCATCTGGAAGAGGTTTCGTCGTTGGTAGAAACCGTGGTTATGAATGGCGTGAAGACGATGACACTAGATGGGACGTGGAACATCAGCATGATTCGGTTACTGGCCGTTTGGGAAAAGTATGTGCTGCTGAATGAAGGGAAAACCGGTAAGTTGGCATTCATCCCAATTATTTTTCCGTTGAATTTCACAAGCAATATAAAATCTAGGCAGAAAATCATTTGAATTTGTTGCTGGGATGAATAAACCCATTGGGCTTAAAATCCCGGAAAAAAAAAATTTGAATTTGTTCTCACATGGATTCGGCATATGGTTCCGCTAGTATCCGCTGCTAAATGATAAATTGTATTAGACTGTTTTCGTTGTAGTGATGTTTAACAAACCCAATCAAAAATACAAGTACCCGCATTGATTCGATGTATGTTCCCGCTAGTATCCGCAACCGTAAACACATTTCATCAAACTATTTTTGTTATGCGTATGCTATAATAGCTATGTAAAAAACGTCGAGAACAAAGTTTACAAAAATTCACACAAATACACACAAATACACAGACATCATCAGAACTCGTCGAGCTGATTCGATAGGTACCTATAAAGGTATATCTAAGACCCATAATTAATGATCTCCCAAATCGACCGATAACTATACCTTTCTGAAAGAAAGGCAAAACCCAATCAAAAATTCATTATCGGTTTAGTTCGACTAGTTTCTGCTAGGTGGCACCGTACGTAACTTTGTTTTCATTCTAGTGATGCATAACAAAACTACTTAATCAAAAATACACACTCGCATTGAGTATACGAATAAGGGTTATTTGAATTACAAATTGTTCCTTCGCCGGGAGTCTTTGTTTCGGGAGTGAGCTTAAAAATAACAGAATCTATTAAATAGATTAAATGAATAGAAACAAATTTTGTTTTCTGATTTATTTACAACTTATGTTTCAGCATTTGCCGCTAGCAATCTACAATCGGAAGAGATTGTGCTGTTCCGTAAACGTCTGGAAGCTTTGCAAAACGTAGTGGCCGTGCTACACAAACAACCGGATATAGCAACGAAGGACGAGACCAATCTGCGAACAATTTCCACCGTACTAGCAGTTTTGTCCAAGATGTCACAACAAGTTGAAATTCTCAACACTGGCGGTCACTTCGAATGGGTCGATTCCAAGATCGTAAAGTCGCTCAAGCATGGTCAGTACATTTGTTTGGAACACGTGAATCTGTGCTCATCGGCAATATTGGACCGTTTGAATCCTGTTTTTGAACCGGACGGCGCATTATTGATTTCGGAAAAAGGAGTTGATAGCAGCAGCGAATCGGAACTCATTCGAAAACATTCCGGTTTTCGAGCATTCCTTACCCTTGATCCCAAGAATGGTGAAATCTCTAGAGCCATGCGCAATCGTTGCGTAGAACTAGCCTTCCACAAGGAACCCTATGGGCTCGACGATCTGAGGCTGCTGATTTTCAATGCAGGGGTCAAAGATGTTTGGATAATGAACACGATTTTAGCTATCCATAGTGCAGTAAAGAAAATTTCAGAGTTCAATCAGTTCGGAGTAGCGCATATAGTCAAGCTTGCCTACCTTGTCAATCAAAATCTCCAAATGGGAGTCACTGCCGCAAAAAGTCTTACTATCAGCGCTCTAGAAGCGTATGTCCGGTCTTCAAATGTCGACCTAACCGGGTTCGGAATTGAGTTCTACAGAAATGCGTTGCTCAGTGCTATCAAAGAAGAAATCGACAAGTCGTTCAAAATCCCCAACCTAGTAGATTTTGAGAACGTTGTGTTAAAGTCTAATAATTTGACGGGCCTTCAATTGATTAAATTGCAAGCTGAACCTCTGCTATGTATTCTGAGGTGCCATCTGAGTGGTTTCGAAGATCAGAATAAGGCGTTATCTGGCATAAGCTACTTATTTGAGGAAAAGGCGGTAATTACTCTGGAAAATATCAAGTATTTGATGTATTTATTGTACGAAATATGTACTTTTGAAGATGCAAGCAAGCGTCAAATGTACTTAAGAAAATCGCTTCAAAATTTTTCTGATTCAAACACGGGCCCTATCAGCGTTATGCTCCAAGATCTGTTGAATTTGAATGATGCACTCTGTGATACGGTCACCAAGTTCTCCAACGAAAAAGATTCTCTTCCTTGGAATCGCACCATGTTCCCCAGAATTCGAGACTACCCGAATGATTGCGATTTACTGCAACATTGTTTGAGCGCATCTCTTTTATTACAAACCGTTCTGAAACCAATCGAGGTAGGAAATGTTACCAAATTGAGTAAAATCGACCTTTTAGCGTACTCCAAAGCTGTTTCGATGCAACTGATTACCGATACTGTTGGAAACGCTCTCGTCACGCAACTGTACGGCTTTCTTTCCGAATTTAAATCACAAGTTGAAACTGCTTTAAAAATGAAAAATATTTTAGACGAATCAACTTACACGAAACTCATAGGATCATACCTCTGGATCAATCGAATGATCGATCTGTCTCGTAAGAACTTGTTCGTAAGCAAAGAAATCAACTCCAAGCTGATCGACTACGTTACTTTGCACTTCCAATGGATTCGGAAGCATTGCTTGAGTCTTCTAGCAAACACTATTTCATTCCGAGACCTGAATGAAACACTAGGACAATCACTCAAAAGTGTTACTCATCCGTTGACACCTTTTAGAAAGATATATGCTAAGAAGTTCACAAACTTCAATCCGTTTTACACTGAAATCCAGATCCAACACCATCAACTTCGAGAAGAGTTCAACGAATTGATCCGTTTGATTCCCACTTTGCTGGGACTGTACGATTATGAAGAGTTCATTCGACGTGTTAATTTATTGAACCATCCGAAGATACAAGACTTGATTCGTGCACAGGTCGCTGCGCTTGGCAAAAGTTCATCTTTTCAAATCGAAACTACTACACCACTTACCTGTTTCGAGAGGCCAGAATGTAGGAACTTATTGTCGCTGATTCAAAGTTTCAAGGAGCACGAACAGAACAATGAAAACGTGGACTTACATCGTGCTTCTGAACAATTAACCCACATGTACAAGGTTTCAAATGAATTGGAAATTCCTGAGGAAAATGCTTACGCTCCTTACAAGTTTGCCCTCGAAATGTTCCCTGTACAGGAATATTTCTTGCTGAAACTGATCTTTGGTAAATCTGGGCCCAACTATGATTTTATTGCCAACACAAGGTCACTGAATATTAACGTATTGGAGCTTCTGAACAATTTAAACACAATCGAATACAAGAAGTTTATTGAAATGAGTGATGTGCTGTATGATCTAGTACTGTCAGATCATAATCTGTTGAACAACCTTCCTCAAGGGTTTTATCGAAGTCTATCGACTCACCAGCATCTGTTGAATAAAAAACTCCTCAATTTTCAAATGCAGTCCCTCGCTATCAACAGTAATGTTTGTTACCACAATGAGACCGAATCCAGCTACAAACAGCATGAAGAGCAACTTTCCAACCAATCCATCCATGGCGCTGTTCTGACCAACAACTGTTTATCTATTTTGTTAACCCCAAGCGGTGAAATACGTAGCACCGGCTTGGGAGAACTACCAGTTTGGCGCCGTACACTACAGCAGCTGCGAGAAGCTATTTGGTTTAACGCAGGAATACAACAGAAGCGTTTTGACCAACAATCGTCTGGCTTGAATAAAGCTGTTCAACAGGCCCGAGTACTACTTCTCGAGATAAGCACAATCCAGGACGCGATGCAGTGTTCAACAGAAAAAGCCGTTACAGATTTTGTACGTCTAACAAGTGAGCTGAGAACAACGGTTGACGATTGTAAACAATTTTTTTCGGAGCACAGCTACGACGATCTTTGTTCCAGTGCGAATCGTAATCGCCAGTGGCGTTTCGGAGCGCTTATCCAAAGTTTGTGTGGAGCCATCAGACTAAATTTACAAATTCACACACCTCTCCTGGATCCGGTTGAAAAAAATAAGCTCAAAAAAGAGTACAATAACGAGGACATTCAATACTACAGCACCCTCAATCAAGCGTACGAATATATGTCAATTACTATGAACTACAAACGATTAGGAAAACAGCCTAGGGATTTGATAAACGGACATTTGCATAATTTGAACACTAAACAACAAAAACTCTGTCGGAAGGTGGCTTTGCGCCCGGTGGAAAATAACTATACGGAACTAGCCAAAGATGTTAGCAATTTTCTTACATCTTGCTGCTATCCTGGTACGGTGCTAGAACTAATAAGAAATGCAAACGAATGCTTGGACTTTGAGGTTGACACCAAAAACCCCGTCAAGAATTGCACCCAATCTAAACATTTCCAAATGCGTATCAACGAGACCATCAAGCAAATAGAGCTTTGGATAAATATTTCCGATAAGTTCGAGCACCACACATTAAAGCGATACGCAGCTTATTATCAAGATGTCCTCGAACCAACACGCTGTTCGATCGCTATCTTCCGATATGGCCTCTGCAATCTTAAACACTGTCTGCTATCCAAACGCGATTCCATAGCTATAAAAAGCAACGGAGTTTTTTACGATTTAACAGAACGTGACGCGTTACCCAAAATACTGGAGAAATTTGTCCAATTTCCGGTCGTTAAGTCCTTGGAACTCTTTGACGAAGAATCGTCTGGTCACAAAGTCAACATATTCTCGCTGTTTGAAAAAATCGAGCATGGCGAAAGTAATTATTTCCGTTTGCTCAAAGCCAAGCTACAGGACGTGAAAAACTCAATCACTCTTCAAGGTGCAATCGACGAACAGGATTTCACCGATATCGACAAGATTGTGAACATTTGCAACCAGGTTTGGCAAAAGCAGGAGCACCAACGAAGAAAGAAACAAGCCGAAGATGATAGTTTGTATCAAACTAAAAATCACTGCGAAGAGGAAGATCAAGAGGTTATTGATAAACGAGAAATCGGAGATATGTTCCCGAACTATGTGGATGAAGATTTTGCCGATTTCATTCAGAACGACACACTCGAACAGGTGATAAAGATCGACAAGGTTAAACGGAATCAAAAATTCGCTGAAACTATTACCAATGAAGATTACACTCTTATATGCGAAAGTTTTATCTACCTTATGAACCGATTTTCCAAGTCGTATTACTACAATCCAGAAACCGTTGCTAATCAGGTGGACATAATTCCGGTAGATTACGTCACACCCTTCCAAACGAAAGTTTCGATCTTTGCTCAAATAATGCAAAAATTCAAAACTGTAATCAACAGTCGAATGGATGAAAGTATTTACCCTGGGTTGAGCTTCCTCATCGGTTTGATTCAAAACCGGTACGATTGTTTAGATTTGAAGCGTGAAGTGACCGGCAAGTATAATTTCTACAAGGATTCAAACATAGCTGAAGTAGTTCAGTGTGTAGAAGTACTTCAAAAGGTTGAAAAACGTACAAGAGAACTACTTCAAGAATGGCCCGATCACGCTGTCCTGAAGGATATTATCGGAATATTGAACCGCATCTATGCTCTACCTTCAACAGCCCCCATCGTACGATTCAGCACGGGTTTGCAACTTCTACGAGCTAAAATGGACGAGTGGAATGTAGTTGCTCATCGATTGAACAATTTGAGGGAGTTGGAAGCAGACATAGTTGAATTTGTCCATCGATGGATGCGCATGGAGTTACAGTTTTGGAGGGAATGTATTTCCCAAACTCACGACAACGTTAGATCGAAAGCTTACCGCTATTGGTTTTTCATGTACAACCTGATGCACGAGTATCTACAAAGTGATTCGAAAGCTAAGCTTGGTCATTTGTTGGATTATCGTAAAGTCGAGCGTCGTTTCGGTGAAGAAGAAATGTTGGAAGAAGAAGAAACACCAGAAGAGGGTACAGTAAAAATCGAGGATTTGATTCACGTTCTAAAACAGTTTATGGAATCATCAAACTATGCCGAATTCACAACTCGTCTTCGCATCTTCAAAGCGTTCGAACAATATCTTCTGCTACTAAACTATGAAAACAACAAGAAAAGAGATTCGTTGGTGGCAATTTTGTTCAATTTGCACTTGTATTACGATCAGTTTTCGGCGGAAATTGAGGAATTCATTCGAGACAAACGAGGCCCGATCGAGAAGAAGCTGAAAGAATTTGTCAAAATAGAATCCTTCAACAAAGATTTGTCCTACTTCAGCATGCGTAATAACATCGCTCGAGTGCATAGACATTTGCACAAATTCCTCAAAGAATTCGAGACAGAACTTAAAGAAAAAGTCTTGCCAGTGTTCACCCCAAAGAATCCGTCAACAGAAATAGCATCAGCCGATGAGCAAAAAATAAAAAATCTCCGATCAGAGCCCAAAGTAACTTACTATATGGTGGATGTGAAGAATTTCATGGCATCTTTGAAACTTAAGGAGAAGTATACGGTTTCAAACGTCCCCTTGGCGTCCGCGTCTGGACAAGATCTGTTGACTAAGATCGATCGGTATTTCATCACATCCCGGAACGTGGTCAAAGACGCTATCCTACATGCTCCCTACCCAGGTTTGATCTACAATTTAGACACTTTCGTGCACGAACAGATAGAAACGATCGAATATCTTCGTGGATTGGAAGTCGATCGGAGTCTTCCAAAGCCCAAGCAGAAATCTCAAGCCAAACAAATATTGAACCAGAAACGTAAGGCCTTAGCCGATTTCTACAAGAGCCTAACACAGTTGGGACTGAGCTATCGTAGTGGAATCGTTCAGAACAGCATCGATAACGATTTCGTCGACTTAGCCATTCATCCGTTTTCGGTCGATTTGCTCACGTCGACCAACAAGTATCGTAAAGTTGATCAGCATATCGTCTTCCTCAATGATAAACTCAACTTGCACTACTCTAAGTGCGTGTTCAAGATAAAAATGTTGTTGAAAGTCATGCTACAGCCTAATCCGGATGTTGGATTGATTAACATCGATCGAATTAAAGGTTTTGCGGTGGATATGTTTCTGTTGGTGCAGAACCAGCGCAAAGAGTTGGGTAAATCGATCCTTAGCATAGGCAAACTGCGCGACCAAATAGTAGATCTGACACAGTTGAACGAATGCCTGGAGTCAAAGGTGCGGACATTCGAATTTGAACATTCCAGAAGAAAGCTCAGAATGGTTCGTAAATGTGTGATCAAGACTGCTGAAGTACTGACTCAGTTTAGTTTGCTTATCAAATGTTCGCCCCTGGAAACTCGTAAAGAACTGCAGGTTTTGAGAGAAGAAAAAGGTCTTTCTCAGAAAGAACTTGAAACTACCTCTCAGCTTGTACAGGAAGGGCTTCAAATGGCTACCAAGCTGGTTGGTGATATGAAAGTGACCGACAACTACATCCCCGGAGATTTCATTAAAACCGTAGCTGTGGAATTCCGAGTCCTTCAAGAGTTGTTGAACAAAATTTGTGATCAGCTGAAGATTCAAAATGGTGAAGAATATAACGTTTATGCTCGGCCACTACTTGACCTGCTCAAATTGATTCGCGAATGTTCTAGAGATTCTAGAAATACTACCATAACGGCCCACGATTTCGACGAAGAAAGCATGAATAATGAATTAGAAAACATTATTCATTTAATTCTTATAGCAATGCAACAGATTTACAAAAAGTATTCCGATGTACAGAATTCCAATCAACAGTCTGACGAGGCTGTCACTGCGCAAAACGATAAGGAAGAAAGCGCGAACGAAACAGAATCGTCGTTGGAAGATCGCCACATAAAGGAAAAGATCGATTCAGATTTGGTTCACGACTTGAAAACGTTGAACGTAACAAAAGTAGTTGAAAAACTAGGAAATCTTTTTGAAATTCTAGAGAATACGCACGATTCCAACAGTTGTGCTTCCCTTCTACATAGGCTAACCCGGCTGATTCCTATCCTAGAGCAGTTTAATCTTTTGGTTGAATATTACCTGATCCAACAGTTGGGAGCACATAAGATCTGCACCCGGATGCTCTCGGTGATGTTGACAGTATTTATCGAATTGGGCACCAAAGGGTTCTGTGTGCCGAAAGATATCATGGATGATGAGCAGGAACAGGGTGGTGAACAGCAGGAGGGCAATCAAGAAGGCTCAAAGTTTGGTTTCGAAGACGGAGAAGGCGAGAAGGATGTTTCCAATAAAATCGAAAGTGAAGACCAGCTAGAGGACGCGAAGAAACCCGATCAGGATGAAAACAAAGAGGAAGAGGAGAAGGATAACAAGGAAGAGAAAGGTATCGACATGAGTGAAGATTTCGATTCCAAACTTCAAGACGTCGATAAACCGGAAGATGAGGAGTCTGATGAAGAGAAAAATGATGAAAACGAAGATATCGATAAACAAATGGGAGAAACAGAGGAAGGAGCAGAGAAATTGGACGACCAAATATGGGGTGATGATGAGGAAAAAGAGCAAGATGAAAAGGAAAACGATATGGAGGAAGAAGATGGCAAGGGATCGGGAGAATCAGATGATACGCATAATAACTTAGATTCGGAAAAAGATAAAGCCCCTGGAGAGGAAGATGAAGGTTTAGACGCAATCGATCAAGCAAAAGATGAACGAAGAAAAGAAAAACCCAAAGATATTGAAGATATGAACAATCAAGAAGGAGAGGAAGATCAAGAAAATCCACACCACAACGAGTTGGAAGAACCACCTCAACCAGATGATTTAGATTTGGATGAAGAATTTAATTTAGATAAGGAAAATCGCCCCGATAATGAAACGAATGAAGAAGATAAAGAAAATCAAGAAAATCCATTCGATATTGACAATATGAAAGACGGTGTGGACGATCAAAACGAGGAAAATGATGAAGACAAAACCTTGGAAAGCGAGGAGAAAAAACAGGAGGAAAATCAGGATTTATCTGACGAAGAGGAAACCAATCCAGAAGGTGGAGAAAAATTAGACGAAGACAATCAAAACGAAGATGAAACTGAGCCACAAGATGAAGAAAGCACGCAAATACCGGACGAAATCAAAGAACAGGAACAGGCAGCTGAACAAGAGGAAGGTGAAAAGAAACCACCCAATTATGAAAAACATCAAGAATCAAAAGATAAACGATCGGAGGAGGATAAGATAGAGGCGATGCTGGAAACGCAAAACAAAGGTACCAGTGATCAGGTGGCGAACGAAAAACCAGAGTCCAAACAGGAGAATGAGCTAGATGAACAAGACACTGGCGAAGATAAAGAAGGCGTTGGGCAGGCTGAGAATGAGAAATCGGACAGCGGACATCAAGGCATTGCAGAGTCGAAAGAAACTCGGGCTAAGGAAGATATGAACAAGCAGAAACAAAAACAAGAACGCCGTCGACAGGGCAATACCGACGAAGACAGAACGCTTGGTGACCCTGAGGACGCCGAGAAGAAGCGGCTAAAAACTCTGGATGAAATAAATCGTAAGGAGAGTACTGTTGAGGACCCAGAGGAAGAAAAGCAATCGGAGGAATACCAACACGTCAAAGATGCTAAAAGTTCGGACAAAACAACTCTGGACAATGCCACTGAAGAACAGTCGAAGAAAGTTCAACATAAGGATCAGAATGAAGAATCGGAAAATCCAGAGGACGAACCGGAAAACGCAGAGGAATTAATGGATGTAGATGAAACGAAAGAAGAATTAGAAGCTGCAAACACAGAGCTACAGGAGAGCGAGAAGACTGAACAAAAGAAAAATAAAGCCTCCAAAAAGGATGAAGATCAACAGGAGAAAGTTGAAAGTCTAGAGAACGTTGAAGTCGAGGGAGAAACTGTTCAAACCAGCGATGTGCCGAGAGGAGCAGAGACAACAGCTCACACGAGGTAAGCGACGATAATTACCATCTTATGAATCGTTAATGTTAATTAACGTTAATGTAATGTTAATTTGTTTCAGCATGGATATCCTGAGCGATTTATCCGTCCCAGAGGAACCAACCACGGCAGAAGCACTGGAACTACGAAAGCTTGTTGAGAAAGAATCGACAGCAGTTAACTCTGTTCAACCGGCTCACGAAGATTTCGATCAATGGCAGCATATTTCTAACAAAATGCTTCCCAATGCGAGAGAACTGTGCGAACAACTTCGTCTTATATTGGAACCCACGAAATGTACCCGACTCAAGGGTGACTACCGAACCGGTCGTCGAATCAATATGAAGAAAATCATTCCCTACATCGCTTCGCAATTTCGAAAAGACAAGATTTGGCTACGTAGAACAAAAGCCGCCCAACGGGACTACAAAATCACGATTGCCATAGATGATTCGAAGTCCATGGACCACAACAACTCGAAAGACCTTACGCTACAGGCCATCTCTCTGGTTTCCCAAGCCCTAACACTGCTGGAAAGTGGAAGGTTAAATGTGATGTCTTTCGGAGAATCGCCCCGAATCCTCCTTAAACATTCAGAGCAATTCGACGGGGCTAAGCTAATGAGTTCGCTGAACTTCGAACAGAACCAAAGCAGAATTGCCGATCTGTTGGATTTCATTCGGACGTTCAACTCGGAGGATGCGGCCTCCTCCGATAATGGCATCTTCGAGAATCTACTACTGATCATCAGCGATGGACGAAACATTTTCAGCGAAGGCGAGAAGAAGGTGAAAAACTCGGTCAAATTGGCTCGTCTTCAAAGGATTTTCATCGTTTATGTCATAATCGACAATCCAGAAAATAAGGTAAAATTGAATATTTATTTTTTTTTTTAATTTGAATTAAACCAACTTCTGATTTTCAGCATTCGATTATGGACATCCGGGTGCCACTGTTTACGGCCGATCGGAACGAAATCGTAATGCAGTCCTACCTAGATGTGTTCCCCTTCCCGTACTACGTGATTGTTCGGGATTTGGGACAGTTGCCACTGGTGCTGAGCGATGCCATGCGTCAGTGGTTCGAGCTGGTCAACGGTGAACAGTAGTAGTTTGTGATTCCATGAACGCTGTCGGGGTACCATTATTGCTTCTAAGGAAGTGTTATATGTAAAAAACTATAGGTTTAATGATACAAATTAAAATATTAACTTCTTTTTCCAAGTCGTCCATTTGGTCCTGGTTGTAAAATAAGATACAAATACAACATGGTAGATTATTTTCATTAAAGTTGTTAAAAATTTTATGCATAAATATATATTTTTATTTCGTAGTTTTGTAGCTCAAATTATTTTTTTTCCTTCTATGTAAAACATATAGGGTCGTGAAGTGATTTCATATGAACATTCTTATGTAGCTTCTTAACACGTCCAAAAAGATGAACCACCCTGTTGTCACGTTGTTCAAATGCTAAAATCAGATGGCGCTGCATGACGAACAGCTTTCATGCAACTATCGCCATTTCGACGATTCATAACTTCTCGCGTGAGCTTTCATTACGTCGAATGAAACAGAAACACCGAACCGAGAAAAACGCTTCTGAAATTTGAAGAGTGTTTTTCAAATCCTATTTTTATTCCTTCACCGATAACCCTTCAAAAAATACGCAATATTCATGGAAATTAATTGTGTCAGATATTCCACATTATGAATTTAATTTTTTGCAATTTTTAGAGCTATTTTTTAATCATATAGGAACATTCGACATATTCAAACATAAATTGTTCATACGTCTGAACACATTCGTCGTTTGGAGGGGAAATTTGTTTCATTCGTCTCTTTTCTTTCGTCCTTTGATTCGTTAAACTTGCACTTACGCCCAAATGTTTCTGATGTAAATACTATGGGAAATTTTCAATTTTCTCGGCGTAGTGGCTGTTTAATAAGTGGTGTAGCGGTAAATTGGTGAGTAAATGCATAATGAAATGTGTGAATCGGGTGCGACATCGATCAAACCAGCTAGCTGCTGCTGATCAGCTTTCTGTTGCCGATCAGCTGGAGGGGAAATTTGTCTCATTCGTCATTTGATTCGTTCAACTTTCACTTACGCCCAAATGTTTCTGAAACAATTACCGGTAAATTTTCAATTTGCTAAGCATAGTGAATGTTAAGTTAGTGAGTTATCGAGTGTAGCGGTAAATTTATTAGTGAAGCGTAATAAAAGTGTGAATCGGGTGATTGGGTGACTAACAGCAGCAGGCTGCTGCCGATCAGCCTGCTGCTGTTAGTTGTTAGGTTTGCTGCTACTGCTGCTGTTCGGTTTCTTTTACTTGCTGCATTATTTTACAGCATTCGAAAGCCTTGAGTTTGAGTATCGATTCAAGAACGCCTGAAAACAAGAATCTGAAATAATATTTATTGCCAGGTTGATATTCTGATTACCTCTACCTGTATACACTGTTTGCTCATGGAGTCCATAGCGAATGTGCTAGGTTTTTCTTCCTCTGCACATTCGCCGTTTGGAAGAAGGGACGTAAGCAACATTGAAATGGGCAAGCAAGGTTTTGTTTCATTCGTCATTTTTTAAGTCTTAAATTTTATACATTAAAAGGGTTTAAATTGATTGTTTTATCAATCATATAGGTAGATAATGTTATGATGAAGCTGTTCTAGTAAATATCTCAGTTTTTCAAATTTTGTTTCATTCGACGTAATGAAAGCTCACGCGAGACTTATGCTTCATCATCAAATATTCCAACCATTTTGATATGACATGATGGAAGCACTGACCAGTGGTCAGTGATGGAAGGTTGCATCTAAGACTCCTACACCCAAAGTAATTTAGCAATTATTCATACGGGATTTTTCACGTTAACTAAGCTTTTGTACAAATACAAATCTGAGCCTCGGGAGCAAGGTGGTAAGTGTGCGTATTGTTTTCCCTGTCAAAATTTAATTCATTTTAAGCTGTGGTTCTTGTTGTTTCCAGCTTCGAATAAAGCTTCAAGAAACCCGTGGAGAAGACGAGGAAGGGCCGTGAGAAGAAGCCTAAGCACCAAATCGGCCCAGATGGAAGTTTGTTTCTACTGATCCTAACGAGATGAAATAAAAGATGGCGAAGATGAACGTTCGTTCGCACTGCAAGTTTTCCCACTTGTGAGGCGAACCACGCTTGGCCTACTAATGTGTGGTGGTAGATGCAACTCTATCTGTATCTACCACTTCATAGTAGTTGGCCCGTGAGGAACGAAAATTTGATATATGATGATAATGCTTCTCAATAAATTCTACCCGCTCATCTATCTATAAAATTTCATAATCTTAGATGTCCCTACTAAAAATTAGGACATCACTTTTCACCGATAAGGCCGATAAATTAAAGTAACAAACATAAATTACGGTGATTATAATCTCTTCATAAAACTGTTAAATATTTTCCGATGGAAAGAAGTTCCATGAATATTTTTTTTTATTAAAAAATGAATTAAATAAGTGTAGTGACATTTAATGAAAACAAATTCTATTCATGATGAAATTCAATTTGTTTTTATTTCATTACCAGAAGTAGAAACGAAAAAAAAACAGTAGAAAGGATCCAAATATTATTTCGATACTAAACACATTCTAAGTAGCTTTCATCTTCATAAAACGTTAAACGCAATAAAAATTCACGTAAGTTGCACGTGATGTTCATAGAACAAAATTCCTATTAGGGGAGCGTTTAGTTATTTTTGTCGTACAAATTACGTGAAAATCAATTGGATAAAAATTATGTAGTTCTATAAGATTTTAAGGAACAAGTCCGGCTGGGATTTCATCTTTCAATCGTTCCGATTTATTCCACCATGTTAGTTGTGTCGCGTTTTTGGGTTATTGATAAAATAATAAATTTTCACGTTCATTTCTCGCGTGAGCTTTCATTACGTCGAATGAAACAAAATTTGAAAAACTGAGATATTCACTAAAAAAGCTTCATTACAACATTATCTTCCTATGTGATTGATAAAACAATCAATTTAAACCCTTTTAATATATAAAATTTAAGACTTTCAAAATGACGAATGAAACAAAACCTTGATTGCCTACTTCAACGTTGCTTACGTCCCTTCTTCCAAACGGCGAATATGCAGAGGAAGAAAAACCTAGAACATTCGCTATGGATTCCATGAGCAAACAAGTGTATACAGGTAGAGCCCAACAAACATGTTTTCTGATTAAAAACGCCAATTCTCTGATCGTATGCTGTTTTGAGGTGCTGATTGCTGTTTCAGCTTTCTTGCTGAAGAAAGAAATATTTCAGCGCTGTTTCAGCGTATAAGGAAGTTTTATTTCAGCCAATAGAAAGTAGGGGAAAATTGGCTGAAGAATAAATCGTTCAGCCTTTGTCCAACCATTTTTGACACCTTCAAATTTGACAGCCGTCAGCTGTACAAGGGTAGCTTCGAAAGCGTCTTTCAGCAATATCAAACTTTTTGTTATTCATGACAAATCAAAATAATTATCTTGTGAATCGTCTAATGATTCGAAATTTCTCATTTTACATGATCAAATGGCCTTGCCGGGAAGTTTACATTTTAATTCTCGTAGCAATTTCAATTTCTTCATATGACATTGACCTTGGTTTAGAAATATTTTGGTCGCTTAAGAACGACACTTTTCTGTTCCTTCGCAGAATGCATGGTTGGTTCTGCCTTCTGCGGCATGAGACCAACAAGTCGTAGGTTCAAAGTTCGAGACAAGTTCAAATGAAGAAAAAATAACACGGGAGGGGAAAATTAGCTGGCAAACATCGGACATACATCGGTCAACATTCTTTTTGTTTTTTTTTGTTGCTCCGTCAATTGACGTTTCATGTCAACTTCGCTGATTAATTTCTCCAGATCTCGATGTTTGAACAGCAGCTTCTCTCTGAATTTGGGTTGCCTTCTTTCAGCAAGATAGCTGATTTAAAATTAGAACTAAACAATGTTTCAGCGGTTGTTCAGCAAAAAATGTTTGTTGGGAGGTTATCAGAATATCAACCTGGCAATGAATATTATTTCAGATTCTTGTTTTCAAGCGTTCTTAAATCGATAAACACGAAGGCTTTCGAACGCTGTAAAAGCAAGGAAAACAAACCGAACAGCAGCAGTAGCAGCAAACCTAACAAATAACAGCAGCAGCCTGCTGCTGTTAGTCACCCAATCACCCGATTCACACTTTTATTACGCATTCACTAATAAATTTACCGCTACACTCGACAACTCACTGTTAACATTCACTATGCCGAGAAAATTGAAAATTCTAGAGTTTGTTTTGATTAGGTCGTATAAACCAACATAAACAAAATTGAGTTATTCACTGCAAACGATTGAAAAAAATGTATTTTACGTTAGGTTAAAACTTGGTTTCATTTGATCAATAAATTAATTCTAGAACATTATTTGAATTTAAGACGTATAATGACTTTTTCATTTTGAAGTGTAGCTTGGTTTTAACGACTATTTGCATCGCACTAAATTGCCGTGCATGCAATAAGACACAAAACAACAGTTCGGCGTAGTGGTTTTAGCGACCTTTTGCCTTTTTCCAGAAGGTGCTTCGGAAAGTGTATAAAAGTTGGAAAATTCAGTCAGAGATCTTAATCAATAATGTTCTAGCTATCTTTGTACAATAAAGGGCTTCAGTATGTTAAGGTAAGTTTATTGAATGTTGATTTATTCTGGGAAAAAATATGAGATTTATATTTTTTTACAGAGGCAGCCAAAATAACTAGCTATTTGGATAAATCCCCTTGAACGATCATCGGAGTTACATCAGCAAGCAGCCAGCAATGTTTTGTCGACTCGAACATTGCCGATGGACAGTCTCAAGTAGCACCGATTCCGATAATCACTTGGGTACCAGCTCCGGTCGTCATCTTTGTACTTCCAGGTAATATTTCTGCTTTCTTTTAAGTTAAATTTAAGTTTTCCACTAATTTCGATGGAAATAACAAAAATTGAGAAAAATCTAATCAAGTTAAAATCTCGCGTGAGCTTTCATTACGTCGAATGAAACAGAAACACCGAACCGAGAAAATCGGTTCTGAAATTTGAAGAGTGTTTTTCAAATCCTATTTTCATTCCTTCGCCGATAACCCTTCAAAAAATATGCAATATTCATGGAAACTAATTGTGTCAGATCATTCGTCTCGCATCATTCACCGCATGCAGTCGTGTTTATTTTGCTCCGAATATTTGCACAGTAATTCAGTCGTGTGTGAAAAGTTTTCAACTTAGTTGCCCGCACATTCGGGTGTGAATACCGCCCGGGCAGTTGTTTCCCGGTGAATTCGGGTTGAAGTGCTTCTATCGGGTAGAACAAAGTGGTATTATCACCGTGTGCGCTGCAAACAATATTCCCCGGTATCAAACAAAGTGCTCAAGGTCGAAACAAAAGGCCACGTTTTTTCAACATCGGTGGTATAGGGTGGATCGCATATTAGGGTGCACCTAATAATAAATATTTTGTTTTTTTTTTCCAAAACTTTCGTTTTGGTTTTTTTATTATATTTTGGTTTTCTTCTTATTGTTTTCTCGCTTTTTCAATTCCTTTTGTTTTTTTTTTTTTTACTATATAATTATATATATATATATAATTTTTTTTTTTTTTTTAATTTGAATTGAATTTCATTATTAAGGTTTGGTTCTCCGCTCAATCCCATTAGTTCGGAAATCACCGACTAATGGATGACGACGGCGAGGCTGGTGAAGATCCTCCTTTTCAGGAGGATGATTCCGAGGAAATAATTTCCGAGGAAATAATTGCTCCCCCGATGTACCTTTCGGACACGGAAGAGGATCCTTCTCCTCTCCCGCAGACCCTTTTATCACAAATTCCCTTTGTGTTTGGCAACTCCTCACCAGCATCAACCCCTCAAGTAAACTCCCCCTTTGAAAAAGCTAATGAGCTGCCTCAAGCCGCCCCTCGCCGTCGGGTTTACCAACCTGAATCGACGGGACCCTGGGTAGTTTATATCCGGTCCAAAACGAATGGTAAATCACCCAACGTGATTTCAATCGCTCGGGACCTTGATCGATCTTACCCTTCCGTAATCAGCTACCAGCCGATGAGACCGCACAAGATGCGCATTGTTGTTGGTAGCCTGAAGGAAGCAAATGCCATTGCTTGTGACCCGAAGTTTACGATCGAATACCGCGTATACGTTCCCGCTCGTGACGTGGAAATCGACGGAGTGGTAACCGAAGAGGGTTTGACCGTCGATGATCTTGTGAATTCCGGGGTTGGCCGATTCAAAGACCCTGGTCTTCCCACGGTCAAGGTGCTGGACGCGCGTCAGCTGAAATCAGCATCTGGCGAGGGGGAAAAGAGAACATTTTCCCTGTCGAACTCCTATCGTGTTACCTTTTCCGGCACTGCACTTCCTGATTTCGTTGCGATCGGGAAGGTTCGTCTACCTGTGAGACTTTATGTGCCTTCGGTCATGTTCTGCCAGAATTGCAAGCAGTTGGATCATACGGCCGCCTACTGTTGCAATCAGGCACGCTGCTCTAAGTGCGGGGAGAAGCATGCGGAAGCTTCGTGTACAATACAAGCAGCAAGCAGATGTTTGTATTGCACAGGCGAGGAATCTCATGCTCTCTCGGCGTGTCCGAAGTACATATCGCGCCGGGAAAAAATCAAGACTTCTTTGAAAACTCGCTCTAAAAAATCATATAGAGACATGCTGATGAAGTCTTTGCCAATCGTCTCAGAGAACCAGTTTGGCCTTCTAAGTGACTATGAATCCGAAGGGGAGGATCCATGCGAAGGAACTTCAGCTGGGCCATTTGTTAAAAAAAATGTTTCACAGGCTCCAAAAAGGAAACGCACAACTAACACACAATCCAGATTAGCTGCCAGCAAAGTTAATAAAACCCAAAATCCTCAAAGTGGAAATAGTTATTCTACCCCTCCTATTCAGAGACCTCCGGGTTTTAATCCGTCCCCGAAGGAATTCCCTCCACTTTCCGGTAAGTCAAAACCCCAGACTTCCCTTCAGAATTCAGGACCATCAGTAACTAACAAGGATGTAACTATTCCCAGAGAAACTGCATCTGATCCATCGTCGAACAGTTTGCCCAGCTTTTCGTCTGATGGTAAGATGAAATTTTCGGAAATTGTTGCGTTCATCCTAGACTTTTTCAGCGTACCAGCAGGATGGAGGACTATGATTAATATGTTTGTACCTCTTTTAAGAGAAGTCTTGAAAAAGAAAGCTTGCACTATGACCCTCATCGCAGAAGCAATATCTTTTGATGAATAACTCGTCCACTGAGGTAAGAGAAATTGTTTCTGTATTGCAATGGAACTGCAGAAGTATTTTACCAAAATTAGACTCCTTTAAAGTATTGGTACACAATTTGAATTGTGATGTGTTCGCTTTATGCGAAACTTGGCTCTCTCCAAACACAGATTTTAACTTCCATAGCCACAATATTATTCGCCTGGATCGAGATGGACAAAGAGGGGGTGGCGTTCTTTTGGGGATCAAGAAATGCCACTCTTTCTATCGTATTCCACTACAACCATCTCCAGGTATTGAAGTCGTCAGTTGCCAAGCTAGAATTAAAGGCCAAGACCTTTGCCTAGCCTCGGTATATATTCCGCCAAATTCAAGCGTGAGCGGGAACCAATTGGCGAATATTATTTCACTTCTTCCAGAACCCCGACTAGTTCTGGGAGACTTCAACTCCCATGGCGTGGGCTGGGGTAGCTCACGTGATGATGATCGTGCTAACATGATATATGAGCTGTGCGACGACTTCAACATGACTGTCTTAAACAATGGGGAAGTGACTCGAATTAATGGATCCCAATCACAGCATAGTATTTTAGACCTTTCTTTAGCTTCTTCCTCTCTGAGCTTGGATTGTACGTGGAAGGTAATCCAAGACCCTCAGGGAAGCGATCATTTGCCTATCAATATTTCTATCACCAGTGGTCGTAGTCCACCCGAAGAGATCAATATTCCTTATGACCTCACAAAGAATATAGATTGGAAAAAGTACGCATCGGGTGTCATTGATGCCATCGAGTCAACGGACGAACTGCCTCCGGAGGCAGAGTACAGTTTTATTTCCGGGACAATTGTGGACTGTGCAATCGGGGCACAGGTCAGACGGAATGACAATTCGACGATACAGAAACGGCCTCCCACTCCGTGGTGGGATGGAGACTGCTCACGTGCGCGAGGAGAAAAGTGCAAGGCGTTTGTTGAGTTTCGCAGAACCGGATTGCCAGAAAAATTCCAACGTTATTTGGCCTTGGAACGCAAGTTCAAGAACTTAATCAGGGGCAAGAAACGTGGGTACTGGCGGCGATTCGTGGATGGGTTATCTCGAGAAACGTCTCTGCACACGCTTTGGAAAACGGCACGAAACATGCGAAATTACACTCCTTCGAACGAAAGTGAGGAAAGCTCGAGTCGATGGCTGACACAGTTCGCGAAAAAGATCTGTCCGGACGCAGTACCAACACAGAAAATATATCGGAATACAGAGAATAGTCCCGAAACGGAGGATCAATTCTCGATGGTCGAACTTTCACTTGCGCTCTGGTCTTGCAACAATTCAGCTCCCGGACTGGACAGAATCAAATTCAACTTGTTGAAGAATCTGCCAGATACCGCTAAGAAACGCTTGTTGAATTTATTCAATAAATGTTTAGAGATGAACATTGTTCCGCATGACTGGAGACAAGTGAAAGTCATCGCCATCCAAAAACCGGGAAAACCAGTTTCTGATTACAATTCGTATAGGCCGATTGCAATGCTCTCGTGTCTCCGGAAATTGCTCGAAAAAATGATTCTCTTTCGGCTGGATAAATGGGTTGAATCAAACAATCTGTTATCAAGTACACAATTTGGATTCCGTAGAGGCAAGGGTACGAACGACTGTCTAGCATTACTTTCATCAGACATTCAATTGGCGTTTGCCCAAAAAGAGCAGATGGGGGCAGTATTTCTGGACATCAAAGGGGCATTCGATTCGGTGTCCATAGAAGTGCTATCTAGTAATCTTAACTCTTGCGGACTTCCACCAATATTGAACAATTTTCTATATAACCTGTTGTCTGAAAAAATCATGCATTTTAGTCATGGAGAAACCAAAGTTGAACGAATTAGTTACATGGGTCTACCCCAAGGCTCATGTTTAAGCCCCCTGCTATACAACTTTTATGTCCGAGAAATCGATGCTTGTATGGCACAAAATTGCACGCTAAGACAGCTTGCGGATGACTGTGTTGTTCATATCACAGGTAAAAAAGGCACTCAAATTAAACCTCCGTTACAAGAAACTCTAAATAATTTATCACATTGGGCCAGGAATCTAGGCATCGAGTTTTCGCCTAGTAAAACCGAGTTAGTAGTTTTTTCAAGGAAGCATTCCCCTCCTCAAATAGAGCTCCTTATGATGGGTAGAACTCTAACTCAATCTCTTAGTTTTAAATATTTAGGTGTCTGGTTCGACTCTAAATGCCTCTGGGGAAAACATATTAGGTACTTGACACAAAAATGCCAAAAGAGAATCAATTTTCTTAGAACGATTACTGGAACCTGGTGGGGTGCTCATCCACAGGACCTCATCAGGTTATACCAAACAACGATACTGTCGGTCATAGAATACGGAAGCTTTTGCTTTGGGTCAGCCGCGGATACCCACTTGATTAAACTAGAACGAATACAGTATCGTTGTTTGCGTATTGCCATGGGTTGTATGCAATCAACACATACGATGTGTCTCGAAGTACTGGCGGGAATAATGCCGTTAAAAAATCGGTTCTTCGATCTATCGCTACGTTTCCTAATTCGAAGTGTAACTATGAATCCTTTGGTGATAGAAAATTTGGAAAGGCTTATGAATATTAATTCGCAAGTAAAATATGTAAACAATTATAAAACTTTTAGACAGTTAGAAATAAACCCTTCTTTGTTAAATTCGGACACGAGTCACTTTTACCCGATCAGTAGTTCCTTAATAAAATTCGATCTGTCCATGACCGCTGACATCCGTGGAATACCAGATCACGTCCGACCCAACGTCATTCCTTCAATCTTTGCATCAAAAGTACGTGAAATTGACCCTACAAAAATGTTCTTTACTGATGGTTCTAGAATTGACGGCGCGACTGGTTTCGCAGTGTACAATGAGCGCTTTGAAGCTTCGTTCAAGCTTCGAGAGCCATGCTCCGTTTACGTTGCTGAATTAGCCGCAATTTATTGTAGCTTGGAACACATTCGCACACTGCCCGTAGACCACTATTTCATCTATTCGGATAGTCTCAGCTCCGTTGAGGCGATTCGATCGATGAAACTGATGAAGCGCTCTTCCCATTTTTTGCTGGAAATTTCAGGGATATTGGGCGCTTTGATCGAAAATTCGTACAGGATTACCTTAGCTTGGATCCCGTCTCATTGTCTTATTCAAGGCAATGAGAATGCGGACTCATTGGCTAAGGTGGGCGCGTTACAAGGTGAAATTTTTGAGAGGATAATAACTTACAATGAATATTTTTCAATACCTCGCACTTTAGCGATTAACGCTTGGCAGTCTAGCTGGGATAATGGCACAAAGGGACGTTGGCTCCATACGATTATCCCTAAGGTTCCGACGAAGGCATGGTTTAAGCATTTTAACATGAGTCGCGATTTCATTCGCGTGGTTTCTCGGCTCATGTCAAATCACTGCCGGCTTGACGCGCATTTGTTTCGTATACAACTAGTTACAAGCAATGTTTGTGTTTGTGGGGATGGCTACCATGACATTGATCATGTTGTGTGGACGTGTGAACGGTTTGATCGATCGAGGGCTTGGCTACTGGATACCCTTAGGGCCCGATGTAAACTACCTGGTGTTCCAATTCGAGACATCTTGGCAAACTTAGATCTTGAATATTTGTACCCTATATACAAATATCTTAAAATGTCTGACTTGGTCGTTTAGTCCTCTTCCCCTCTGTCTGTACTTTATCTAATGCTCGTTTCGTCTATTTATTAGAACAAACTTTCATCCGACGGGTCCTACAACACCACAAAGAAGGCTGGCCAGGAAATCGAAAACCCTGAGGTAGCTATCGAAACCACAGCTACAGGAAGCCACCACCGGACCCTAACGGAAACTGTTCTTGGAAGTGACCCCAGTTAATCCCCTTTCCTTTCCTATAATAAAATTTTAATTAACAGTTGAGTAGCCGCGACGATTACGGCCCCCCTCTTACTAACCCAAAGTTAGGAAAAATACTCCCGGCACATAAAAACTTTATAAGTAAAATGCCTTAATAAAACAACTTGTAAATTAAAAAAAAAAAAAAAAAAAAATTGTGTCAGATATTCCACATTATGAATTTATTTTTTTGCAATTTTTAGAGCTATTTTTTAATCATATAGGAACATACGACATATTAAAACATAAATCGTTCATACGTCTGAACACATTCGTCGTTTGGAGGGGAAATTTGTTTCATTCGTCTCTTTTCTTTCGTCCTTTGATTCGTTCAACTTGCACTTACGCCCAAATGTTTCTGATGCAAATACTATGGAAAATTTTCTATTTTCTCGGCGTAATGGCTGTTTAATAAGTGAAATATCTAGTGTAGCGGTAAATTGGTGAGTAAATGCATAATGAAATGTGTGAATCGGGTGCGCCATCGCCGATCGGTCAAACCAGCTCGCTGCTGCTGATCAGTTTTCTGTTGCCGACCAGCTGGAGGGGAAATTTGTCTCATTCGTCCTTTGATTCGTTCAACTTGCACTTACGCCCAAATGTTTCTGAGGCAATTACCGGTAAATTTTCAATTTTCTCGGCATAGTGAATGTTAACTTATTGAGTTGTCGAGTGCAGCGGTAAATTTATAAGTGAATGCGTGTTAAAAGTGTGAATCGGGTGATTGGGTGACTAACAGCAGCAGGCTGCTGCCGCTCAGCCTGATGCAGTTAGTTGTTAGGTTTGCTGCTACTGCTGCTGTTCGGTTTCTTTTCCTTGCTGCATTATTTTACAGCGTTCGAAAGCCTGCTTGAGTATCGATTTAAGAACGCTTGAAAATTAGAAGAATCTGAAATAATATTCATTGCTAGGTTGATATTCTGATAACCTCTACGTGTGTACACTTGTTTGCTCATGGAATCCATAGCGAAAGTGCTAGGTTTTTCTTCCTCTGCACATTCGCCGTTTGGAAGAAGGGACGTAAGCAACATTGAAATTGGCAATCAAGGTTTTGTTTCATTCGTCATTTTGAAAGTCTTAAATTTTATATATTAAAAGGGTTTAAATTGATTGTTTTATCAATCACATAGGTAGATAATGTTGTAATGAAGCTTTTTTAGTGAATATCTCAGTTTTTCAAATTTTGTTTCATTCGACGTAATGAAAGCTCACGCGAGAAATGTTTTTTACATAACGACGTATGCGCCAAGTAGCTAATGCAAAACGTCGCAAGAACATCTTCACGGATATAACTAAACTAATGGTCACAACGAACACACTAGCAACTTCTTCATAGATTTCTACATCGCATACCAAATTTCCAGACAACTCTTAGAGTTATTTGAAATACTAGAATTAAAAACGTGTTTCAAAATTTCAACAGCGTTTTTCTCGCAACACGCAAGGTGGTTCATACGACCTAATCAAGACAAACTCTAGAATTTACCGGTAATTGCCTCAGAAACATTTGGGCGTAAGTGCAAGTTGAACGAATCAAACGACGAATGAGACAAATTTCCCCTCCAGCTGATCGGCAACAGAAAGCTGATCAGCAGCATCGAGCTGGTTTGACCGATGGTGCACCCGATTCACACATTTCATTATGCATTTACTCACCAATTTACCGCGACTCTATAGATATTTCACTTATTAAACAGCCACTATGCCGAAAAATTGAAAATTTCCCATAGTATTTGCATCAGAAACATTTGGGCGTAAGTGCAAGTTGAACGAATCAAAGGACGAAAGAAAAGAGACGAATGAAACAAATTTCCCCTCCAAACGACGAATGTGTTCAGACGTATGAACGATTTATGTTTGAATATGTCGTATGTTCCTATATGATTGAAAAATAGCTCTAAAAATTGCAAAAAATTAAATTCATAATGTGGAATATCTGACACAATTAGTTTCTATGAATATTGCATATTTTTTGAAGGGTTATCGGCGAAGGAATAAAAATAGGATTTGAAAAACTCTCTTCAAATTTCAGAAGCGTTTTTCTCGGTTCGGTGTTTCTGTTTCATTCGACGTAATGAAAGCTCACGCGAGATTTTCACTTGAACTGTAAACCGGGCTTTAAGCCCTCTCTTCGATGCTGCGCCAATTTCAGCGACATTTTGGGCAACTTTTGAAATGTCAAAATCGCGTAACCGTCATTCATGTGCGCGCTCATGCTCTCTCGTTCTCGCACCCGTGCACACAGCTCTTGAGAGTTGCGAGTAGCCCATCATCCATCAGCAGTTCCGTTCGATTTTGTCCGTGTGTGCGCTGCAGTTGCTGCAAGTTTTTTACAGTCAGTTCTCAGGCAGAAAAGAAACGGGATTTTTGTGCTGATCGATAAAATACAAAATTATCCCTGATTCGCGCGTCGTACAGGTATCGAAACAGTTTTCCAGGGTGCTTTAGCATTTTCGCCGCCTGGAGGATGTAAATTTCAGCGTGCTTGAATCGTGGAAAGGTGGTCAATTTGGTAGTTTTTAGAAAAGGTTTGATGTCTTCATTTTCATCATCATCGTCGTCGTCGTTGTCGTCGTCATCATCGTCATCGAACTTCGAAGAAGAGAGAGGGAGCGATGTACTGAACAAGCAGCGAGCGTGAGCACTGGCGGGGGGCAGTTGAATGTGTGACCGATCAGCATCTCGAGTCACGCATACGTGCAAGAAAGGCGTAGTCATCGCAACAATAGAGTTGTTTTTGACATTTCTCACGCACATTAACTGACATCCCACTGGCGTGTACAGACGAGAACGGGACAATTAACCTCCAAAAATTTCAGTGCTAAAATCGAGCAGTCGGCCGACGAACACGTTCGTTTTTTAGGTTAATGTTCCCAAAATGAAAAAGTGTCAGTGCAAAGCCCTTAATTGTGACACGAATACTACTAGCGGCAAATAGGACTATGGGCACGGGTGTATTATTACACAGTCAAAACAAAAATTGACGCCCTAATCGTTTTCTCGCAGCGGTTTCGATTTATTCGATTGAATCAATCGTTTTTTTTCCAATAAGGTTCAAGAAATTTATCCTTATCCAATAGTGCTGGTAAACGAATCTCGAGTTACATTTTTCTCTCCAGAATTTGTTTCCAAACTAGAATAAAATTGTATTACAAGTATTTTTTGACTATTATAAACTATCTCCAAAAGTATACTGAAGTTGTGATTATTGAGGTATAGTTTGCAAATGCATCTAGAAAGGCTGATAAACAAATCAGAACTTGTGATGTTTGAATAGTCTGTGCAAACAAGTTATCTAGCTGTGTCAGCAACCTGCTGAGCTGCTGATAACGGGCCTAGCTGCAGATTCAGGTTCTTGAAGATAACTTTCATGATGACTGTATCTTTCTTTCCGAAAGAAACATGCTGATGAAAGAGAAAGGCAAAAACCTCAACTTCATCTGGTTGGTGGTGTCGCAACATCACAGAAATAAAGAGAAGATAAAAACCTTACAAACGTTTGCAGTAAAATACAAGTTGTTAAGTAATGGTTGAAACGTTACTCTGTGCTTACACTTTTGAATCGGTCAGTTAACAGATTGTTCCCTATATAAATTGACGACCACAACGACGTTCTGACAATTGAAAAATAAAAAAAAACATTACGATTAATTATCCGTTTTGTAGGAAATTGTGGATATCCAAATTTGTTAAAGGACGGTGAAGCAGGAACAGCAATTGATCGTTGTTCGAAAGGGCTGAGTGGAGTTTTAAAAACAAACAGTGCGAAACCAAGAAGAAAACAGCCCCAGCTACTGGAGCAGCAATGATTGTTCAGGAGCCAGTTCAGGTAAGCTTTACTCCGAAACTTAATCAACGTTTCTTTCCAACCTTTATTAGACGGTCATAAATCTGTCCAAAAGAAAAAAAAAAGATAAACGATTGTTGGTTTTCTGCTACGAATGGATTCGCACTTTTGACAATTGACCAAGCAAATGATACCTAATACTAACAAAACAAACGAAAATCGATAAATCGATACAAATAAAAACAACCATAAAGCTTTGATGCTTTATGAAGGCCTATGGGGTGTTGGCAGTTTGTTGCATGAACGAATAATAAAAACAAAAAAGTAACGCAGGCGGTTATGTCCTCACCGATTCGATTGGCGAAATTTGAAACCATGATTTCAGTAGCTTTTCTGTTGGTGCGCTCGTTTGCTACGTTTCCATTTGCGGTTCTGTAGAGCTCTGATCTTTTAATGGAAGCTACGCTTGCTTTTGTTGCTATTTTGTTATACAAATTTCTGTATTCCATGACATCTGATGGCAACCATAATGATATAAGTATACAAGATATGTTACAAATTAAAACTAAAAAACAACATCTTAGCATTACACTTTAAGGGAACGCCAGATTTTGCACCATATATCTCTGTAACTACTGAACCGATTTTTACAAACATTGATTTTAACTATCGCGATATAAATTTTTACAAATTTTAGGCTCCAAAATTAACAACTCTGACTCTGGAACTAAAAGTTCTACTGACTTAAACACTCGTAAGTAATTTCACATGATCAAACTAGTGGAAATAGGTTCAGTGGTTGGGAAGTTACAGCTGTTGAATTTTTAAAACCCATTTTTTACGTTGGGGGCCTGAGCGCTGTCAAAAAGTTAAAAATCCGACCACCAGTAGCGCTGCTCTAAAGAAATGTATTCAGACTTATGTACAGAGCTTGTTTACATCAGATAATAGTTTAATAATACCTTTTTTGAACAATTGCAGGCCGCAATCTGGCATTGCCTGAATCATTACGATTATCAAGATGCGATCTTCCTAGCAGAACGATTATGTGCCGAAGGTAAATAAAAAACTGTTGTTCATACCGTGAATTTTTCAATAAATTCTAACATCTTTCTTCCCTACAGTGGAATCCGAGGAAAGTCTGTTCCTTCTGGCAACCTGCTATTACCGGTCCGGCCAGAAACACCAGGCCCACTGGTTACTGTCGAATAAGAGCGTTCGCTCGACGCAATGTCGATTTCTCCTCTCCAAGTGTGCCTTCGACCTGAAACAGTGGGTCCCCCTTTTAAGTTTTGATTTATTATACGCGGTAACCAATCATTTTTCCTACTTCAGATATTCAGAAGCTGAACACACTCTCATCAACGATGATCACTTGCGGGTACGGCATCTGGACGAAGTGACCAAAGAGTTCGGCGATATCGGATGCTTCGCGCTGGAGTTGCTGTCGAGGATCTGTCAAAAGACTGAACGTGCGGCACTGGCCAACGATGCCAGCCGGAGGGCGGTGAAGTTGAACCCATTCATGTGGCAATCGTTTGCCGAGCTGTGCCAGCGTGGAGAGAAACCGGATCCGGCGGAAGTGTTTCAGCTTTCGAGCACCGATATATTTGCCACTAGTCAGCCAACGGCCTTAAACTCGTCGGTGGTTTGGTTCGGAAATGGATGTGGCGGAGGTGGGGGAGGAGGAGTAGGAGGTGGAGGTGGTGGTAGTTTCATTATTAACCCGGACGTCGGAATCGAGCTTCAACAGCAGCAGCAACAACAGTTATTCAGCGGTAGTCATTTATCTACTCCACTAGATCAGGTTTCTCAATGTCTCATACAGAATATAATCAATACACCAAATAATGCTCCACAACAGCAACCTCAGCTCCAACAGAGTCAGAATATATCTAGTATAACAAATGTAGAACAAACTCCAGGCAGTGGTGCAGGGGCGGAAGTGGGTACCCCTTTCCGGAAGCAACAGTTTAAGTATCTAGCCGCCATGAGTCCTACCACTCCTAGTTTCGGTGTTTTACCTATAATGCATAGTCCAGTTTTAAGCAGTGACCAATCGAATTTGATAATGACACCTTCGCCACAGCAGTTTTCGACTTTGGCCACCGGATGTCACCAGCCGCAACAACCTCCTGGTTCGCAAATCCAACAACAGCTGAATACGATACAGCAACAGCAAATCATAGCCGAAAGTGAGCAGCAGAAAATGGCTCTCCTGTGCAGTAACAAAAAGATGCGTGGTCACCACAATTTAGGAACAATGGGCAACATAATTAACAGGAAAAGCGACACCACGGTAAGAATTAGCTATCCCGATTTCCTTTTGCCGTTTTTAGTTCAGTGTTTCATCTTTATAGGCAACAACGATGCTGCTGCAGCAACAAAGTACAAACACCAAACCGATTGTGTTTAGTCAGACAGGCAACCAGTTGATGACGCCGCGAACACCTAACACGACCGGCGGTGCCCTGCAGGCCCAAAATGTACGGCGAAGTTCCAGGCTGTTTAGCAACAACAACTATTCAGTCAAGGAGAACACCAAAAGTCCTCAACTGAATAATAAATTCGTGGCACCTCGATCTCCGCCGCGTAAATCGAAGCAAAGAATTTCCAAGAATCTGAACAGTAGTACGGCCAGCTTGTTGGAAAATGTCCACGAACGAAAGTCTTCAACCGGAAGCGATGGAAAGGAGAAGATCGAAACCATCACTTCCAGTGAAACGTTGAGTGAAAAAGTGTTCATCAACAACAGCATCAACAGTGCCCAGAAAATGGCACAGCACGTGCTGGCCATGAAGAAACAGAGCGCCGATGGTTTGATGACACTGCTGCGGGAACTCGGCCAGGGCTATCTTCGGTTACAGAGCTACGAGTGCGAAAAGGCCATCGAACACTTCAGTAACGTTCCATCGCATCACTACAACAGCAGTTGGGTTCAAAGTATGATCGCCCTGTCGCACCACGAGATGCGAGAGTATGAAGCAGCCGTTAACATTTTCCGAGAGATTCACGATCGGGAACCGCACCGTTTGCAGTACATGGAAATCTACAGTACCGATCTGTGGCACCTGCAGAAAGACGTGGTGCTATCGGCCCTAGCTCAAGATTTGATGGCCCAGGACAAAACGTCACCAATCACGTGGTGTGTGGCGGGAAATTGCTTTTCCGCCCACAAGGAACACGAAACAGCGATCAAGTTCTTCTTCCGTGCAATACAGGTAAGACGGTGACCTGGGTATCATCATTACATCTCAATTAATGATTTTTTATACCTCTCTTAATTCACAGGTTGATGAAGACTTTACCTACAGCTACACCCTGCTAGGTCACGAGTTAGTCATGACGGAGGAACTCGAGAAGGCCTTAACGATGTATCGTTACGCGATACTGCGGGATCCACGGCATTACAACGCCTGGTTCGGTATCGGAACTATCTTCAGCAAGCAGGAGCGCTACGAGCTGGCCGAGCTGCACTATCGCAAGGCATTGGCTATAAATCCGAAGAATTCCGTCATTATGGTTCACATAGGCGCCATGCAGTTCTTTATGCGCAAAATGACTCAAGCTTTGCGGACGCTGAACGCGGCGATTGCCCTGGATCCGAAGAACCCCCTGTGCAGGTTCCACCGGGGTTCGATGTACTTCACCATGGGCCGGTACCAGGACGCATTGAAGGAACTGGAGGAGCTCAAGCAGATTGTGCCAAAAGAAGCCGTGGTGTACTACGTGATGGGTAAAATCTACAAAAAGCTGGGCAATGTCGACCTGGCATTGATGCATCTCAGTTGGGCGACCGATCTCGGATCCAAGGGAGCCAACAATCAGATCAAAGACAATTTTGATTCCATTATGCGAACACAGGATGGCGCGAGTGGGTCCGGTGCCGGAACTGGTTCCAATAACGAAGGAACGGAGGGCGGAAGTGGCGGAGCAGGCGGCGAAGGTCAGGACAGCAGTGTTGATCCCGACTTCTCGGTCGGTGGAGAGCAGGCCTCTAGCGATGATTCGACCAATGCTGCCAACGGTGGCCGGAATGAATCGATAGATGTGCTTAGCGGTAATTTGTATGATGATAGCGATAGTTACTAGAGAAAATTTAAATTATCTTCGCAGAGGTAGTTTTACTATTTGTTTATATTTTATTTCTTTAGTCCATTTTCAAATCGAAAAATAGCTCTGTGTATTATATTTTACCGGAAGAAGATGTCCTCGTCCCCCCGAGGCCATTGCTTGTAGGATCATCATTATGCTTTCGCTGACCATCTTTCGTTCCACTTTCCCCCAGCAAAATCTGATTCATTCGTTCCCTAGGTTATTGTATAAATTTAGTGAAAACACACCCGTGTTATCAGCCTCCCCTTTCTATTTGATTGGCCCTCACTCGATAGTTATCTAATTATGACGTGTGTGTGATGCAACCTTTGCAACTCCTTTTGATCACTTCTTCCGCGGGATTCTCTGACATCGCAAACTTTGACTGTGTAGATTATTCGTATAGTGTAGTAATGATAATGATATAAATAATTATAATAACTGTAACAATAATGATAATCGTGCGCTTTTTGTAGCCCACCACCAGTAAAGGACAAACTGACGAAAAAAAAACAAATAAAAATTTGAGATGGTGAATCTGATCAGAAGTCGACAAACACACAGAAATACTGACTCATGAACACGTTGGAATGGAAATCGGTAATAAATAAAACCATTTGTTGAATTTGAAAAAAATAGTTTGATATTTAATTAACATAGGTTGAGAAGTTCCTTTGAATTTGTAAGTAATCCTGCGAGACACAGACAGTTTTGTAGTAGCAGCTTATATGAGACCCTACACAATGAAAGTTTTAAAATCTCAATCAGTTGAAATGTTTTCCTCTACATAAGATTCAATTCAAGATTCAACAAGACTATACTTACTGTTGATGGCACTTCCCATAGTTGCTGATAATTTCCAGGAGAAATACTTAAGGGATTCCTCGCCACTGTCTAAACAATCCTATCTTCGTCGTCGGTTGAAAATGTATGGTGGAAGGGAAAAAAAAGAGCCATAAAAAATTAAATTCTATAGAAATGATCCCAAAAAATGAGTACAAACCATCGGCAAATCAGCTCCACCTTCATCGAAGTCGGACTTGATTCCGATGCTGGTGTTTCCAACACCAGCTACTGAAGATATGCTATTACTAGAAACTGGATTATTCTTAGTGTATTGCACCCGTTCATAGTCTGAAATGAAAAAGACCAATAATGAAACACATTAGCTACTTTTAGTCGTAATCTATTTCCTAAGCCGATTTAAAAGAAGATAAAAAAAACTTTTTAACTGAGTGAACCTGGACTTAGTTCCCCAAAACATACCTACTTTGTTAGTGTTCCATGTTAGTCGCTGCTCCCTTACGCAGCACATACGCGGTTCCTTATGATTTCCTGGACATTTTTGACCAAATCCAGCTTAAGATCTATCCCCGTAGAATACGGAACCGTTGCTTTCTCCCTAAGTAGCGTTACGCAAAAATCGCAGTGTATTTTTGTTTGATCTGACGATGAATGTTGTTGAATTGGTTAACATGTTTTATACGAATGTTTATAATAAGTAGACATTTTTTATAATTTAACTATAGCAAAATGTGACTGCTGCTTTTGTTGGTAATTCTATTCAAATCCGACTCGCCTGTGGTAGCCTCATCTTCAGATGAGTCAAATATATGCTAAAATGAGAAGGTGTCAATGTCAGTTACATACAATGCCATGGCACATAGATGAATTAATAAAATACAAACCATAGGGAATTCGTAGTCGGATTGGTCAGATATGATTTCAACCGTAGTTGTTAGATTGGGAAATGTGATGGTGGGTCTTTCATCCATTGCATTTACCAGGTTCAAACATTCGCTGTTATCTGCCTTCAACGGTTCCATTAGAAGACTGCTGCTTTTGTTGGAAATTCTGCTGAAATCCGACTCGCTGGCGCTTTCTTCATCTTCAGTTGAGTCAAATATATGCTAAAATAGAAGGGGCTAATGTCAGTTATATACGATGTCATGAAAAAAAGAAATAAAATCAAACCATAGGGAATTCGTAGTCGGATTCGTCTGATAAGATTTCAACTTTTGTTGAAATAGCAGTAGTTGTTAGGTTGGGATATGCGATGGTGGATTTTTCACCGTTTGTTTTTACCACTTTTAAACATTCGCTGCTGTCTACCTGCAACGGTTCCATCGAAGAACTGCTGCTTTTGTTGGTATTTATGTTCAAATCGGGTTCACCGACGTTATCTTCATCTTCAGATGAGTCAAATATATGCTAAAATGAGAGGGTCCAATGTCAGTTACATACGATGCCATGACAGAAAAAATGATATAAAATACAAACCATTGGGAATTCGTAGTCGGATTCGTCAGACAGGACTTCCGCTTTTGTTGGGACAACAGGGTTTGTTAGGTCGGGACGATCGCTGTCATCTGCCTCCAGCGGTTGTTCCACCCTAATACTTGTTACAAGGTTCTCTCCAATGTGAACTTTATTCGTACAAAACGTCGTCGTTGGTTGACTTCGATTCGATAATGAAGTATGCTCACCATTGGCCTCCAAACTATCTGTCACGCCAAGGGCTGGAGGTTCAATTTCTTGGAAAAGCCTTTTCGCTATCGATTTCGTAGGCGCATTCTGATCAACAAATTTGGCCACTTGATGAATGGCAGTTATTATGCTAGGGTCCACGTTTGGTCGATCGTTAGCAACGACACAACCTGTACTTAAGCCTGAGTTCGTGATGTGCTTTAAAATGAAAATTATAATTTGTATATAGATAGAAATTAGAAAAAAAATGTTAGTAACAACTCACCGATGGAAAACTGCGTTTCGAGGCGTTTGGTTCGAAGTGGTTTTTCTCGGTTTTTATTACATGTTGGTGTTCGGAAATTTTTCCTGGGGACATCGAACGATTCTGACGGTTCGTTTCTCTCGACGACTCATCGGTTTTTCTTTGATGATTTGCAGTTTCCATACCAGTATCGGTGTCACCGATGACGGATTGATTAACAAAAGCGGTGGACGTTGTTGTCTAGAAAGAAGTTTTAAGATTTTTATTTTGTTCTAAAGTTCATATTTTACGAGATTTTAAAGTTGTAGCTGAGATAAATATGTGACTCGTTTATTTGTAAACCAGTAAACCAATGTGTAAAAAGAACTGATAAAAGGTAGGTATACATGCCTTCAACGGCTCCGTCGTGCAGTTTTCACTTGTGCTGGTAATCCTTTCAAAGTTAGACTGATCAACGCTTGAATTGGTCAAATATTGTTCAGCTGCCAGGGTCTAAAACCATCATTGGAATTTTAGTTGATGGACAGAATCCTTCTATTTAGTCTAGCTTACCTCTTTTAAACATTCACCACTTTCAACCTCTAGTGGTTCTTCCTTAACACTGAACAACACTGAAGGGGTTTCCTCAACAGGAACTTTCATCATAAGCAACGTGGGCGGTTGGCTGCGAATCGGCAAAAGATGACTTTCCTCATTGGTTTCCAAGCTACTGAATGATGGTTGCTCACTGACACCTTGAGCTGACCCGGAGTCCACCTCCGGTTGATCCGTCGTACAACTTTTGGCACTTTCTCCACTGGAAGGCGGAAAAAGTGGCTCGGATACGTTGGTCGCCGACGTTCCATCGTTGTTGGTGGTTATAGAAGGACTCGTTGAGTCGTCGATCATGATCGGGACGTTTGCCTGATTCGGAGTCACGAAAGAATCCTGGGAACGTGGCTCTAAAAAGTTTATTATCGATTGAGAGAGGCGAAGTGGATCTTGGCTCATAAGTGAGGTGCTAGATACGGTGTTACTGAGTATTTCGTTAGGGTCTAGGTATATACAATCGGTGTAAGTTTGACTGCTATCGCTTTCAGACGTTCGCCGGTGAGTTTGAGCTAGAACAGGATCCGAGCAACTGGTGGGTGGTGGAGGTGGCATTTCGCGTTCTAGGGATTCCTTGATAATGTTGTCGTACTCTTGGGTGTTGACTAGAAGTGATTCTTTCTCCAGTAGATCTTGATAAGAACCCCTGACCGTTGGAGAACTGACTTCCTCGATCTGTACAGGTTTACCGTCTAAAATTATCGAGGAAGGAAGGGTCGGCACTGACCCAGAAGCCGTTTGAATCCAGACTCCTGGCTCAGTTGGTTTGTGACGTTCCCTCGGTTTTCCGAGCTGCAGAAGAAATTTCTTCTCATCAGCTGAAAGTCCCAATTGAGGATCATCAACATTGATATTAACATAAACTCTAACGCCCTTTTTTCCTCGCTTCTTGAAAGCGGCAACTATTTCAGGATCATATTGTCCATTTGTGAGATACTTAATGAACAATTTATCCACGGAGGGATTCCGATTTTTTTGGTTAATAACCTGTTGAATGTTGGAGCCGAGCTCCGAGAAGCGTATCGTAACAACATACACTTTTCGCAGATAGGGATACTGTAGCCGGTCGATCAGCTGTTGATTGTCGAGCAATTTGTTCCGGGATAACTGCAAAACTAAATGCCGCTTGAAGTGATGCCTTAGCTCTTGCCAGCGAAGCTCAACACCTTCCAGCAGTTCCTGCATCTCCGGATCTTCGGTCAGCTCCAGCGTTATCCGTTTCCATACGGCTGGTTCGTTCTGTTGCAACTCGTCTATCGAGGCCGCCAGCTTTTGAGCAAGACGCCGGTTGAAGTTGTGTTTTTTGAAGATACTGATTTAGGCACAAATAAGATCAATAAGAATTAAAATAGTTGATTGATTGAATATCTACCTCTGAACGGTGGCCATAGGGAATGTATTAAAAGATGAATCAATACGAAAAAGGCCATAAATCCTTGAATAACGGAACTGTTCGTATACACACCCGTGGAAAAAACCGATCGTGCGCGAAAAACAAACAAAACAAAAAAAAAACGCTTTCGGTCACACATCTGTTTAGTGGGTAAAGTTTCAGCAAAGTTGTAGAGGCCAGTTAATGCTTTAATGTTTTAGAATGCGCCCGAAAGATAGGCAATTTCTTGTGTCCGAGTGATTTTTTTGTTGCGTGCAAGATTCTAATTCGATATAGATTCGTATACTGGTTGTTGCGTGCAAGATTCTAATTCGATATAGATTCGTATACTGCACAGCAAAAAATAATTGCTGTAGAATTACAGTAAATATCCTGTAACAAAAAGGAGCAGGACATTTACCGGAATTTTACAGGTCGATGACATTTATTTTTCAGTGTGCCTTTAAAATTCACTGACCAGTAAAAACCCCAGGCCTGTAATTTTAAAACGCTGTAAGCTGCTGTAGACATGTAATTGCATTGATTTTATTTGCTTTAATGGAATCAGAAGTCACTGTTCAATGAATCAATTTTTGTTTCAATTAACAGCATATATTTACTAAAATAGACTTATTTCAAAATTAATTTGGTTTTATTTTTTTTTTCTTTGTAAAAAATGAAAAAGTTCATTTGTAGATGTGATGCATATTCTTTGGCGTTCTTTAGGATCAAGTTTTGTCCCGTTAGGATTCAAAGATGGGTGCAGTAATCGTATCGAGTCCACCAGCAAACATCAGTCACAGAAGAGTCCACCTTAACGATTATTTTGGGGAAAACGTTTCCGCATTTCAGCTAGGCAAGTCTCGTAAAGTAAAACAGCTCGTCGGTGACTGGTGCCTGAAAAGTTAAAAAAGAATAAAGTTTATTTTATATCGTAGAGAGAAGGATTAGTTGCCCTACTTTGGACCTAAGCGATGGGTTTTGATAAACAACATGATTATCATCAATATAATAGCTTTTCTATTTCTCTTTCATCAACGAAACTGCTTCTAATGTAATTTGAAGACGTAGTTTAAAAGATATGAACATAATTCGGAAGGATATTAAAATCCATGTTTGGACCCACTGTGCTAGGCTTAATCCTAGAACTAATGCCGTATATTGGACCCAGGTCCAAAATATGAAAGGAAATAATTGATGTCCTTGTTTATTGTTGTATAATTATAATCAAAAAAAACTTCAGAACGTTATTAAAAAATAATTATGTACTGCTTGAATCATGGAATAAAGAAATTTGTGGAACAATTTTATATCACAGCAGCAGTATAAGAGTGTAGCAGATATTGTTGCAGCAAAAATCAAGAAATTGTTGATCATGGCCTAATGATTGGATTTGTTCAATTAAGGTTTTCATGATTTGAAAAACGTAATATTATCAAAATCAAATGTAGCCATGAAATGTATAAAATTCTCAAGTCATATATGGGGATGAAGGCAATAGAGGAAATAAATAAAAATCCTGAAGGGAGCATAAACCAGCATTCAATGTAGAATTTCTCGAATAACAGCTAAATAATCCAAATCTTGGATATGAGATAATGCTTTAATTTTATTGAATAACACAGCATTATGTTATGAAATTGGGTATCACTTTTTAACTACACATATTACCTACGGCATTGAAGTAAATTTTATGAAATTTGGTTTTGTTCTTCCTTTCTAACATGGAAATCTTTAAACTGCCTTTTGGAATGTTTACCATTTTTCTTCGGATACATGTTGAAATTTGGTAATAATCAATAAAACTATTAGCAAGGTTGTTTTCTTCGAAATAATACCTAAATTTTTGGATGAACTTCCGTATTTAGGGTTCGTTGCCCTGGATGAAGATAAAGGTTGAGGGGGTCGCAATACAACTTCATCACATACAAATGTTATTTCGACCTGAAACTGATGAAGGAATAAGAAAGAAAACTCACAATCATAATTTTGTTAAAAACTACATTTTTAAAACCATCTCGGGCTTTAACACTTCCGCCGTAATGGATTGTATTTTTCTGAAATAACATCAGCAAACGACGTTACGATTTTGAAACTTCTTCGATCAAAACGTAATACCACCAGGAACTATACAGTTGCGAGTTTTGTAAATAATCTTGTGTTTTGCTTCCATAAAGAATATAACTGGTAATCCTTTGGTCGAATTATTGTTGACTTTTGAACTCAGACGAATCACAAACCTTGAATCTGGGATTGCAGGTTCATTTGCAGCGCTAACTCGTTTACGAATCTGCATTCTTTCTGAGGGCCCCGCACGGCTTTTCGACCACTCCAGCTTAATGATAATCAATTCCATAACAAGTTTATGGCTGTTTCGACAGCTAAAATTAATCACTCTAATTAAACAAGCAAATAGAACGTTTGAAACAGAAATTTACCTTATTTTTAACGATTGATGTCGAGAACTTTCTTAAATGATTGAAACCAGTAAGCAGGAAAGCCTTTGTTTGTTTTCATTCAAGCATAATATTTCAAATGGGAATGAGACTAAAAAACTATTGATCGTTGTTCTGTTTTATTGAGACTCTTATTGAGGAAAACGATTTTCTTACGAATCATAAAATTATAATATTTTTTCAAAAAATAAGTAGGACTGATTTACACCCTTTCGAAAATCAATCACTGATTATCTGACTGCTACACGCTTATACATTTGCACCCAGATAAGGGGTTACAGTACATTCGATTTACTCAATTTTAATCACGTCTTATCAACCTTCGGTTCGACGTTTTGATTATAAATTTAAAATACTCGAAGAGTTAATTGTTTTCGGGGATGCATACATTGCATACCTATCCTGATTTTGCCTATGCTGACTTTTTTATTTACCTTTACTGACCTGCTGGACCCAACAACCGAGTTTATTGTTGTGACGAGGTTGCAACATGTGCAACATGTTCCTCCACTTATCAAAAAATGAAGGCCTTCCGAGTTGTTCAATTTGGCTCCTCCTGTCGAACAGCTGCGGGAAATGAATTGCAATCATCTTCTCACAGAAAAAAAATCTGAATCCTTAACGACACTGAAATTGAAAACCTTTATTATTACATGACATGGAACGCGATTTATTGATGTAAATTTACAAAATAAAAACTGTTGAATCCTTAACAGCACTGAATTCTAATGACACAAATATTACTTGACACGGAACGCGATTATTAGATGTAAATTTACATCACATATGATGTAAATAAAAAGAAGCATCACATACGACGTAATTTTCAGTGCGAATTAAATATTACACGTCTTAATATTTTACATGTCTTTCAAATTTTACACGTCTGTTGATGATTGCAGACGTGTAATATTCAACTCGCACTGAAAATTCCATCATATGTGATGCTTCTTTTTCGTTACATCATATGTGATGTAATTTTACAATTTTTTTTTTTTTGGTCACACGAAATTCTCAACAACACTGAATTGGAAATTTCTCAAAATTACACGACATGAAATATTACAATACACTGAACGTGATAATGTAATGTAAAATTATAAACTGTGAAGAACAAGACTAGACAAATGTGACAAAAACTGTTAAGTCAAGTCGTGCGCCAAAATATTTTCCCCGCGCGCGAGTAAGTTAATCGGTGTTGATGGTTCCCGGAGATATCCGAAAAGCAGGGATGCGGTTCTGGAAGCGGATCCACGGTGTTCAACATTGGATCCAGTACTTCGCGGAAAAAATAAAAGAAATGAAATATAATGTGTGTTAAAAAAAAAATTTTCCGCTTAATAAAATGAATCATATTAATTATATAGATGAGTTTTATTTTTATTAAGAGACGTGAAAATTCCAGTATTGAATCATATTAACAATAAATAAAACAAAACAAATTCCAATTGGAAAGTTTTTCTTCCAACATTCAGTGATTTTATAATTTACATCATTTTTATTTTCCACGTTGCTAAATTTTACATCATTTTTTATTTTACACGTTGCAAAATTTTACTGGCGTGTAATTTCCAACTAGCACTGAATATTCCGTCATATATGATGCTTCTTTTTATTTACATCATATGTGATGTAATTTTACAGATTTTTTTGGTAGTGTGATAGATTGAATCGAAGCACAGTAGACAATTGTTCAGGAGCATAATCTTTCTCACAAAAAATGTATGAATGTCGAAGCTAAGTTAAAAGATTTGGAATTAACGAAAGGAAATCAATCAACTAAACTAAATACTTACCAACAATCTGGTGTAGGGAACGCTTAAGATTTGGCGATTTTCTGAACGTTGGGCAGAACAGAGCGGCACGGTTGTCGTTGAATTTGGCACTTTTCTAGGCGCATTTGGTAGTCTACTTTTTATGTGACGGTTTACTACCGTCTTCTTTTCCTGTCTTGAATTTTTTTCACAGAAATAACAAACGAACTGTTGCTGTTACGAGAATTCGTTTTGTTCCGATAGACAACCGAGAATTTTGCAGTTCTGTAATTTGATATCAGCCTGTAATCAAATGCTCACTTAAAAATAAATGACTATGACCTGTAAAATTACGGTAAATGTCATGCTCCTTTTTGTTACAAGGCATTTACTGTACTATTCAATGATTTTTCATTTAAATTTACACGTTTCATAAATTACAGGCTGGTTTATTTTAAAGGCATCCGTATTCAATGACACGTAATAGTCATTATTTTTTTCTGTGAAGAATTTATACGGTTGGATCGTCGTAACAAGTGAAATGTAAGTTGCCGCTATTATTCAAATCTATAAACATCATACTATTGAATTATTTTGTTCCTTATTCTAGATTTCGGACTCAGCCAACTGCTTGCTGTCGGTACCATTTGGCGAGGAATTGTTCGGCAGAAACTTAAGAGGTTCTGTCAAATCGAAAATCAAGCGACTTAACATGTCGGAAGGACGCATATGGAAATATGTTTTCTTTTAACCGATTCAACAAATGAAAAAAACGTTCAGAATTGAAAATTAGTTCAGTTATACGTAAAGTGAATCTGTTTTCAAAAGTTCAGTCGAATAAAGGGCACACATACGTAAATCTGTATGTCCTTTATTACGTTTAAAACTTTTGGACTGATCAAAATAATTCACTGATATACGGCAGATTTTTGGGAAAAGAACCCCTTCCACCAAAACTATTGATGACGATCGTACAAAATGAATGTAAAACAAAACATTACCACAACAATCATCGAATGATTTTTATAAACTGCGATACATATGAAAATTTAAATTTTAGTATAACAAAACTTTCAAATTATAGCTGAACATTTCTCGGTTTATGGAAAACTGTTCCTATACAATAAATAAATATGTAGAATATTCAATGAGAATAATAATTTCGGTTGAAATTTTTTTTCATTCATTCGAATTTTATGATTTGCACCACATTTGATGATCTGCCCTTTCCATACGCATGGCTCGAAAAGTATGTAAACAAGCGGTACACAAGCGACACCTGCGGATTTCAATCAGGCACACGAAACTCGCCAGAACTGTCAAGTTGCCAGGGGGTTGGTTCCAATCATTCATAAAAATAGCGGCCTTTTTCCATATTTCTTGATTTTACACATTTTCCTTTCTAAGCCTTCATTATTTCACACATTTTCCCGTTTTAAACGCTTTTTGCATAATGTGTGAAACGCTCACATTTCGTTTCTTAAGCGGTGTTTCACAAAAATGTGCAGCAGTACCTTACCTTCACACATTTAATGTGTTGGTCTACTTATTTCCAAAATGTGTGAAATTGCACACACTAATGTGTGAAGTATTTTGTCAGTGAAAGCTGTAGCCCTGAATCTAGGGTCATTTAACACAATATCTGTCAGAAACTAACAGTAAAATTGAACGTTCTATTACAATGCGGATAATTTTACAGAGGGTTTTTTTTGTATATGACCACAGAGATTTAAAAATATACCAACATAAAAATTTGCTGTTCACTGGTTTGAATATTTACATACTTTTATTTTTATGAGAGTACTCCAATATAATAAAATTGACGACCGAAACTCCGAACCTCAAGGCATTATTCGATCGGTGTGGGAAAACAGGTGGAAACGAATAGCTGTTTTCGGTTCGAACGAAAGCCCGAAATGTCTCTGGTCCCACAATTTGGCAAATTTTACATTTTTTGTTCCTCCTACTACCTACGAGGGATCACTTTTTTCTTCCGGCCGATTTTTTTCGCTCTCTCTCAACATGTGTGTTTGGTAGGTATAGGTAAGCATTGGAACATACATTTATTTATGCTGGCTGGCTTTATTTCGTGGGAAAAAACAACGGCATCAATGAAATTGATGATGCTCTGATGTGATGATGATGGTGACGTTCCATGCGAAAGGCTGGGAAATTTTGAGCTGTTTTTGTTGAGATTCTTTGTTTTTCCCCGTTTAGCCTTTGCGAGTTGGCCTTCGGAATCAGGTTGTGATAAAAGCGGAAAAGAAAGGACGTGGGAATTTTCAGCCGATCACCTGCGATTGCAGTTTAAAAGGGCACCATTAATGTTGCGATATGAGGTTGGGCTGTTTTTCTCTCTGTGGGTTTATATGCGTTAATGTGTAATATTCGTAACGGGGAAACTCAGGAAAATGAGATTTTTTTGTAGACAGTTTATTAATACTAGTAAATGCTCACAAAATTTTAAAAATTATAAAAAATTGAAAATTTTAAAAATTTTAAATATTTTTTAAATAACTTTGAAGAATTGGAAAATTTTTGAAAATTTTGACAATTTTGAAAATTTAAAAAATTTTTGACAATTTTGACAATTTTGACAATTTTGATAATTTTGACAATTTTGACAATTTTGACAATTTTGACAATTTTTACAATTTTGACAATTTTGACAATTTTGACAATTTTGACAATTTTGACAATTTTGACAATTTTGACAATTTTGACAATTTTGACAATTTTGACAATTTTGACAATTTTGACAATTTTTACAATTTTGACAATTTTGACAATTTTGACAATTTTGACAATTTTGACCATTTTGACAATTTTGACAATTTTGACAATTTTGACAATTTTGACAATTTTGACAATTTTGACAATTTTGACAATTTTGACAATTTTGACAATTTTGACAATTTTGACAATTTTGACAATTTTGACAATTTTGACAATTTTGACAATTTTGACAATTTTGACAATTTTGACAATTTTGACAATTTTGACAATTTTGACAATTTTGACAATTTTGACAATTTTGACAATTTTGACAATTTTGACAATTTTGACAATTTTGACAATTTTGACAATTTTGACAATTTGGACAATTTTGACAATTTTGACAATTTTGACAATTTTGACAATTTTGACAATTTTCACAATTTTCACAATTTTGACAATTTTGACAATTTTGACAATTTTGACAATTTTGACAATTTTTACAATTTTTACAATTTTCACAATTTTGACAATTTTGACAATTTTGACAATTTTGACAATTTTGACAATTTTGACAATTTTGACAATTTTGACAATTTTGACAATTTTGACAATTTTGACAATTTTGACAATTTTGACAATTTTGACAATTTTGACAATTTTGACAATTTTGACAATTTTTGCATTTTTTACAATTTTGACAATTTTGATCTAATGCGGAATTTCTCAAGCTGATGATTTTGTACCAAGCAAACTCCAGCTTTTTTCTCTCATTTTGATCGGCCAAGTAGCATCTGATTCTTAACGAAACGTTCTTGATATGATATGTTCTTGGTCAAGCGGAGAAAAAAATCCCCGGAATGATCAACTATACGAACATAGAACGGTTCTCCCGCTCAGGGTTCAGTCAGTTTGATTTTATTCCCGACACAACTACCTTCGATATCAAATTGTGATTGTGATTCTTGGAGCATAATGTTGCGATTAATCTTTTTGGCTACATTTTTTTTCAATGTATGTTTAATTTCTTCAAGCTTGGGTAGCTCATCCACGAACACTATCGATGGATTAGGCTTTGGATTCGAGTTAATCCTTGCCCGGTTGGAGCAACTTGAATCGAGGTAATTTCTTCATTCTTGGGATTTGAACAACTGGTAAAATTAACTTTTTTATGCAGGGTCATCACTCTCACGGAACTAGTAACGCAATCGAACAAATGTAACCCAACTGAGAACGAACCAGTAGTTCCCATCAAGAAAGCTGACAGTTCAAATGAGTATACATCCTGTTCGGATGTTCCTCCTAATCTACCTTCAGGAGTTTATCGCATCAAGCCAAATGCCGATCAGGATTCGTTCGATGTGCTTTGTGACATGAGTACTCAGGGAGGTCGTTGGACGGTCATCCAGAACAGATTCGACGGATCGGTTGAGTTCTACCGTAATTGGACCGAATATCGACAGGGATTCGGTAATGTCAATGGGGGAGAATTCTGGTTGGGACTTGATCGAATTCATTGGCTCACGAGTATGGCCAAAAAGCAGAAGATTCTATTTGAATTAACCGATTTCAAGGATACCACTAAATTTGCCGAGTACAGCAGTTTCGCTATCGGCAGCGAAGCTGAGCTTTATATTCTGAAAGAGCTGGGTCAATATTCGGGAACTGCCAACGATGCCATGGAATTCCATCGGGGCATGAAGTTCTCAACCTTCGACCGGGACAACGATAACTTTAGCTCAAACTGCGCTCTAACGTATCACGGAGCATGGTGGTACAGCGGATGTTACAAAAGGTATGTATAGAACATCTAAGCGAGAAGTGACATATAGAAAATTTGCACGATTTCTTTCAAATTTTAGCAACTTAAATGGGCGCTACGAGAACTCACGCAGTGATCAAGCAATGCGATGGAACGTTTTCAACTTACCCTCTGAAGGTCTCAAAAAATCGAAAATCATGATCAAATCGATTTAATTTTTTTTGTACGGGACTTTCATCCTCCGGGATGATTCATCCCTATAAAATCGATTTAATACTTCTTGCTTCGTATATATTTGACAATAAAAAAAAATCCCGCATAAGTTTATCTTATTTTTGGGTGTTTTATTCAAATGACAGATCCTGGGGTACAAAGTCCTCAACCTAAAATGACGAAAAAAGTTATTTCTCAAGGAAATCACTGACGTCCAACAAGTATTATTACCAGACTTGTCGATTTCGGAATGAATTCAACAAAACATTAATCGTGATATGAGTTGGTACATGTATTTGACACTCGACTCAATTGAATTTTTCTTTGCGACTTATTGCCGGAGGCAGCATGTTTTATTTAGCTATGAATTGAATTCAATCCAATTCAATTCATGTAGGTATGTTTGAATGTTCGATCAGGCTTATCAACACGATCAGTGTGTGGTGTTTTTTTTCTCATTGCTCTCAAATGGACCAGTCACTTGAAATCGTTGAAATAGATCATTTACAAATAAGGCTGCCTGTGTGGCAATCTGGGGCCACAAGAAATCCGTCCGATGATAGATGTTATCAAAACCTGTCACGGTGAATGACACACGACCACGGGGAATGATTTTTTTTGTTATTATTCCAGCGTAGTTAATTCATACTCATGAAGAACATTCATAACTGTGGAAATACCAGAACCTCAGGAAATTTCGGAAAATTCCAACATTTGATGATCATTTGAAATAGGATCTTTCTGGAGTTCCTTGTTCCATAATTCTCCATAAATGTTTTCTGAGTTCTTATTTAACTCTTCTGTAGGTTGACCTAGAAAAGTCAAAATTGTCAAAATGGTCAAAATTGCAAAAATTATCAGTGTTGTAAAGCTGTCAACAATGACGGCATAGTCAAAGCTGTCAACATTTGCGAAGTTATCAAAATGGTCGGCATCGTCAAATTGTCAAAGTTGTTTGACACATTGATGATGGTAAAACCGCCGATTTGTTCTTTCTTTAAGCTCACGAAGGGAAAAAAACTTGAAAGAAAAACAGCTTTTATCACGTTTTTATTTACAACACAATCAACACTCGGCGAACCCCTTTCTCGTTCTTCTCATCCCTGTCGTTTGATCCCATCCACTCGGTGCCATTCCATATCGTCGGTTGTTAGTTGCTCGGTTTTAATGGCTTAACCACGAAGTGAGAAGACCAGCGACGACGGTCGCGATGACCCTTCAAATCCAAGAAACGGACCACCTTGGTCGCTAACTGCAGAGCGCATTTTTTCTTTCTGTTTGGATAAGCTCCATGCAGCTGGGAGGGACCCCAGGACCTCTGGCCACCGAGAGGCTCAAAGTAATAATGGGTCTCAAGCAAAGTGTTGAAAGCCGTCAGCCACCCACCATTCTGGTGCATGAATATGAACGTTCGTGGTTGTAACCAAGTCATTGATCTTTCCATTCTTCCTGCTCAAGTTGGTTGGTCGGAATCTGGTTCACTGACCGGCTCCTAGGAGTGTTTTCGGGCCACCTCCACCGACACCGGAACAAATCGAACCACCCGCCACCAAGTTCGGAACGAATCGATTAGATTTAATTAAACATAAAATACGATACAAGCTGGAGCTGATGATGGTGGTCCTGGTGGCTTGAAAAGGCATAGTGGTTGGCAGTTGATTGGTGGTTCCTGTCATGTGATATGTGCAAGTGCAGTAAAGATCACACTATTTAAGATTGCATTTATTCTGATCGAGATCATGAGTACTTAATAGTTTCTTAATATACTATGACCTAGAAGAAAAATAATGGGAGCCCCCCTCATGCATTGTTTGTACGGAATAAAAAACGCCCAAGCGGTAAGATTCCAAACAATTGCGTTGTTTGCACTTTTAACTTATCAAGATCTCCGAATTTAGAAGATTGAGTTTTTCAAAAGTTCGCACTCATAGGTACGAAATTGAAGTGACTTTTTTTTCGACAGTTAGGGGAAGAGGGGTCATAATGCCCACGTTAAGAAGAAAGCCTTGTTTTAGAGTACATTTGAGCTTGAGCTTGAGCTTGAGCTTATTGCTATCAACAACGGTCCACATGCGGCCCCTCCTGGCCGATGACATAACGGTTGCACTCCGTGATTGATTCGAGATAATCACCATTGCACAATGAACCAAATGAACGGTGCTTGGAACAAGCATCACAATTTCACTGTGCAGTTTTGAGAATCTCCTACTTTTATTTGAACCAATAATGACGCCGGCCAAGTCCATGTAGTCGATAGGAGGAAGGGAAGTGCAACACATGTAAAGATATGTTTAGCGGAGGCCGGTTGTACGCCATCCCTCCACAAATCAAACGCTGAATGTTTGGAAAAGGTATTGTGGTATGGGAGATGCCACACGGGCTCGGGCACGGGAGATGCCGACGGGCTCGGCATTTTGGGATTCATATAAATAGTATTTAAATAAGGACGCGAAAATTAAATTGGTTTGTATTGTTTGGACTGTACAACTGATTTTGATCAATAACCTTTACAAGTTTCTTAACAGTATTGAACGTATTGAAACGTATTGAAGACAATCCTGGAATTTGTCAAAGCTTCAGTATTCACTTTACAAATGTTGGAAAAAAATTAGCTAAAGAGATTCCTGCGAACTCTTCTTTCAACACTTTATCCTATATGGAACGAAACTCCAACTCAGTATTTTTGTATCCTACCAATCCAAATGAAGTTAAAAATATTATTATGGAATTAAAAAATAAGAAAAGTTGTGGACCTGATAAGATACCTACAGCACTTCTTAAATCTAACATTGAATATTTTGGAAATATACTCTCACAATGCTTCAATCTCATAACAGAAAATGGAGAATATCCCGATTGTCTGAAAACCGCGAAGGTCATACCAGTTTTTAAGTCAGGAGATACTGCCAACGTTAATAATTATCGACCGATATCTACTTTGAGTGTTTTTAACAAAATTTTTGAAAAACTATTAACAGTGAGGTTGAATAAATTCCTCATTGACAATAATATACTTTATTGTAGACAATATGGTTTTAAATCTGGGTTAAGTACTTTGATTGCAATATGCGAATTAGTTGACCCAATTATCGAAAATATTGATTCCAAGAATATCATTGGTGGTCTGTTTCTGGACTTAAAAAGGCGTTTGACACTTTAGATCATGAAATACTCCTGACCAAACTAGAGTACTATGGTATACGAGGTGTAGCCAATGACTTAATTCGTAGCTACTTATCAAATCGGAAGCAATTCGTGTCCATTGACAACACCAGCAGTGCACTTGAAAAAAATTGAAATAGGGGTTCCACAGGGAAGTAATATTGGACCATTACTTTTCCTTATATATATCAACGACTTAAGCAAGCTTCCCTTACATGGTACTCCCCGTCTATTTGCGGACGATACTGCACTTTTTACCCTGACAAAAATCCTAATACAATAATAAGGAAAATGGAGGATGACCTCGAATTGCTACTGTGCGATATGGGAATTCAATGGTCTGTGGATTTGATGCACGACTGGTATAATAATGAACAGAGCTATTATAACAGCTCTCACACACACACTATCACACCAACACCGTAAGGCAGCTCCTATAGCAAAGTATCTTTGGTATTGGACATTCATTGTACGTAGGACCGTTGCGAAACACAGAAGCGTCAGGTGAGTACATACGAGTACATACCAGCAACCGTCGGGCGATTCTTGGGATCGGAATTCAGAACCTGCACAGCTACTTAACTATTTCAACAGCAACCTTTTGTCATTGAACTTTTCAAAAACTAAATATGTAATGTTCCACTCAGCACGAAAAATTGTACCTCCACACAATGATCCATTGGTTGGGAGGTGTACCATTGAAAAAGTAAATGAATTTATTTAAGTATCTAATCATACTTTTGGATGAATCGCTTTCTTAGAATAATCATATCGCAAAGGAAAGTGTCCTCGTTTTGTGGAATTCTGTGGAAAATTAAACAATTTGTTCCACGCCACGTTCTATTCAAGCTTTACTATGCGTTCATACATTCCCATCTAAATTATTTGATGGCTGTAGTGGGGCAGGGCCTCTATATCGTCTTTATCTCGGCTTCAGACCTTACAAAACAGATGCCTGAAAACTATTTTAAATTTGCCTTTGCTTTATCCGACATCAGCACTATACTCAGACACGTCGCACAATATATTTCCTTTATCTCAGCTTTGTGACTTGCAAACAATGATTTTTGTGTTCGATAATCTCCGTTCCACTAATACCTCTCGTAATTTGAAATTCACTGTAGTATCGCGCACCCATAATACCCGACAATCAAACTATTTACAATGCAGTAGATCTAGCACGGCCTTTGGTTAACGTAGAATATCTTTTACCGGACCTACTAAATATAATTCTTTACCGCAGGAAATAAAAAATTCTCAAAACCGTAACATATTTAAAACGAAACTAATACAACATCTTAAGGAAACGCTGAACCTATAATAATTAATCATCATACCAGTTTTTTTTTATTTGTAATATTTTTAATTTGTATTTCTCATTTTAATTTGTAATTTTTTGAACTTAATAGTTAGGCAGTAGTGTAATGTTCTTAAATATACTTTTTCTGTTATTTGTTATTTTTACTAAGTAAGCAGGAAGGATCTCTTAAAAGGAAACCTTTTTCCACTGACCTTCCTAGAATAATACTTTAATCTTAATATACATTTCCTCGCATTAAATATATTTGTGTTCTCAACATGCTTAAATTTTTTGCTCGCGTTCATTTGTAAATTTTTGCTGCCAGACATGTTGAGAACTGAAGTGTCCATTACCAGGGGACTCAGTTGAGTTTTTTGGTGTGGGGGAGTGTGGCAGGCCAATAAAAAAAAAAAATAATAAAGAATAAGATTGTAATGTATAGAGAAGCACGTGTGCTAAACTGTGTTTTAAGTTAAGTTCGTTGTTTTCACCGTTTTACTAAAATATCAAAAACAGAAATGATAGTAAGAAATTACAATCATAATAAAAGTTCCAATAAAAAAAATGTGTGCTGCAATACTTTGGGCAAAAACAATATAGAAAAAGATTAAACAGACTGATAAAAGGAGTGAATTTTATTGCCAACCATCCTGATCGGATCTTATTACTTGCATTGAAATTAGTATTTAATTTAAACGCTGTTTTAATTAACACGACCGACAGCTTTCAATTTTCATAGCAAAGCATCAACTCAAAAACTGAAAAAGAATTTTTATCGAATTTTTTTTTTAAACATCACTTCGATTAAAAAAAATGCCAAGAGCATAACTACGCATAACATTTTGGCTTTTAGCATCTTGTATTTTAATCGATCAAAGCAACCTGTGTGACGTGAACATACGTGTCCAACGTTACGAAACCTGTGACGATGATGGTGATAGCAACTACTGGAAACCAAAATTGAAAAAAAATCAATTTCGGAAAATTTCGTAAGTGAAAACAACGACCCACGACCAACCAAATTGCTGTTTTTCATCGGTAATCATGTTTTGTATGGTAATAATATATGAGAAGGAATGAGAAAGACTAATGTTCACGCCACCGAACCGAGGCAATGCTGCTTCACTCGATTTGGACTTAATCTAGGTAATTGATTCAAGACAAACGCACAGCAGCCAAAATGATAGAAAAGTGAAAGTGTCCAAGATATAGAAGGAAATCGGAAAGCTCTCACCGGGTTTTCCTGTTATTGTTGTCCCCGACTACTGGCCTCCGCATTGTGACATCCGTTTTTGTTCGCATTCTATACTTTTTCAGCACAAATCACACACGAGTACTTTTTAAAATTCAACTGAACACATAATCATCTCTTCTTGACTCGCTAAAACAATTTTTCAATTTCTGTAAATTTCACCTTACATCCTTACTCAAACCACTAGTATTTCATTGGGAAAGAAAAAATCCCTAAAAAATGCAGCGCAACGAGAAAACTTAAAAAAAACGCGTCCGCACTCGAGCAAGGCTTACTCGGAATCTCCCCTTGTTTTAGAGTACATTTGAAAAGATTAACTCTTATTTTCGATTTTGTTTGGAAATTGGTTTATTTTTTGTCTAAATCTGATAGTTTGAATAACTGGAAGGTCAAAAAAGACCACAAATATAATGAAGTTTGAAGAGTAGGTTAAAAATTGGATTTCAGATTCAGTAGGGGCATAATGCGCCATTAAACGTGTATTAGGTACGTGTTTATTGATTGAAGTGATTGACAGTTTAAAACACTGGTATTTTAGAGCAAGTTCACTGGTGTTGGAAAAAAGTGGTAGAAATTTTGATATTTTGAAAATTTTACCATGCAAAACTGTTTTCAAGATCTTTGATGTATTTTTTTACAGCACTGTTTCTATTTCTGCCGTATGTGATAGAAATATTGCTATTTTTGCAACACAGCAGTGATGCAAAAGTGTTGCCAGATATACCGACATTCTTGTGAAAAGTTAATTAAATCTTTTTGAAATTCAGGAATTTCAAATATTTCCGTTTATATGAAAGTTATGTTTTCCAATTTAAGATAGAAATTTCTTTTAAAATATTGTGATAAAAATAGTACATACATTTAAACAAATATGAAACATGCTTAAAGATAAGCGGACTCCCTTAAAAAAATTGTTTGACGTTTTTCGTCACATTTACGTGATATAAAAAACCTCAGAAGATCCACAAATGTTTTTGAACGCATGAAAGTGTAAATAGAACAAACTGGCATCTTTAGAAATGCTGAAAAAATTTTTATGAGTGAAATACTGATGGTGGCGCATCTTGCCCGCTCTGCGCATGTTGGACCCAGTTCCCCTATTAGTATATATTGACAGTTCTACACGAACACCACCTTAGCAGAAGGCCTCAGCCCTAACCTCAAACCATGGGAGAACAGAATGGGTTTTTGAGAAGGGCGCATGATAAACGCGATTTTCCGGCATAATATTGAAAAATTCGCCCTGTGGAAAGCGATGCACAGATGTTCATGTTTTGATGTTTTTGGGTGCTCAGGGGTGCCAAGTGCATGGATATTTGGAAAATGATTAAATTTTTCTAGTTGCATTGTTTTTATTGAAAAAACTTTTCATGAGTACTGAGAATTTCCAGCTTTCCCGTAGATTTCAATTCGAATGTGAAATTAAACGCATCATTTATCTGAACAAAATAACAACTGTCTGTTTCGCACACTTAAACGATGTAGCAAATTATGGTTATCTTTAAAATAATCAGAGCATGTAGGCGATTATTTTCAAAGTCAACATCATTCACTGCTACAAAAAAGTAAATTAATGAAAGCCCCATTAATTTACATTTTTGTAACAGTAAATGACTTTACACTTGTTTAGAAGTTAGAAACAACTCTTTTTTAAATCTACCAAGCAGTACATGAAAATGTTTTAAATTCCCTTTGAAAATTGATTAACAAAAAATGGCTTATCTTCATCCCGTAATGAATTCAAACGTTTAGCTGTTGATAGTCCAAAAGTTTAATCAATTCAGAAATATTATGATTAGTTTAAAACATGCAACAGATTTTAATGACGCACCTAGCATCACTGGTGAGGCCGCCAGCAAATCAAAATTTGAGGTTATGGCTGAGGCCAATTTTTCGTCAATACTATCGTCCGTATATACCCTTATAGTCACAGACCAGGGGTGGAAAACAGAAGGAAAAAAAAGCTCAAATATCAAATTGATCTGATTAAATCACCGACCAGTGAGCAGGTATCAAATTTTGTTTCATTAGAATGATAATTCCTAAAACTTTTTTTAAGTCTTTTAGAGAGATTTTCATTGGATAATTCATTGGAAGATTGGAAACGTAAAATGTAGACCAAGGTGTGTATTAGACAGCCCCAAATTTGTATGGGAAATTTCAAGCGTGGAAATGTTATGCACTGCAGGCTTAAATTGATCCTAGACCTAGTACAAGGTCTCATGCCAAATTTGGGCCAGATCGGATCACGGGAAGGGGTCGCTCAACGAGCCTGAAGTTTGTATGGGATTTTGAAACATTTAGTTCGGGAGGAACACGAAAATCTAGTTTTTCATTAATCAGTCAACGTGATTGATTTTCAGCTTCTGGCAAAAAATTTTAAAATGTACTTTAAAACGTTTTTAGCCCGTTAGGAAATTCATATTTAGCTTAAAATAATAACAATACCAAAAATACACAATAAATAAGGAAATGGATTTCTAACATAATTTTCTTGCTCATAATTATTACACAAACTCAAGAAATATTTAATTTTACTGATCAAACAAATCAAAACTTCCAAAATAAATCACAATGAAAGTTTCAAATCAATGATATAAAATTTAATTTCTTGAACACATGTTACGAAATGTTGATACCTAACTGTTCTTGGTGACCTGAATATTCTGCCCGTTGTCAGACAGTAGATAACATATGGGTATTATTTCTCAACTGCGAACATTTTACAGCCCCTGGGTGTCAATTGACTTAAAATAAAAGGATAACGTTTTTGAAAGATAAAAACAGGTTCTCAATTGGAGACTTACAATCCCCAGCAACCTGTTGGGAGATAAGCGCGAATCTTTTGGCCGTAGCCCCCAGAAAACGGGATACTGTTCTAGAAATGTTTCAAGCCATTCGCCGATCCCGAAAATTGTCAATAATTTATTGATTTTTTCGACAACGAAAGAGCGGGAGTTCTTCGCAGGTTGGACATCTACGTGTATGCGGTTGACCTGCATTGCGGGAATCATTCATTTTGCACATCACCTGTGGAAGATGGGGTGCTGTTTCACCGAACATGTCCCCCAATGTAAGAACCTGTCGATTCATCTCCCGGATGATTGATGGCATCCGTTTTACACCGATAGGTGAACGGATTAATTTATGCAGCAAAGCTTGGTTATGTGACATGGGGATAAAATTTATGATCGTTACATATTTTCAGTTCATTAAAGGCAATTAACAAATTTAAAAATTTGGAAGGGGCGAGAAAAAAGTGCTTGGTACGTAATTTTTCTTTTCTGAAGTAGCTCGATCGCGGGTTCAGGTGCATCTTCCGCAGCTTCACCCCGAGGAAAAAGGTCAAAGATGACGTAGCATCGTAGAAATGCTGCTGGCGAAAACTTTGTATCCGTTGTAACTTCGTATCCGGTTTTGTCTCGAATCGGAGGATTGCCAACGTGTATGTACCAAATTAAAAAGGCTGATCAGTTAAACGAAAATGTAAAAATGTAAAAATGTAAAAATGTAAAAATGTAAAAATGTAAAAATGTAAAAATGTAAAAATGTAAAAATGTAAAAATGTAAAAATGTAAAAATGTAAAAATGTAAAAATGTAAAAATGTAAAAATGTAAAAATGTAAAAATGTAAAAATGTAAAAATGTAAAAATGTAAAAATGTAAAAATGTAAAAATGTAAAAATGTAAAAATGTAAAAATGTAAAAATGTAAAAATGTAAAAATGTAAAAATGTAAAAATGTAAAAATGTAAAAATGTAAAAATGTAAAAATGTAAAAATGTAAAAATGTAAAAATGTAAAAATGTAAAAATGTAAAAATGTAAAAATGTAAAAATGTAAAAATGTAAAAATGTAAAAATGTAAAAATGTAAAAATGTAAAAATGTAAAAATGTAAAAATGTAAAAATGTAAAAATGTAAAAATGTAAAAATGTAAAAATGTAAAAATGTAAAAATGTAAAAATGTAAAAATGTAAAAATGTAAAAATGTAAAAATGTAAAAATGTAAAAATGTAAAAATGTAAAAATGTAAAAATGTAAAAATGTAAAAATGTAAAAATGTAAAAATGTAAAAATGTAAAAATGTAAAAATGTAAAAATGTAAAAATGTAAAAATGTAAAAATGTAAAAATGTAAAAATGTAAAAATGTAAAAATGTAAAAATGTAAAAATGTAAAAATGTAAAAATGTAAAAATGTAAAAATGTAAAAATGTAAAAATGTAAAAATGTAAAAATGTAAAAATGTAAAAATGTAAAAATGTAAAAATGTAAAAATGTAAAAATGTAAAAATGTAAAAATGTAAAAATGTAAAAATGTAAAAATGTAAAAATGTAAAAATGTAAAAATGTAAAAATGTAAAAATGTAAAAATGTAAAAATGTAAAAATGTAAAAATGTAAAAATGTAAAAATGTAAAAATGTAAAAATGTAAAAATGTAAAAATGTAAAAATGTAAAAATGTAAAAATGTAAAAATGTAAAAATGTAAAAATGTAAAAATGTAAAAATGTAAAAATGTAAAAATGTAAAAATGTAAAAATGTAAAAATGTAAAAATGTAAAAATGTAAAAATGTAAAAATGTAAAAATGTAAAAATGTAAAAATGTAAAAATGTAAAAATGTAAAAATGTAAAAATGTAAAAATGTAAAAATGTAAAAATGTAAAAATGTAAAAATGTAAAAATGTAAAAATGTAAAAATGTAAAAATGTAAAAATGTAAAAATGTAAAAATGTAAAAATGTAAAAATGTAAAAATGTAAAAATGTAAAAATGTAAAAATGTAAAAATGTAAAAATGTAAAAATGTAAAAATGTAAAAATGTAAAAATGTAAAAATGTAAAAATGTAAAAATGTAAAAATGTAAAAATGTAAAAATGTAAAAATGTAAAAATGTAAAAATGTAAAAATGTAAAAATGTAAAAATGTAAAAATGTAAAAATGTAAAAATGTAAAAATGTAAAAATGTAAAAATGTAAAAATGTAAAAATGTAAAAATGTAAAAATGTAAAAATGTAAAAATGTAAAAATGTAAAAATGTAAAAATGTAAAAATGTAAAAATGTAAAAATGTAAAAATGTAAAAATGTAAAAATGTAAAAATGTAAAAATGTAAAAATGTAAAAATGTAAAAATGTAAAAATGTAAAAATGTAAAAATGTAAAAATGTAAAAATGTAAAAATGTAAAAATGTAAAAATGTAAAAATGTAAAAATGTAAAAATGTAAAAATGTAAAAATGTAAAAATGTAAAAATGTAAAAATGTAAAAATGTAAAAATGTAAAAATGTAAAAATGTAAAAATGTAAAAATGTAAAAATGTAAAAATGTAAAAATGTAAAAATGTAAAAATGTAAAAATGTAAAAATGTAAAAATGTAAAAATGTAAAAATGTAAAAATGTAAAAATGTAAAAATGTAAAAATGTAAAAATGTAAAAATGTAAAAATGTAAAAATGTAAAAATGTAAAAATGTAAAAATGTAAAAATGTAAAAATGTAAAAATGTAAAAATGTAAAAATGTAAAAATGTAAAAATGTAAAAATGTAAAAATGTAAAAATGTAAAAATGTAAAAATGTAAAAATGTAAAAATGTAAAAATAAAAAGATTTAATCTTTGCATGAATAATAGTACGGAGAAATTTGGAGGAAGTACCTAGACAATAATTGTGTTTTGGTGATTTTTTAAGGATTTCAATAAATACTTTACAAACTCTGAGTGAGGCAAATGGAAGGACTAATTAAGAAGAAGTAAGAAGATTGCAGCAGCATTTATCGACACACTAATCCTAATTTTTCACAGTTCAATTCTCGTAAAATTGTTGCGTCATTATGGCCGATAATCAGGTACCTACCCATATCTTAAAATATTATGACCCGTTGCAAGATTTTAGAATAGAGGATTTCTGGTTTTATGTTTTTTACTGCCTACGGTACAGAAGCGCTCCCATCCAACGGAACCCAAAGATGAGGTATCAGATTTCTCTCCAGCCAGACTCATATATCTTTTCGGGCTTCCGACCATCCTTAACCACATCGAGAAGGCACCTCAAGCTGTGATCTACCTGTCCGCATTTTAATTTTCAGGTAGAACGATTCATGAGAGGAACACAAATTCTGAGTGAGCTGCCGATTTTACGGCTGATTCGAATGTGTTCTAAGCGTTAACAGAGGTAGAACACTTGTTGCTGCTTAAACTTATGTAAAAGGTTCCTAACGAAACAAACTTCGAAAAAGGAAGAAATCTGAAACGCTCCGGCACATGAAAGCCATAGACTGAAGTTCGAAATTAAGAAATTAAATAACCGTTTAAAAGGACAAGGGTCGATCCGTGGGAAGGAAAACAAAGATTGTTCTAGTAACTTTTTTTTTGTTCTCTGAGGATCATTACGGTACTGGTTTAGGCAGATTTGCCAATAGAGAATCATCGCATAGGATACACTGTCAAGTTTTTGGTTCCCAGTTCGATTTTTTTTAACATTTTTTTAGGAAGCTTCAAATGTTTTGAGGTCCAAGCAGTAGACACGGGACAAACTCGATTCCACCCAAGCGGATAACATGTGTGTCCCGTAGATTCCAATTTCACTCCACCTGAGTAAGTTTGTGACATCGGTTCTAGTCGAACGGTACTTCAAGTTGTTGCTGTTGTCGTTTGCGGGCAGTGATTGAGATGAAAGATGTATCAAATTTCTTTCAGGTGTTCAGCTGTTCTTCAACGTGAAGGAAATTCCTTTCCAATTCGTGATTCTCTTTTGCATCCCCATTAGGTTGGCAGGAAAGCTGCGATTTCTGTGTGGGACATAATATTTTTGAACCACCAGCAGATAACCGATGCCAGCCTATCGATTACATCTTTCCTATGGCTAAATTTTGGGACCCATTCGGTTATCGGTTGACCGCAAAGTTAAGAATGTCAAACATGATTGGAAAACAAATCTCTCAGACCTTTGAAAATAGCTCCAAGAAATCTAAAACCGATATGTTTAAAGATTTCTTTCTTGGGCATTCCATCATAAATAGGAATGTATATATGAAGAAAAAGATCTATTAACAGCGTACTTCCAGAAGAAGGAAAAATCGTCTGTGACCTGCTGAATATTCCGCACACCGGTCATCTGATCTCATCAATACCAATTACCACGTTCCGGCTTTTCTTTTTATCATGAGAAAATTGAAACAGAACAACTTCTCGAAGAAAGTACCTCTTAATGATAAAAAATTAACAAAATCATGAATGAACTGATAAACCGGCTGCATAAATTATCTTGACAACATTTCCCATTCAAGAAAAAAAGCACCAAGCTCAACTCGCGCAAGAAAACAAACAACTTTTCCATCGTATTCCCAGGCGTCTCCTGATTGACGAGTTGTATGAGTATCAGGTACCACTTATCAGAAGCAAATAAAAAAAAACCGGGGGAATGGCGTGGTGTCTGGGAAAATGACATTTCTTCATCCTGGCGCTCGTTACCGCCATCTGTAATTATTGTAAATTACCCACAAATCTTACCCTTGGCTGGTGTGTCCCTGATGGTGTGGGAACCACCGCATCTTTAAAGCGGGCCATAGACTACACAAATTGGCCTGTACAAATTCGATGATTCCGCGTCGATTGTTTGATCTATGCTCGCCCACACACTATACAAACTTATTTCACGCGAACACAAATGATTGCTGGCGAAAACAGCAATAGCAACAAAAAAAACCATCTCCACCCCGGCTGGGAGAATGTTTTGTACAAAATATTTCGATCCCGACCGATTTTACTCCAACCGTTTGGGCGCTCATTCAAGCAGTGCCATACACTATGCAAATCGTGCTCACAGCGACAAAATTTCATCGAATTTTATCGAATTTCATCGCATTTGTACAAATGTTGTGTAGTCTGTGGCCCGCTTAACGGGCGAACGGGTTGTTCTGATGATATCACTCCTACTGATATGCGCGAAACATCATAACAGGAAACGGCTGTTCGCTCGGTAGCGCTGATTCCCACGGAGCTTGCTTGATAAAAACAGAATGGAGCGAATGATATGGCTTGCATTTTATTCAAGATTCAAGGCACTATAGGGACGGACCATTAATTAAGTGTGGCCTTGAATTTAGGGACTTTACACTGAGGTTTTCGGCTTTTTTGACTCTTCGGAGATTTTTTCAGAGACAGAACCAATTTCTTAGTTCACAACCTACTTTGATTTAGAGTTTGTTAAACGGTTGAAACACACCGTCGAAACATAAAATTACAGGAGTTCAACATTCAAAATAAATATAAGAGCCAATCATGCATGCCCCTTCGCTCGTAGTTATCAGGTTTGTCTTTTTTTCTCTTCATGAACTTTCGACGTCGACCAGGTGCAGTTTTTGCAGAAAGATTTTTTTTTCTGTGAACAAGGACACCGAATCGAGAGAAAACCTGTAATTCTTCCCACAATCTGTATTGTACAAATTCGAGGAAGGAAACAACATCAACATTAACAGCTGAAGTAATTTTTTTTTAACTTGGACATATCAGGAAATTAACAACACACCCGTAGAAGGGGGATAATGAAACTTTTTACGGACCTCTAGAAATGTACTTGTTTTGGTTATTTGAGATTCGAAGCTTTTTGTGGACTTTCCTGCTTCAGAACTATGAATTTGAGCCTCGCTTGTTGAGAAAATAAGCCTTAGGTACAAACAAACAGCGGAGCACTCACACAGTAATGAATTTACAAAAGCACCATAAATAAAAAAAATCGATTTGTTTGTTTGTTGACCTCAATAGGCTCAGCCGTCTAAAGACCTAAATACAGAGCTGACATTTTTTCGACAATCGCTTAAGTTTTGGTGCACATGTCAAATACACTCAGAAAAATACCATTATGTATGCCATAAGATTCTCTTATGAAGTGGCGCCATAAGAAAAATTTATGAAATTTATAAGATTGTCTTATGACGCGAATGAATTCTGAAGATGAACGCCTACTTCAATGAGAGGTTGTTGCTTTTCATAAGAGATTCTTATGGAAACAGTAAATCACTTTCTAATAAGAAAAATTATCGATATTTCATGCTGAAAACATTCACTTTATTGTTTGCCAAATTCGTTTAAAATTAAATCCTTCATTGTCACTATCCGCAGCGCATCAACAGACGGCCAGATCAAGGTTTTTTTTGCCGCATCTTAATCTTCGACCTTAGCTTGCTGAAAAGTAAACAAATAATGTATTTTAGTTTACTAATATATTCAACGTTCACACCAAAAACATCAAATCGAACTTACCATTCCGGAGATAACAATAACATTTAACATTGAAGCAAAACTATAATAACTATGAACTGGCGATTGCTTCGTACTGTTAGATAATGAAAAAAAAAACTGATGCTATGAATGAATGTGTTCATCATTTTTTCACAATGCCGTTTCTTCTATTTTTCATAAGAACATCGTATGAAAATTGAAAGAATTTCATAAGACTCTTATGAAAAATTAGTTTGAACGCAAAAAAGTGGTTCATAAGATGTATCTTATGAAATTTATAATAAAATTTCCTCTGAGTGTACTGTTATGAAAGTGCATCGAAAGTCATCGATTCATTGGCCTGGATTATGCCGAACTGCCATGGTCCGAAGAGTAGCAAGAGACGTCTTCTTGCGAGCGTAGCACTGTCCAAACTACGATACGGTGGAGCGGCCTGGAGCTCCGCGATAGAAGTAGAGCGCAACAGGCGGAGGATATGGAGTGTTACAATGCAAGAGCTGTTATAAGAGTGCGTAAAATTCAACGAGCAGCGTCAATGCTCAAGTGGCAGGAGCAATGGGACGCATCGAACAACGCAAGATGGACGCATAGGCTAATCCCGCGACTTTCAGACTGGGTAAATCGGAAGTATGGAGAGGTCAACTTCTACCTGACGCAGTGCCTTTCGGGTCATGGGTGCTTTAAGCAATACCTTCATCGGTTTAAGCTTATCAGCTCGCCTTATTGCCCGGAATGCGTAGATACGGAGGAATCGGCAGAACATGCTATCTTTGTCTGCCCCAGGTTCATTTCAAGGCGTCAACAACTTCAAAATTTAAACGCTGAAACTATTGTGAGTGAAATGTGTCGCGACGAACAGTCGTGGCGTGCTATGTTCGTTTTTAAAAAAAAAATCTCGCAAATCATGCGCGATTTAATACGAATTAGGAAAGATGATGAACGGAGAGAGCGAGATTAAGTCAACCAAACTTGACAAGCTAATGGAAGGTCTTGGGCCTCGTATGACACTTCAATTCAAAAGCAACGCGATCTTTGGGCGCAGTATAACCACTGACCACACTGACTTGACTCTTAGAACAAAAATTCAAACATTTTCTGTCTAATTTTTTGTTGTCAGCTTTTGCAGGTTCGCAATACCGACGGCAGGTGGCGAACCTGAAAATTTTGACAAAAAATGCCCTGTAGGAAAAATGGTCCTGTTTAGCCCGATTTTATCGTAGAAATTGCGTGTTTTATTTTTACAGTTGGGTGGCATTTCCTAACTGGGATAGCATTTCTTCCAAATCGATCGATGCGCACTCTGGAATCGACATTGCGTACTGTTGGAAAAATGATTTTTTTTGTTTTTTTTTCTGGAAAAATTATCCAGAAAACGAAATCGAGTGTCCAGTCAGTATGGTCAGTGGTATAACCCTAATCTGGACTCATACGTGTGGTGGGACTTAAAAGGTCTCACGTACTCAGCTACGATCTTTCCTGCAGCAAAAGGAAGCGGAGATTCCATTCGGGGTGGTCGTGACGGGATTCTAGCTTGATAGTTTCTCAATCGGCCATGCCTTGGTGGTTAGAAATCCTGCGGGAGTGGATGCTGTGACGGGCGCGAGTTACCTTGAAAGCGTTACCTAATCGGCACACGTCTCGAGGTCCCCGGGATAGTGGATGCTGTGACGGGCGTGAGTTACTATGAAAGCGTTACCTAACCGGCACTCGTTTCGGGGTCTCCCGTACCAGTCTGAAGTTGGCGATAGAGAAAAGGAGAAAGATGAATTGAGAAAGAGGAAAAGGGTGAGATGTATAAGTGCATGCCTACCCCTTGATGTATGGTGAAACCAAGGGGCACATCTGGCACACGAAGCCCAAGGTGGTTTTAGTGGGACGAACCCACACACGGCAGCAAACACCCGGATGTTTTGGTTTGAAGTTAAATTTTCATCTTGGTAAAAAGAAAAAAAAAAACTCTAACACACACACACACACACACACACACACACACACACACACACACACACACACACACACACACACACACCTACAAAATGAGGGGTCTTCAAGTTTTTTATATGAATGATTTGAAAAAAAAGGGGAATGTAAGTTTATCACTCTTTGATCCGAACACCCTTTATTTGCCGGCTTTGCAATGTTGTGTACATTTTTTGGTATCATATCTTAAATAGGAGATCACCAAAAGAGGTCTTCCATATTGACTGTTTAATTTTTTTTTTTTGTTTCGGTTATAGTCGTTTTAACCAAGGGGGGTACATAGAAGGTGATACGATCTCTCAATTTTCAGAATCAGCCATGTTGATTGCTTCGTTGCGTTTGTTTACATTTAATCCATAGAACAGTTGAGACCTAAGCTTGCCTTCTCTTTTTAGCTCACTGCTAATTTGTAAACAAAGATAACGAGCATCACCCCACTTCACCGCGCTCTCCACGCCTACTTACTGTAAAAGTCAGAGAACCTAGTAATTGAATGACCTTGGTTTTAACATCTTTACGTCATTCGCGACTTATATCAACGATGAAGTTGGCGGACAAGTCATTGAAAAACTTATCCGGTACAACTGTTATCGATGTTTACTCTTGGGCTCGAACTCACGGACATCGGCTCAGAAAGCAACTGACTTGCCAACTGAGCTATATCACAAGCCCTATTGACTGTTTAATGATTATGCATTTATTCATTGACTATGCATTCAATAGGTACGAAAATTCGAACACGTGGCTGGTTTTAGACGACCAATTGAATTTTGAGTTGATGAAGAAGAGGATGGTTCGTCCATAAACACTGTCGTATTTTATTCAATATCGTGACATGCATCGGCATAATAACACAAACTCACCATTATATGTTATTGGTTGCATGCAAACCTGAGTTTGTATGAGATTTTTTTATATTTGATTAAATTTATATTAACTATATTCTTTAAGAATTATAGAAGAATTTATAGAATAAAAAAGGATGAAAACGCTCGAAAACATGACGATGAAATGATTTTTTTTAAATGATGAGGTGTCCATTACTGAAGGAATGTTCAGATTTATTATGTCATCAATAATGACTCTTTTTCGCTTTTTGAAAGACGACGAAGGCTAAGACGAGCCAATAGCAGTTATCAGTTTTATAGTTGTGATTGTTTTAATTTTTTCGTAAAAAAATGGATGAATTTTTCATATCCCATAACAAGTTATTTGGTAAAAAAATTACAGTATGTGATGTGACAATAAAATAGTAAGCTGTTTCACCCTCATGCTCTAGTTCTATTTTTGGTTTCCTGATTTTGACGTTGTTCCCAATTTCAAAGCACGTACCAAATGCTACAAAAATGCTTCATTCCGCCAGAAAGACTTGAACGCCAACACTAACTTTAGACGCTGAACCCCTAACGTCAATTTTTATCGGTAGGATGATGGCAAAAAGTATAACGGCCAATCCCGCGTACCCCATAACTAAAAATAGCGTCCACTTCGTGGCAAATCAGGAATCTCTGCCACATATCATCACATACCCGGGGAACAATGGAATGCTCTTAAGCAGATATTTTTTTCTCCATTGTACAGTTAATGGAGCGACAGTAAAAAATGATTCGGCATTCCGGCTCAAAAGAGGAAAAAAAAAACTATCATAAGTCCGCAAATGGCTCTGGAGATTTGGGGAAACGCAAAAATAAAACCAAAACCCGAGACAGCGATCGATCGAAGCTCTTCCCGGGCGCCAGTAAGTCGCGATTTAAATGAAACACACCCCGTTTACCATAAAGCTGAAAACAAAACAAAATAAAAATCCAACAGAGAAGCAGAGAGGATGAACGACAAAAAAAAAAAAAATAACAGAATCCATACAAGAGATCATCCATGCAAAAAACCAGTGAGACAGTTTCCTTGCGGTCGAGGGTAAGCTTTTCGAAGATCTGCACAATGACCCACCCGTAGACCGCCTCAGGGAGTGATCGAGGCCCCCTACCTGTGCTGGGGTCAAAAGTGAAAGATATTTCAAAAACGCTTGAAAACTCATTAAAACCGATAGTTAAACTTTTATTCATATCGCTCTCTTATCTACATCATACACACAAGACGAGATGGGCTCTCACTCACTACTGGCCCCTTAAAACCGATATCGGACACTTTTAACGATCCAAATAAAATTAAACTTTATCTTTCCATTGATCACATTTCATCTCGCGTCAACAATAGGCAGGAAGCTCATGAAAATTAAAAAATTCGAAAACATTTCTTGAAAACATTTTTCGAACAACATCTCCTAAGCTAAGCATTACTCTTTCTTTGATTTTTTTTCCCTAGTCTCTATTTTGTCATTCCCAATCTTCTTGCCGGAGGCGTCTTGGACTCCGGGGAACCATTTTCGGTTATTTTTTGTTCACCAATTTGGTCACAACAGCGAAGATCGAGGAGGCAGCAGTAAAAAAAATCTCCCAAAATTCTCAGGTGTTCGTCCGGCGTCTTAAGTGGAAGCGTTTGATATGTTGTTTTTTAAACCGCTTTTGGAATGCAATCTCCATCGCCGGTGAACACTTGCATTGATTGTAAGAAAGAGGGTACACAAAAAAAAACCCGAAGATCGAAGACTCCCTGGTGTGAGATGTGCTTCTTTACTGGGATCTTTGGTTAGAAAATTGGAAGTTGGTCAGGGGAAACGACCAGAACGGAACACATTAAGGAATTTTAAACCGGTTGTCCGTTGAAAATATTTGTAATTTTGTTAATAATATTTCAACATTAGTTTCAACCTCGATTTCAGGTTGAATCTTGTCTTAAAACTCGAAATGTCTCTCAACACCATTTTCGTCGATCTTGGTCTCAGTTTCAGTCACATTCACAGTCTCAATTTTGAATCTCTGAGCCTCAGTCCCAGTCTCAGTCTTAGTCTCAGTCTCAGTCTCAGTCTCAGTCTCAGTCTCAGTCTCAGTCTCAGTCTCAGTCTCAGTCTCGGTCTCAGTCTTAGTCTCAGTCTCAGTCTCAGTCTCAGTCTCAGTTTCAGTCTCAGTCTCAGTCCTCAGTCTCAGTCTCAGTCTCAGTCTCAGTCTCAGTCTCAGTCTCAGTCTCAGTCTCAGTCTCAGTCTCAGTCTCAGTCTCAGTCTCAGTCTCAGTCTCAGTCTCAGTCTCAGTCTCAGTCTCAGTCTCAGTCTCAGACTCAGTCTCAGTCTCAGTCTCAGTCCCAGTCTCAGTCTCAGTCTCAGTCTCAGTCTCAGTCTCAGTCTCAGTCTCAGTCTCAGTCTCAGTCTCAGTCTCAGTCTCAGTCTCAGTCTCAGTCTCAGTCTCAGTCTCAGTCTCAGTCTCAGTCTCAGTCTCAGTCTCAGTCTCAGTCTCAGTCTCAGTCTCAGTCTCAGTCTCAGTCTCAGTCTCAGTCTCAGTCTCAGTCTCAGTCTCAGTCTCAGTCTCAGTCTCAGTCTCAGTCTCAGTCTCAGTCTCAGTCTCAGTCTCAGTCTCAGTCTCAGTCTCAGTCTCAGTCTCAGTCTCAGTCTCAGTCTCAGTCTCAGTCTCAGTCTCAGTCTCAGTCTCAGTCTCAGTCTCAGTCTCAGTCTCAGTCTCAGTCTCAGTCTCAGTCTCAGTCTCAGTCTCAGTCTCAGTCTCAGTCTCAGTCTCAGTCTCAGTCTCAGTCTCAGTCTCAGTCTCAGTCTCAGTCTCAGTCTCAGTCTCAGTCTCAGTCTCAGTCTCAGTCTCAGTCTCAGTCTCAGTCTCAGTCTCAGTCCCAGTCTCAGTCTCAGTCTCAGTCTCAGTCTCAGTCTCAGTCTCAGTCTCAGTCTCAGTCTCAGTCTCAGTCTCAGTCTCAGTCTCAGTCTCAGTCTCAGTCTCAATCTCAGTCTCAGTCTCAGTCTCAGTCTCAGTTTCAGTCTCAGTCTCAGTTTCAGTCTAAGTCTCAGTTTCACTTTTTTGCATTTTTTGTGGTCCTAATCTTGAAGAATTTCAAAAAATATATACCTACTATGGGCAACGTATAGCTGCTAACTTCAGCTTAACTTAAACTAACTTAACTTAAAAAATTGGAAAGTTGAAAATCTGTCTCCTTAAAAATAAACAACGTATTTGTTAATTTTTTTCATAGATACACTAGGTTCTCACATTCAATAAGAATACCAACTCCATTTTTTTTATCGAGGCTCTTAGCTTCGGAGTGTTCATGAACTGATTGGCTTTTGCGTCGCAAAGAAAGGATAGGCACCTGGTAAAATCAAAGTCTCGAATCGACCTCACAGCGCTGCCAGGTTTCAACGTTCGTTCGTAACCCTCTGGGGTTTTCTTGTTCCTGGAATGGTTCAAACATCTCCCATCCTTTTCATTGCTAACTAAGCATGGTTGATTCAACCATTATAATGCATTAGGTTGATAAATGCCTAATGTCTTTCCAAATATAGTTTGTGCGTGATTCAACTCTCACTCAAAAAGTTAAGTTTCAGTAGCAAATTTGAATCAATCTACTGTCATCATCACCGTTGATGGTACGGAGACGATTTCTGTTCTTCATTTCCCCCCTCATATTTTGGGGTCAACTTGAGCCCCAGATCGGTGTGGTGAAGTCTGCGCGACCACAATGCGACCGGTTACTTTTATTTCTCCAATATTCATCATTCTTGTGCCGGTTGTCCTCGAAGGATAAAATAATCAACAAGAAAAAAAAAACACGAAACAAGAAGAAACAAGTTTGCCGATCGCTTTTCGGATTTTTTCGCGTGGGAAAAGCATATTTTCGTAAATTACTTTCAACAATGCATTGACCATTTCTTGAGATTTTCTTCGTACTCTCGTTTCTCTCGTTTATGTTTCGGTTTGCGTTCACACGGGGTTTTGTTTTATGGCCGTTCGGCTACGGTATTTACATCCGAGTGCGCTGAGCTGAGACAAACCATCGAAAGGGGCGACTGGAATGCAGGATCCGAAGGACAATGATTATCGCACGTGTTCAAATCCCGTGCGAGGGTCATGGGAACGGGTTTTCGCTTCCAGGAACAGAGTTTATTTTCAATTATTCTTTTCGCTTGGCTTTGGAGTGATTTTTGTTTTTCAGGATTGCAACTTTTTATTGAAAGTAAAGCATAGTATTACTTTATTTATCGGCCTTATCGGAGAAATGTTATGTCCTTTTATGTACGGACTTCTTAAGATTATGAAAATTTATAGACGGTTAGAAAGTTAGAAGAAATGAAAGACGGTGAAAGTGACCTGGTAGAATTTGTTAAAAGCATCATTATCACATGCCAAATTTTTGTTCGGCACTTCATAAAAAAGTA